>NW_003163316.1:189488-597357 GCF_000004985.1 Naegleria gruberi | reverse complement strand
CAAGTTGACTTCCAAAAGTCTCAAAAAGGATCCAATCATGATTTTTTCAGTGATTTATGATTACCATTCATATTCACTACTGTATTTATCAGTATTATTGAATTTTATTGTGTTTCCATATTACAGGTCAACATCTTGGTCAATTAATCATTTACTAGTAGAAAAGCTACAAGGAAATGTTTCTCTCTAGTCACCACCCAATAACCTCCTCTTCATGAAGAAGAGTTCCAAATCTTGAGAACCTTGTTCACTTTCAATATGTTGAATTAATGCAGCCACTTTCCCATTCTTCTATCAAGTGTTGTCACAATAAGAAGCTTCTGATTCGTGTCAATACTCTTTATAAAAATTCAATAATAAACAATTTCAAAATCTTAAATCAATAAGAGATTGGAGTAAGAGGTATCCGAGGTTATAGGTACCAAACTTTTATATATGACAATCAATAATTTTAAAATTGTTAATATATTCTTAAAAGAGGAATGGTGTAGTTGAACATATCGTTTCGTTGGTTTCTTACTGCAATTCCAATTCCATCATATGCGTTATTCGAATCGAAATGAATTGAAACTAATCCATTTAGCTTACACTCTTGTTCTGAAATCTTCTCCAATTTAGGCATAATAAACCAATCTTCCTTTGGCTCTTGGTAATGAGAGCTTAGATTTTCATTAATTAATTCAATGTCAAATTTTCTAATCACTCCCTGAGGTTTCATTACTCCAAAAACATAAACCTTGACCAAGTCTTGATTGTTTGATTGATGAACACTAACAGAAATTTCAATTCTTGAGAAATCCACTTTTTGTTTAAAGTAAATGATAATAGGTTCCAGATCTGATTCACGATAAGATTTAAATAATGGAGAATTGATTGAATCCTTTTTGATTTTACAACCAGTGGTATTAACATAAAATTCTTTCTTTGAGTAAGTATTTGTGAATATTTTGCCTAGAATAGGTGAACCATTGACTCTAATAAATACACTATTCCAATTGGTAATGTATTTCTCGGAGAACTTATTCAAATCTCTATCAGTAAACCAAAGCATTCCCTTCAATTGTGCGATATCTTTCATCATGACTTCTAACATGGTATTCAATTTTTCATCAGCATCCCTTTCTTGTTTGTTAAGAATAAATTTGACACTGGACCCAATATCAGAACACTCCTTCACAACCAAGGTAATGTTGTCCTCAGAAACCTTGCAATCAATGGCATTGTTCATCAAACATGTTTTGTAGTATTTAAAATGAATTACAGATGATGTTTCTTCAGTAAACAAATACTTGTGATAATTGTAGGTACAAGACAGAGTAATTAGATGTTCGGGTTCGGAGAATGATAAATGTAATTCTATGAATTTACCTTCTCCATCTTCGCACCGAAATGGATAACTATGAGAATTGACCATTTTTTTTGATTTGTTTTGATGTGTCTATGACAACTTCCCTGACAGTTAATGTTTGGTGTATGTTTTCTTTTTCTGCATTCCTTGTTTATCAGTCCAACCAAGGGAACCATTACGAGTTGTAACCACATCAATAAGGAATAGATACAAGGTTTCATTTATAACTAAGGATTGCATGAATCATTATGCAGATTTTTTTCGCCTATAACAAATAAAAAGTACTTTTATTGGAACGGTTGCAATTAATCAAGAATCCTTAGTTATAATCCTTGACCACTATAAATTGAAAAATTTAACTGTTGTTGTAAAATATGTTAAAATCTTAAAAAATATTCAATATGGACCAAGGACTGATTGTTTCTCTTATTAATCAACTAGCCAGTGACCCAAGTTTCCTCAGTAGATTCCAAAATTATATTGCTACTCAAAATCAACCTCACAGAATTGTAATTTCCAACAGTACTCCAAATAGTGAAACTCCAAACAGCATTAGTCAACAAGTACAAACTCCCTTTGTTTCACCAATTCAGCCAGTTGAGCAAATTATTGTAAGGATTTTCTGAGGGACTGTAAGGATTCAGCTACCAACCCTTACAGTCCCTCAGAAAACGGATTGGCTGAAAGGTGCAACAGAACTACCAAAGATGGCATAGAGGTCAAAATTCGATCCATTGTTGATGAAAACGACGCTGGAACTTGGGTTGACCATTTGAAGGAAGTTGTCTTAAAACATAATAACACGGTACATAGTGTTACAAAGTTCACTCCTCAAGACTTGTTTGATAAGGTGGCACCAAGTAGAATATCTGATTTTTGTGATGAACGTGAGAAGTGCTCAATCATTATTGACACTGCTTTAATTGTTGAAACGGTCCAAAAAAGATTTAAAAAGCAAGCCGAAAGAGTCAACAAACACAAAGCAAATGTAGAATCTACCTTCAAAATCAATCAACTGGTAATGGTTGACAAGCCTCCATATGCAAAGGCAATTAAGATTAATGACGGAGAGATCAGAAAGAGAAAGGCTAAAGTACTTTCTTTAACACAAGGTAACAAAATTGTTGTTGAATGGCAAGCAACTGGTGGATTTCTATCTACAGAAACTCCATTCACTCAATGCAAGTATCCTATTGATCCTAAATATCTATCCTCTCGTGTTTTAGGATGTGATAAAGATGCTGCCAATTTTGATGATGAGGTTTTTGAAGAAATCTCTCAAGAAACAAATGATGTTTTACCATCAGAATCATTCCAAAATACAAGCAATTCATTACCAGCTGAAGAAGAATTGTCTCCTTCTGATGAAATGTCACAAGAAACAGACTCGGCAAACAATGATGTTTTACCATCAGAATCCGTCCCAATATCAAGCAAAAAGACTACTTCTTCCGATGGGGATGATGTCATTAAGGTTGCTTCTATTTCTTCCACACTCGAATCAGAGGAAGTTATCATCACACCAGTAAGGGGCAGAAGAAGTAAGAGACCCTCCAATAGAATCTCTCCACCTTTCAGAAAGAAGTAAGATTAAGGAACAACCAACTAAACCATTTTTTTAATAAATTTCTTGATGGTGTTTTTTATTCTTGCTGGTGTACAGTGCTTTAAATGGTAGTTATGACCGTAAAGATAAATTTGGCATAACCATTTCAGGCAGATTTTTTTCGCCTAGATAAATTTCCTGGTGTTCCCAACTTCTAATATGGTGTTACTGAACCGCATTTAGATTGTTGTCCAAACTGGTAATCAACAACAGCATTCAACTAAAACATAATCTACATCTATCTGAATAGACAATCACCATTATTAAGAAAAAGTTTTGATATTTGGTATCAGCACCCTCTTTCCAACAATATATACAGAATTAGTTTTTGATAAATAGATGATGTTTTTATTGCAATTTCATAATCAGGGACATAATTCCGAAGATATTGTTTCATATCAGAATGTAAAATCAATGGTTTCCATTAATTATCGAATAATAAAGGAGTTATTAATTTTTTTTATTTTTTATTTTTTATTTTTGAAAATCCCCAATTTTAGAGAATAAATTAATAACTTATGATGTACATATTATGGATATGTAAAACTGATATATATGATTTTAGACATACAAGAGTATAATCTGAGAAAGTTCAGTATGATAAAAATAATTCTCTATAAAATAAATACCAAAACTACAGAAATAATATTTTCTCCATCACCACCAAGGCTGCAAACATAAAGTTAGTGATAGATAGCATGTTCTACAGGTGTGTTCTCAATTTCATTCGAAGTTTGAAAACCAAATTATGATATTATTAATATATAATATATTTACCAATTTTCTCCTTCAAATATTAAATATTCATAAAGAGAATAGCCTTAGAAATCAATTAGGGAAAAAACTATGGAATTTCGACTTGAAAATTTTTCTAGCAAAAAATTGGAAAAAATTTTAAAGTCGAAAAGTCAGATCAGACAGCTGGCTTTCCGTAAAAAAAAATTTATTTTATTGACAGAACCATAACAAATGCAAGCAATAGAAAGAATCTGTTCTACTACCCGTCTGAATAATAAGTACATTGATGAAGCAGTTGTGAAGTCTCTTCACACATGCTGGGCACAAGGTGATACACCTTTTGCTAAAAATCCAACAAAAACATTCAGTAACAAAAATAACCAGTAGTTGCCATAATGGTAAAACTAAAAAGGTGTTACTGAATGGACGATGAGTTGGGAACGCCAGAAATTTCGCCTAAAATTTAGGCGAAATAAATCGCCTAGAACATTATTCAAAACAAAAAATTTTGCAAAAGATGAACTGGAATGAGTAAAATATTTTGGCTTTGAACAATGTTGTAGCTTTCTCATTGATGAGAATAAGTTTGAAAAGTTGCCATTTAGTTCTATAAGTGTCATTTGTAGCATGAAAATAAAGCAAGAGAAATGAAATAAATTAAACTATTCACCAGCAACAATATATTCGAAACAAACGTGATTATTCGAAACGTGATTTGCACTAAGCTATGTTGTACAACTGCATTAGACAAAACGTGATTACTAAATTATCAATACAAAAAGCCTACTTTATTGGTGGCTAATTCTGCTGCAGTTTGGACCAATTGTCAACTCATTTGGTGAAAAGTAAAAAACAATATTCTATGTCATTTTCTATTAATTCCGTTCCACCGTTTGAATTCTTGAAGGTTATCATCTAATGTAGTATTTCAATCTAATACAAGTTTGCTTTCTCCGTAATGTGTTCTTTCAATTCAATTGCCTTTTTGAAAACTTTCCATTCAGTTGTTAGAGAATATCGAGAGAAGGTGTCACCAAGATTGACAAATACTTGTTGAACTAATGAAAAGAATGCCTGTCTCACTTCTTCTAAATCAACATTCTTTAAATCTGAATCCTTCTTTTCAAAACCATATTTTTTGTGGAGGTTGACAATCTTTGTTCTACAACTGTTTGGAATATTCACTTCATTTGTTGCTCCTGATTGGATGAATCCTTCAAATATTTGATTAAGTAGAGTTGATAACCCTTCAAATGTCTCTCCATTCACTATTTTTGAATGTTTTTCCAATATTGAATGTAAATAAAGATTCTCTAAGGAAAATTCCTTTTCACAAAACTTTTCAAATGATTCGTACGATTCCTCATTCCTAATCACAAGTAAAAGTTCCTTATTCTTCAACATTCCATCATCCTGCTTTGATTTTCCATTCTTTGAAAATTTTCTCCAAATCTTTACTTTGTAAATGAGTAGGATCAACAAAGCATATCCACCAAATACTAGAATATAGGTGAAAACGTATAAAACTTCAAATATAAATGAAATTACATCATATTGGAGAGCTGTCTTGTAATTTTCCTCGTCTATGAATCGATATGGTAATCCAATGAGTCCAATCACTTGATTCACTATTAGAAATACGAAACATATTAGGTAGAGAATCATTTCGACTCTGAAATAGAGTGGCTCATCTAAACTAATGAAAAAATCATAAACCTTTGAGAGTGAATTCTTCATCTTGATTGATTTCTTTACCAGATTTTCTTTCACTGTTGAATCTGTGGGCTCATTCTTCTTCTCTTCTTTCTTTTCTTTAATTGTTATAATAAAATCGAATACTAATACAGTTGCAATTACTAAACTCAAGAAGAATATTATGACAGTATACGAAATGGAAACAATGTAAGTGTAAGTTGAAGGCTCAATTACATTAATTCGTCTCAAAACAACCCAAATTGTCCAATAAACCAGATTAAAACTCATAAATAAAGTTGTCAAGAGTAAGAATAAACTTGTTGATGTTGATATTCTAATAGATTTCAATACTATATCACTTTTAGACTCATTTCCTTTCGTCTTGTGAATTAATTTGTACATGAATTTCATCAATTCAAATCTAACCACTTGAATAACATAGCAAAATATTGCTGTTAAATTTAAAGAGTTTACAAAAATTGTAACAATATTTGCAATAATATTGGAATCATTATCTCCACTCTCCCACATTTGATTATTACTAGATTTCAGTTGATTCACTAAAATTCCTCTCTGAGTAATGTAAATTAAACAACTTTCTACCAATAGGGCTATCATTCCCATAAATGGAGTTGCTAATCTACTTGAAATTGGTTGTTCCTTTCTAAAAGCAAATAATAGAATTAATATTATTAAGGAAATGATAAAATAGAATACACCAAAAGCTATTTGAGCATAATATAGCGTTGACAGCTGTTGTTTGACTTTGACAGCAAATGTACTGTTATGTTCAATAAAGGTAGAGAACATGGTTGTGTGTGAACAGAGACAAGTTACTGTATTTTCAATTTCCAATGTGATGTTCCTTNTTAGAGTACATCCTTTAGTACTCATGTTAACGTTAGAATATTTCGTCTTTAGTTCAATAGAAGTAATCAACTGACTGCCAGAAATCAAACCTTTGCTACTTTGAAATTGAATGACTGGAGAAAATGTCAATACATCAACTTGGGATAAATTTGCCATCACAAATCCATTAGAAGAATCCAAACTAATTGCATTCATACTAATTGACCATTTAAATTCAATTACAGAATAACAATTTTCACTTTCCAATGAACATCCCATCAATTCTCTCAATTTAGAATCAAGAAAAGTTAATTTAGTTGCAGAAATCATCAAATCATAGGTTGGATTCGAAACATTTCGTCTAACAATTCCAATTCCTAAACCAAATAAATCCAAAGTAGGTTCGTTTAGTATTGGATCATCACTCCACTGACAATTACTTCCGTAGAAACCTGTAGAACATGTGCAATTGTTGGTAGAAAGGCATGACCCTCGAGAAGAGCAAACTTTTGCATCGGTTGATGAAATGTGAAAACAAGTAAAAGAACTGTAAATTCCTTGCGAATAGAATAGTGTAAAAAAGTAGGATGAATATTGCCGATAATGAATGCATGTTCAATGATGAGGCAATTTTTCGTATTGTTTTGAAGCGATCCGTGATGAGTTTCGGCAAGTTTATCTCACTTCAGTTCAATGACTTGGGAAGGAAATATCAGTGACAAGCAGAAGTTGACTAGCTTTGACCAGTTCAGGTCATCCCGTGTTTCATTAACATTTTTGGAAGTTTCTTTAAGATTTTTTTTGATGAGCTGTAGAGTTGGTTTATCTTCTGGATGTTTTTCAGAAAATTCTCTATGTAAAGCCAAACTATCAGAATAGTTTCCTTTCAGATACATTTCAAAATTCATACATCCATTCGTCCATACAACATTAGTGGAATCTCCCATTTCGTATACTTTCGTCTTTTCCTTCTTCTTGTTTCTAACAAGTGGGACAAGACCAGTAACGACCTTACCAAGTATTTGGACGAAACCTCCCTATTTGTTTCTTCAGTAGCCACAATAGAAACACTCAATTTCTTTGCCATTGCCTCACCAATAATAATAAATTATTCGAAGAATTTAAACAATGTTATTCGAAAAGGGTAATTCAAAAGTGAGAGATTAATAATGTCCATTTATGGGTAATACAGAGATAGTCGAACAGTAACTTTAGAACGATGTTAATCAGTAAATATGGTAAATCAGCTTTATGTTTATGACCCAAAGATGCATGATTGTTTGAATTAAATTAATCTCTTCTAATGAATGCATCAAGTAAAATAACCCATCTTGCAGTTGAGGTATTCACCGTTAAACTTTGATTGCTCAAAATAAACAAATCCTTTACCTGTTTGGCTAAAGATGTGCGAATCTTAATCCGACTTTTCTGTTGGAAGAATTTCAAAAACGTCAGACAAGTACTTGGCCTCAGTGGTGAGTGGGAGATAGGATCCCTCAATATACTTTTCAATAAAGTTGTCATAGTGTTCTGAAAACATATTTCCATCTTGTCCAAGTGGTGAGATCCATAAATCATCTTGTCCTTCAATTTTAGAATTAGAGAATTCACCTCCACCAATAATTTGTCTATAAACTGCTGCATTTACAGTTGGAATAGTTGTTTCAGTAACCTTATCATAGACAAAATTGTTGATATTCACAGTGTATGTGCCACCATTGGAGTGAATCTTTCTGTCAGATAAACAAGAAAGTGGTGTCAATCCCAATAATGGATGGGATGCATCAATATAGTGAACAACTTTCCAAGGAGGAATTTGTCCAAAGTGTTTCAATAAAATGTCAACAGTTTCCTTAAAAGTGGCCACTGCAAACTCTTGACAAGTTTGCTTTCTGTGGACTGTGCAAGCAATATCGCCATTACTGGATAAAGCTCTTCTTAGATAGAAGAAATCATTCCAGTACTTCTTTCCGACTTCATGCTCAGGTAATTTGATAAGATTTGTAAGGAAAAATTCAAATAAAGTGGCATGAGTAGATTCTCTAAGAATCTTTCCGTCCCAATCATTGAGCAAACCATTAACATATTTGGCATATGGATCTTCCTTGAGTGATTGAGAAATATTTCTGAGTACAAACTTGAGCTCTTCATAGATCAAACTCTTTACATCATTTTGTGCCTCTATCATGTCTTTTTGTGTGATCTTTCTATTTTCTACATCTAAAACATTTCTAATCATTTCATCAATTCTTTTAGCTCTATAATCAAATTCGTTATCGTTGCTAACAATATAAGGGAATCCACCAGGTGTGATTCTGTTGTTGGCTGTAATAATATAACCCTTTGGTGGATTAATAACTGTTATTTGATCACCAGTGGCGTATCCCTTGTATTCATATTTGGAAATATCACCAGGCATTGCAAACATGCCAGTATGTCCTTGTTGTCTAATTGGTGTTGTACCTGTCAACGAATAACCAATATTACCATTTCTATCAGTGAAAACAATGCTAAAAGGTAAAGCTGTGAGTAACCTTGTAGCCTTGGCGAACTCATCCATAGTCTTTGCATTAGTCATTTGTTGCAGACCCATAATAGAAGTATCATTTGGTAAGTGAGCAGTCCATTTGAGAGCCATTGGCTTTTGAGTCTTTACATCTGCATGAGCAATGGTAATCAATGGGTCATTAATAACAGGACCGAATCTACTTTCTTTAACTACCAATTCCACATTCTCTTCACCAGCAACCTTGATATTAACCTTTCTAATCTTGTATTCTTCTGGTTTACCATCTACCATGTAGTGAGTGTCTGGTTGATCAGGACATGGAGTCAATACATACAAATCCTGAACATCACTAAAAGACAAGGTAATACTCCAAGAAATAAAAGCTGATCTACCAATACCAACACTTGGTAATCCAGGGAAACTTGCTCCAATCAATTCAAATGTATTCTCTTCCATCTTGACTGATGTAATATCATTAACAGCAGTAATATCCTTAACAATCTTTAAGTGAATTTGTTGAACAATAACGGGAGCCATAATATCCAAATGAGGATCGTTAACATTGTAACCACTTGAGGAATCGGAAATACTCTTGCCGACAACCCAATTATTTGAACCTCTGCTACTTCCCTTCTTGGTTGGTAAAAGTAATTTGAGGTACTTGTCATTTGATAGCTTCTCATACAGCATTTCTCCAAAATTATGAACATGTTCGTCACCAGAATTTGTGGAAGATGGAATATAAGCACCTGATTGATCCCACAACTTTTTCTCAATTTCTTCAGCCTCCTCATCAGTGATATTCATCTTTAATTCTTCCCTATTGAAAACTGTGAAATAATTAGCATACATTGGTGATGAAAGCTCTGTTACTCTCTCCAATGTAGCACCTCTCTCCAAAACAACTAATCTTGCCAATTCAAAAATGTAGTTGTAAGTCATTTGTAAGGCAAATAATTTCTCAAATGTCAAAACGTCAATAACTTCCCATTTAGTTGGTTTGAAACCAACAAGAGAAAATTCTGCACTCAGAGCAGGACCTGATTCAATATATGCATTAATACCGTCAACATAGGATTGAATAATAGAAACTATATCCTTTGGAATATTTGCTAAATTCTCCTCAGCATACTTTCTTAAACCTAGAACGTGTGAAAGCTTGTCCAAAATGAGAGCATCCGAACCAACAATCTCTGCCAATGAGCCTTTACCAATAATCTTGTAGAGTTCCATTTGGAAGAGTCTGTCTTGAGCAGCAGCAACACCTTGACCAAAAGCAAGGTCATTAATATTTTCAGCAGCAACGTGAACCATACCTGTAGGTTCTCTCTCAATCCTAACCTTTTTACCAGAAATAACTGATGAATAAATGTGTCCAGATTTGTTAACTCTAGTTGACCTCACAAAGAAAATAAATGTTAAAAATACAATGATTGTGACTGCCAACCAAATGAAGGAAGCAATACTACAAGTAGAGAAAACACAACATGCAGCCTTTTCCTTCTTACTTGTTTTTAAAAACTCTGAAATATCGAAAAATCTCTTAAACCAACCAGAATTACTATTTGCTCTAGCGAGGGAGATTGAAATTTTTCCACTTGTCAAACCACGATCCGCTGGTGCATCATCAAATTGATTATCATGATGATATTCATCAAAATCAATACCATGTTCACCATCTTCCATATCTTCTAGAGGTGCTTCCAATTGTTGTTGTATGATATCTTCTTGTGTTAACTTTGATTGTTTCCTCCTTTCAATAATATATTGTCGGAGAGGATACAGCATTCCAAACAAGAGTAATCCCACTCCAAACAAACTCATCAGAAATATTATTAAAAACTCTGCTCCTCCACATTTGAAACAAAAATCAAAATGAATAAATATTAAAAAGAGAGGTAGTGCAATAAAAGCTATTAAAACTATCAAGTGAACAACGAGTGATACAGCAGAAAGCCATCCAATAACAGAATTTGAAACTATGGCAGGTACTGATTGTGCTGCAAGAGTAATACTTTTTCTCTTTGATTCCGCTTCGTGATGTTGTTGAACGTCATGTGAAGGTTCCAAGAAATTGTCAATATCATCGTCATCATCATGAAAACGTAATTCACCATCATGTTTATTTCGGCTGTTGTAGTAACTGGATGATGAAGAAGATCTGGCCCTCTGTTGTTGTTTGTTGCCCTTGGAGAGGAATGACGGCATTTTGTTGATGTGGAAAATTGTTTTGTGATGGAAAGAACTTCGTATATTTTCAAGGTGCGCCCCAACTAGCCGTTAAATTTTTACCTTTTCAAAAAAAATAAAACCACTCATTGTCTCAAAAGTCGCAAGTCGGAAGTTGTATGGAACCACATGTTGTTAGTAGAAGGTAAAAGCATTAGACAGAGGTTTGCTTCTTCTCCTTGTAAACAAGATACTCCAATATCCACTCAAATATAATTTCAAAGAGGTATTCATACAGAAACCTCCACAAGATGACCATCGACACGAAAATACTCAACCTAATCACCCAGGTATTCTTTGGATTGGAGATGTAATCAATGACTACCATAGCACTCATGAGAATAACAAGAAAGATCATGAACAAGGTTCTTGCTACCTTCTTCACGTACGCTAACTTTTCCTCTCGTGTTGCTTCCACTGGTGCAAAGTAGTGTCTTCCTGGCTTGTTCGTAATATTATCATGATTTCCAGCAGCAGTTGATGTATTATTCATCTCCTTAAGAAGTGGTACCTTTGGTAATTTACTTGAGAATTGCTGTTGTTGTTCATCGTCAGAATGTTCTTGAAAGGCTACCAGTGTTTCTCCATTTCCGTTATTATTTCCATCCTCTTGTTGTTGTGGAATATTCACCACCAGACCACCCTTGCTCACATAAGATCTCTCCAAGTAGTGTCCCTCCGAGTGATCATCATGCTCATCGTGTTTTAATCCCACATTACTAAGAGCCAATTTTTCAAAGTGTGCATAATCGAAATTATCTTTTAAAAAGTGTGGAGGCTCTCCTGTTGTTCTCATTTCCAATTCTTCTTCATCGTGATGATGTGGTGGATGTTGCTCATGTTCAAAATCATCGGATGAGATGTTTCTCACCCTCAGAGTTGGTTGATAATGATTGTTGTGTGATGATAACATTAAATCTTTTTTTATTAAAAAAAATTATCAATAAAGCCCATAAAAGGTTTTATCAAATAGAATGGGAATATTTCCAAATCATCATCCAAAATCAGAGAAATTTCCTTCATCACTTGAATATTATTATCGGCATTAATTTTATGGATTGTCTCTTTCCAATATTTTAAATGGAACACCACAAATCTAATCAAATTTTTCAACATAATTAATAGTATAATTTAATGTCCATTATTGTGATGATGGTGTTGATCGTGGTGTTGATTGGATTTAATCTTCTTCTTTTCATTGATATCTTTAATTCTCTTCACTCTCATTTCCTTCAAAAATTCCATCGATTCTTTAAATCTATAATGTGAATCGAGAAGGACTATGGAAATTTCACTCTCCAAAGATGTGAACAAATCATCGGACAAGGAATGAATTTGCTTGCTCTTGAAATACTCCAATTCAATCTTTACCTTATCAGCATGGGATTTGGTGGTGTTGACAGTCTTTGGTCCTTTCAAATCGAGGAAGTTATTGTAAATTTCAGTGGCAAGTGCAAACTTTTTTCCTTCAATTTCTTCCAACTCATTTTCCAAATCAGAAATGGACTTGACTGATGTCATTGTATGCTTCTTCTTTTTAGAATCTGATGAATTGTTGGTGTTTGTATTGGCTGTAGTGGGTTCTTCGGCAGCACTTATTTGACTACTTGAGACATTGGAACTAGATTGAGTTAATTCATTGGAATGGATTGAATCTCCATCACTCAATAATTGAACCAACTCAATTTGATGTTCTACCAATCTCTTATATTCATTAACTTTTTCCAAAAATTCAAAGTTTTCATTATTCAATTCCTTAATACAGTGTTTTTGGAAGAGAGCTCTCAATTTTTCATTACTCATTGTATCCATCAATTCAACAGCTCTTGCCTTTTTATATCTTTGTGCCATTAATGCTTCTCTATTGATAGCGAATGCAAAGATGAACAGAATGGCAGGGACTGTCACTGCAACAGCTACACATTATAATGACCAGTGAAGAAATGACAGCTGCATCCGATAAATTTTCTGCCTCTGTTTGCGAATCCAGAATATATTTGAGAATAATATCCAGCAAATTTCTATATTTTAACTTTGTAGCATAGTAGAATCCAGATGTGAGTACAGAAACAGCACCCGAATAGTTTCCATTCTCCATCATATTCACAGCCAGGGTATCAGCAGCTTCTAAATATGTAGAATATTGATAACTTTCTGTTGAATTGAGTTGAGACACTAGAGTGGAGGGTAATTTTGAAACAAGTTCATCTTTCAAGGTGTTAAGGGTATCACGGTAATTGTAGTAATAGTTCAAATAGGTCTTATTTTGGGAATAGGCAGCAACAAGTGTATAAGCATCCACCCAAGCTGTATACAGATATAAATCACTTCTTATTGCTAAGAGATCAATATTAGTGGCTGCATTTGAGTTTTGACTGAAAATTAACAAGGCCAATAATACAAGAAATGTGAAGGAATTAAGAGCCATACCAACAATGGCCAATACTTTGATCCAAGACAATTCCAAAACACCACAACAAGTGTTCACTTTAATTGCTTTCCCTCCTCGGAAACATAAGCAGCCTCGTTGTTTTTGCTTTCTTCTGAAACTGCTCTTAGTAGATGATTTATTGGATTCGTTATCTGCATCTTTTTTAGTATGGCTCTCTGTTGGATGATGGAGTTGTGTTGTTGATGTTGATGGTGGATGGAGCTTGTCATTACTTGTAGAGATAGTAGTTGGCTGAGATGTTGGTTGTGGGTCTTGTGTCATTTCAAAAGGAGTTGTTGTCAAACAGTATTTTGGTGTTGATGTTGTTGATAGAAGGCCTAGTTGTGAGAATAGTAATGAGATGGAAATGGAGAAGGAACTGTTGTGTGTTTTTTTTAATTAAGTTTCGTACAGTTTCTAATGATGACAATCCGAATTGGTAAACAAACGACTAGCGTAGGACAAATTACTGTAAATGGGCTAAAGTTTCCAAACAACACATTGTGATAACAGGAAAACAAAAGAATCTCCTCACAACACGTTACAATTACTTTGAATTAGAAATGGTGTTCAATTCAAATAACCGTAGATAACTTCCTTTTTTTAGCGCCAATAATTGCTATTCTTCCTATTTTATAACTTGGCCAAAGATTTCTTAATTGATTGAAGCGGGAGCTCAAATAATTATGGCACCATCAGATTTACATCACCATAATTTAATAAATTTACGATAAATTATCCAATTCTAGAAAAGTCAACAATTGAAGGAAGTCTCCTCAATTCGAATCCAATGCAGTTAATAGAAATGAATATGAAAAGGACGAACGACTGGAAAGAGTATCCATGACCAATTAGAAACATGGTTTGTAAACAACAGAAAAAAGAACATGCACCAACAACATTCCAAAATTAAAGATATTTATTGATATCTCTACAAAGCTTGTTCTTGATTGATAGAATAGCTCCTGTACCGGCGCTTATACTTTCAAAATAACATGCCTTGTATTCGCACTTGGATCCAAAATATCCAGTCATGCAACTGCATTTATCTAATCCCATACATTGACCTCTTCCACTACATACAATTCCAGTGTTGCTACTTGCTACTCCAAAGCAAGAAGGAATTTCACAATTTGCTCCACTATATCCTTGTTTACAAACACATGTGTCAAATGATGTGCAACTTCCTGTTCCAGAACAAACAGTGGTTGTATCCTCATTGGAAATTCCGCCACAAGTGAACTTTTCACAATAGGATCCATCATAATTTTCTTTACAGGCACATACATCCTGATCGACACATGCTCCATGTCCATTACAAACAGAATCACTGGTAGAGGCTGTTCCATTACATGTCCATCCATTAGAGATGGCCAAAATGGCTAAATTGGTTTCAGGGGAAATAAAGTAAGGCACACCACCAAGAGATTCCTTTGTTGCATACAATGTCATGTTATTCAAACTTGAAACCATTGGATTTTGAGAAATTTCCATAAATTCATTAGTTGTTCCCATAGCGTAAACATTTCCTTTCTTTGTAATAACATAGAAATTCAAATAATTTGAAGATGCATGAATTACAAATGAATCGTTTGAATTTGGGAGCTGAAACTTGTGAATACCTTGATAGACATAATAAGCATCTCCTTCATAGGTAATAAATATTAGTGGAGAATTTGGAAAGACAATAATCTTTCGAATTCTGTGATTATCTGGTAAATCATCTCCACTAATTCTTACAAAGTTTTCGAATTTGGTTGTGGAATTGTTAATAATGAGTTGATTTGCATTGGATCCAGCACCATAGACCTTTCCACTTGATGTCAATAGATATGATATACCTTCTAGAGCTTTAACTTGAATTACAGAGCTTCCATCACTTGTCACGTAATCAGTGTCCAATTTTGTGAGTGTGGTTAACATTTGCACGGACGAACCAAATGCTCCAGAGCTAGATACAGTCCCCAATCCATAAACACCACCATCGTTTTTAACCAAAATTGTAAATTGATTAGAGCTAAAAATATCAGTAACATTCACTGATAGTGCTAATGGAACAGGATGACTTGAATCATCTCCCAATTGATAATCTCTACCTTCTCCCCATCCATAACTGTTCCCAGAAATAGAGTTAACAACAGCTGTTCCTCTAAACAGAGCAAACTTTTTGAGAATTTCATTATTAAAAAGTGAGTTGTCAAAGGTTGTGGCAGAAACTGCGACTGTTGGATCAACATATTGACCATCCAATCCAGAACTACATTTCCCCCAGTATGTGATATTAGAACTGGTGATACCATCTGTGGATAGCATCATTCCACAAGCAGCTCTTAAATAAATTTCATTGACATGTGTTTGTGAAACATCTGACAATGTTGGAATGACAGTTGGCTTGGCAGCAAACCACAAATCACCCAAACATGCTTCTCCAGCACTATTAGATCCCCAATAATAAGTTTCATTGGTATTTGTAATTGCAATTCCAATATTGTAAACAAAAAATGCCTTTACAATATTTAGAGAACTAAATGTTGCTGGAATTGTGTATCCACCATTTCCTTCTCTTCCAAATGCGAGCTGACTATCATCTCCCCATGTTGCTATCTTACCAGTTGATGTGAGAGCCAAACTGGTTTTTTCACTAGTCGAAATGTCAATAATCATATCACTATTAAATGTAGCAGATAACGAGCTAGTAATTTCCACAGGAGTGTAAATAATTGATCCAGGTGCTGCTGATATTTCACCTTCAGCATCTTGTCCATTACCAAAAACTCTTCCATCCTGACACAAATATAAACAAAAACTCTCACCAAATGACAATTTCTTCATGAAACAATTAAATTCCAAATGTTTTGGAGTTGAAAGAATGAGATTTGGGTCAGGATCGCCTAGAATTCCATTTTGATTGTTTCCCCACACGTGTAATTGACCAGTGCTATTGATGGCATAGCCAATACCTGGTCCAACTCCAATGGAGCTAATATTTGAAAGTGTAGTAAAGGTATAGAATGAATTAGACGAAAGAGAATCTGTTGCACTTGTTGAATCACCTCTCAAACCACTATTACAATATCCAAAACTCAAAACAAATCCAGAATCAGTCAGTAATAGGAAGGTTTCTTCAATGTTAGATCCTTCAGTTAAGGAAACTCCAATGACTGCTTGTGAAATTCTCAAATTGACATTTTCATAATTTGATGGATTTGTGAAGGTTGATGGCAACTCTACTAATTTCCAACTAGTTTCATTGTGCCACTTGATGAATAATAATCCTTGATTAGTTACAGCAATACAAGAATATTTGCAATTTAAACTAATAATTTCTTGATTGACCAATCTTTCGTCTCCATAATTCGAAACTCCTTCACTCACAAATCCATAAGATGGCATCGGCGTTGACGAAATAGGTACTAGAGGTGTTAACTTTCCCATTTTCCCACATGAAAACACTGTCTGATTCACAAATTGACCATTATTCATATACTTGACATGAAACACAAAATTTCCTCCTTGTTTACTTCCACTCACATGCGATAACACTGGAAGAAGACTATCTGGTAAGTTACTAGATGATATCTTTGCTTTTTTGATGGATTCAGTAGAGTTGAACAATATCTGTTCGAGAGTCAAATGTCTGACAGGTAATTTTTGACCAAAATTTGGTGTCTGACCGAATTTACCATCTATGATTATAGCCAAAGGCAAGAATTGATGAAGTTTTGATGGCTGCATGGATACGCGAAAGTGTTAAAAGAAGAATGGATAATGTCAGAAGAAGAAGAAACGAAAGCGTGTTGGTGCGATTCATGTTTCGAATATTTTTTTGATGTGGTTCAACAACCAACAGTGTGGCGAGATGTTTTTGAGTGGAGCTGTGATTTTGATAGCTTGGGCGGGTTGTGAACTTGACACGAAATTGTTCGAAAGAGTTCTTCAGAAACATTCTGTTCGAATTAAATTCAATTAAAATTCAATCTACAAAATAGAATTGAAATAGTTAATTTGTAATTAATAAAGTGAAGAGAGATTTGAAAATTAATTGCAGAATACAAAATGAGAATTCCCAACAGTTCAATACGTCAAATGTCTTCAATGAATACAATTAAAAACATATTGGAATTTGAAGATCTTTACAAAATCCTAATTAGTTTCCAATTAAGAATCTGTCAGCACTTGTACTACAACGAATAAACAAACAAAAAAATGAAACTAAACATTATCCTAATCTCTTTAGTTTTCGTTGTTCTATTCAGTTGTGCAAGTGCGCAATATCAACCACCACTTGCAAAACAACTACACCTTCGTGGTCAACCAGGTCTAGATGGTCCAGGTTTTGGTCAATTCGTCTTTACCATTGAAAAGAAACAAGATTCGAATACAATTCAAGTAACAATGAAACTAAACGCAACTCTCCTCACAATGGAAACTTCCCTTCAATACAACAAATACATCTATCAAGATGGTAATTCTAATTTGGCAGAATTTAGATATTACAAAAGTTGTGTTTCAATGAGTGTTGTCAAACCTTCCTATTCCATTAATGGAAATGTCATTAATATTGTATTGCCAGATCCATCAGATTCACTTTTAATGTACAATTTCAAGTTGGAGAAGATTGAAATATCTCAACAAGAAAAAATTGATTTGATGTTTGACGTGATGAATAAGGATATTGCAGAATTGAAAGAAAGATTATGGTTTTTAGAGCCTGGATCTTCTAACAAGATTGCAAAGAATAGACAAATCACTTCCAATGACAATGCTCTTATTGAATTCATTGAAGGAAAGACTAGCTCATTTACTGGAATTTATCATGATGCTACCATTTTGAAAGCAGGAAAAGTTTTCTTGATTGGTAATCAATTTACATATTGTGCTTCTGATAGTTATAGATGTGATTATTACTATCATTCTTTAACTTCTAGTAGTAGTCAATATTCAATTGGAACTTTCACACAAACTCCTTTAACTATTGAACTACCAAGATCAGCAACTATTAAGAAGATTCGTTTTGAAATTGCGAATGGTGGATCCTGTCCATATACTGATACAATCAACTTGAGTATCAAACGTTATTTCGTCAGAAATTCAAAACCAACTAATGTTGTTAACAGTGGCTCAAGTTACTCAACTTGGTACATGAACACATTAGACAATCCAAGTTTTAGCATTACTCAAAAGAAACTTACTGATGGATTCGTTCAATACGAATTGGAAAGTGAATCTTATTCATTGGTTGACACAATTGTCTTGTTTATTACAACCAATGGATTCAAATCACCTTCAGGAACAGTATTTGATGGCAAATGTAATTATGTATTGAAAAATCTTGTTGTAATTTAAATAAACTGTCATTTTGATGAGATTGATCATTGATGACGAGTCGCTTTTCAGGTGTAAAGGAAGATTATTTCGAATGAGATTCAACATCCCGAAACTAGCCGAAATGAAATGTAGATTTCTTACTACTTGACAATATTATCTTAGAAACAAAATGGCAAAAGAGGTGCTCTTGTTGATCATTGTTCTTCTTTGTATTACTATTATGCATGTCAATGCAGTTTATGATCTGACACTTGTCACTTCAATTGCTGGACAATCATCTTCAAGTGGTGATTCTGGAGATGGTGGTCAAGCTCTCTTGGCTAAATTTTTATTTCCACATGCTATTGCCTATGCTAATGGTGAGATTATATATTGCAGATGCAAATGCTCACAAAATTCGAAAGATTAATTGAATGGTACGATTACAACCATAGCCGGAACTGGAAGTGGAGGGTTTTCTGGAGATGGAGTGCTGGCAATCAATGCAAAGTTGTATTTCCCAAGAGGTGTTTCTGTAGATCCATTCAAAGGTGATGTTTATATTGCAGATTCTTATAACAATAGAATTCGAAAGGTTTCTAATGGGTTTATTTCAACTATTGCAGGAACTGGATCAGCAGGATTTACTGGAGATGGAGAGCTAGCCATTGCAGCTAAACTTGACACCCCTTACTCTGTTGCTTACAGTAATACCTCTGGTTTAGTCTACATTCTTGATACCAATAATGCCAGAATTAGAAATATCAAACCAACAACAGGTTTTATATATACCTATATTGGTGGAACAAGAGGTTATTCTGGGGATGGTCAAGTAGTTGGCTCTCAAACTCAAATCGATTTCAGTTATGGAATTTCATTGAGTGAAAAAGATGATTTGGTGATTGCTGACACTTTCAGTGGAGCTATACGAGTTGTTAGCAAAGCGACAGATATTATCTCAACATTGGTTGGAGATGGGAGTGGATCATTTTCATTTAGTGGAGATGGCGGTCCAGCTAAAAGGTAAGTTAACATCACTTTAGTCTAAATCGAATACATGTTTCTTTTAACAATTATATAGTGCATCGATAAATAGAGCACATTCGGCAGTTTTGGCTCCAGATGGCACTTTATATGTGGCAGATACAGACAATTCAAGGATTCGTATGGTTTCTCCTGACAATGGAATAATCTCAACACTTGTTGGTATTGGAGGAAAAGCTATTCTTCCAGATGGAACTATTCCAACTCTAAAAAGCATAATGGGTATTACAATGATAGATAATAATCAATTTCTATTCATTGATGGAACTTCCATTAAGAAATTTCATAGATTAGTTTGTAATGATGATGGAACACCTTCTCCTTGCTTTCCAGTATGTTTTGGGAAACTTTCTAATGATCCAAACGTTTGTAATAGAAATGGAACATGTGTAGGATATAATACATGTAACTGTTCACTTTCGAATAGATATGGAGGACCAGAATGTGATATTCAAATGTGTAATGGTATTGTTGCCATCAATTCTAAAGTTTGTAGTGGGAAAGGAACGTGTGTTTCACCTAATAAGTGTATTTGTAATGAGTTCTATGAAGGATCTAATTGTGAGTTGACTTCCTGTTATGGAATTCGAAATAATGAAACTAATGTTTGCTCAGGAAGAGGAAAATGCAGCGGGTTCAATACTTGTGACTGCAATTCAGGTTATTTTGGTAATAATTGTGAAAATTTCTATTGTTTTGGTTTGAAGAATTCGAATAGTTCAGTTTGTTCTGGAAATGGAAATTGTACAGAATTGAACACTTGCAAATGTGATCCAAATTTTACAGGAAATTCATGTCAACTTCCTCTTTGTTTTTCAATCCCATCCACTGACTCTTCAGTTTGTAATTTTAGAAATGGCTCATGTGTCAATGTCAATACTTGTGAATGTAATGCAAATTTCACTGGTGTTGCATGTGACATTCCAATTTGTTTTGGACTTTCTAATAGAAACGTTTCTACTTGTTCATCAAATGGAATTTGCTCTTCGCCTAATTCCTGCACTTGTAAATTAGGTTATTATGGTAACCAATGTGATCAGTTCTATTGTTTTGGTATTGGAAAGAATGAGTTGACTGCTTGCTCTTCACACGGAACTTGTTTCAATAAGGATTCGTGTCTTTGTAAGGAAGGTTATTCAGGTCCTCAATGTAATTTCACATCTTGCTATGGAAAATCAAGTAATTCTTCATCAGTTTGCAGAGGAAAGGGCTCATGCCAATCATTCAACATTTGTAAATGTGAGGTTGGGTATTTTGGCTCGGAATGTCAAATGGTTTCATGTAATGAAATACCAGAAAATAATGAGGCAGTTTGTTCTTCACATGGTTCGTGTGTTGGATTAAATACTTGTCTCTGAAATGCCAATTATACTGGTTCGGACTGTTCTGTTCCAATTTGTTTTGGAATTCCTTCGATTGATCAAAGAGTTTGTAATCAAGGAACATGTATTGGACCTGATAATTGCATTTGTAAGGAAGGATGGATTGGTAGAAATTGTACCACTCCTTACTGTATTGGAACTTTAGAATTGGTCAATAACACCTTCAAATGTGGTGGACAAAATGGAAATATTGAGACGAAAGAATTGATTTATTCGTTAAAAGAGGTTAATAACCAGAATATCACGTTCACAAAGTTTGGAAGTTCAGTAACAGTCAATTTTCCTACAGCAGTGAAAGATTATCTTATCAATGAAAGAGGATTTAATTCAACTGAGGTGGTAAAGGTGATTAGCTCAGTTTCTTCTTCAAGTGGTCCTTCAAGTGAGGAAGCTTATGCAATTAGTTCAGTGGTAACAATTTCCATGTTCAATATCAATGATGAGAAAATTCCAATAGTTGACCTGGAAGAACCTATCGAATTGTACTTCTCCAATTTGTCAACTGCCAAAGATACAAATGCGTTATTAAATTTCACCTGCATGTTTTTTGATAATTCAGACAAGGAGTGGAAGACAGACGGCATAGAAACGACAATTAATGATTTGAAATTTTCTCCCTCCTCAAATATTGTTACTTTTTCAATGAGTTGCAGAACTAGTCACTTGACTTCCTTTGCAGTAATTGACCAAAACTATAAAAAGGCAAACACAAAGGGAAGAGAACCAGAAAACTCAGAACCAATCCTAGTGAACGACAACACAGTGTTAATTGCTGTAGTAGCCTCATCAGTTGGTGGAGTAGTTGTCGTGTGCGTTGCTGGTGTTCTTCTTGCTGTTGTGATTGCACTTTTCATACGAGCCAGAATGAAGAAGGCAAAGAATGTTGCATAAGATATAATTGTAACTTTTAATTTCCATTTACAATTTGTCAAATCGAACAAATTTAAGAGAAACTTACAAATTTATAAAAAGTTTTTAATTTTCACTTGTTTTCAATAGTGGAAGTCGAGTATCATCACTATAATTCTAGATTAGAATGATGTAACATTGCTTGTTGTAATTGAACAGGAACGTGGAAATAATATCACCACCAATTCACTTCTCTCGTTAAACATAACAATTAAAAAAATGTAAAAATGTTTGATGGCTAGTGAGCACTTTACTGCTACGATCCGATCAAAATTAGGAAAACAGCACTAACCATCATACGTAACAGCTAATATTATTAAATTATAATTATTCCATCTCCATCTCTATTTCATAATATATATATTTCTAGAGATTCAATAATCATCCATAATAATTATAATCTCTCCAATTATATAATGAATTTTTCTAATATTCTCATCATCTACAATTCATCAGAGTAGGAAATTAAAAAAAAGGATGACTGATATTGGCAGTTCGATTAGTCAGAATTTGATTAGAGCCAACCTCAATAATAAGACTCTCCAAAATACTCTCTCCACATTCCTTTCCGTAAAGATACAGGGTTCAAAGCGTGGATGGAAATGGTATCTATCAACTCTATTGTTTCATTCCTTATTTCTGTATATTTCTGTGTTTATTCCTTCGATTAGAAATGGAGAGGTAGGAGAGTTATACTCGAATATAATATATTCAATAATCAATTTCCCCATTACATTGCTGGTGGACATGTGGGGATATTATGCAAGTATTGGAATAGGTTTGGGTGTTATGATGTTTGTCATGATGAATTTGGTTCTTTGCATTGCCTCTGTGTGGGTAGTTACGAAAGCACTCGATAATATTAGATATGTAAGAATAGGATTATGGATATTTGGTAATTTACTTCTTGTACTTTCTCCTCTTTTCGTAAACATACTGGTGGGATTTTATAATTGTTCGAATCTCATTAATGAAACTACATTGGAGCGACTATTGTACAGGTACAATCAAGTATCTTGTATTGATTCTGGAAACATGGTAGTAATTGTATTAGCTATTGGATGTTTGGCAATACTCTTTGCATTAATAATCCTGAATAGATTGATTGTTAGTGACATGAATACTTATGATAGGGTTCCTTTTTGCTCATCTTATCCCATTCATATTATGACGCTTGACATTGTAAACTTTATGGGTGTATTACTCATATTTTCAATTCCATTGGAATACAAGATCATCTCAGATTCATTGAATATTGTAATGAGCTTGATATTTGCTTCAGTTACATTCTATTTCAAGACATGTTTTAATACTGTTGATAATTCAATATTATTTGCTGTTGCAGGTGCTAGAACAGGCGTTTCTATTGGTTCACTGGTTTCTACTATACTGAAGGGAAATAATTTCTATTTACAAATAATTGGCCTGCCTTTGACATTTGGCTTGGCAATCATTTTCTTTGTTATTTTCATAATCTTGATGGAATTGTACCAGCGCTTGATAATCAACTCAGTCAGAAAAACCCTACTCAGTGGGATTGATCTGAAATCATCTGACAGAAAGTCAATTCTTGCATGCGTTGATGTAAATTGTACAAATATTATGCAAGAGAATCATGGAAGAGGATATTTCTCTAAATTAAGCTTCTATTTTAGTCAATACCATAGAATAAAGCATGCAATTGTTGCTGGAGATGTGACAGAAAGGGAATTATATTTACTTACTGCCAAGACGCTCATAAATAAGAATATCAGAGATCCTAAATGTTTATTTTACATTTCCATGCTGTTAGCTCATGCAGAAGAAGATGAGAGCATCAATTTGGACAAATCCATTGATATACTCTACCATATTGTTAGACATTCAAAGAATATTTTTATGAGAACTATTTCCCTATACAAATCATTAGAATTGCAAGAGCATAGGCTAAATATCTCATCAATTAATAGTTCTGATTTGGGTGACGATGGAACCATCAAAGAATTGAAATACAATCAGGATATGCTTCTGTCTCTCCACAGAGACTTTTGGAAGGAACTTATTGAAGAATCACCACAATACTCGACCATTGAAAAGATTGCAAATAAGATTGCAGAGATTACAGTGGAATGTAATCAAATGTTTGAGGAATTAATGGGAAGTAAGAGAAGTAAACAGATTCTCAGGTTGTATGCCACGTACGTTGAGCTTTTTCAGTTTGACAAGGTGAAATCTGAAACCCTCTATGAAGAAGCCAATCGATTGGAAAAGGATGCAAGAGGTTTGTACATGAGTGCTAAAAGGCCTAGAAAAGAGTCACAAGTAGTACCAACTTCATTCGATCCTACCGAATCTGATTTATTCTCTGAAGCACCAGTAAGTGAGGTAGACGAAGAAGAAGAACATGAAATGCACAAGGACCTATTGTTCAGGAATGGAATTAGGAACAAACCAAACGAAAGTTTGAGAAACAGTCTGTTTATTTTAATTTTTGTGATCATTTTCAGTGTTGGTTTAGGAGGCGCTTCTTTTGCTATTTACATTGGATCTTCGATTAGAGTTGGTGTTGTAAACTTGAATTCTGCTTGTTTGACTGAGGAAGTTGGAATGTCTGTAATAAGAAATGTCAGAAGTATGCAAAGTGCAATTAATTATTATATTAATTATGGAAGTGATTGGAAGACAGAATATGATAGTCTCCCAACAGAAACCTTTCAGGTAAGTAGTATCCCTCCAATATAACATTCTCTAACTCTTACTAAAGGAATATATCCAAAACTATCTTCATAGAATGGAAAATGACAAGAATGTTCTACACGATTTGATATTACTTGCACAAAAAGGTGTTTTTGATGCTCCTATCTATACAGCGTAAGTTTATTGAGCTCTTTTGCTAATTTCATAAATAGTTACGGTGCAGGAGAACACACAGCATTAATTCCTACGATTAGAGACAATGGATACTATTCAGGTACAGTGCAAATAAGAAGAATATCAGTCAATGAATTTACCAATAATCTGAAAAGCTTCTTAGAAAGAATCCAAGAAAGTTTTCCTCTCAATGATTTATTGTTATTGTCCAACTCCACAACAATTTCTCAATCAACAAGAGATCAGCTCGTTAGGTCTGTTATTAATGGTACTTTCATGAATTCTATACAGGACTATAGTTTCATGTATTATTGGAGTAACAGAGATAATGCATTTGATGTTCTGTCTGCATTTTGTTCGAATTATGTAGATTCTAGCCAATTATCCACAACTTCATTATTATCGTATTTTCAAATCTATCTCGTAGCTGGTAGTTTAGCATTGTTGCCAATCGCTATGTGCTTCATTATTACTGTTCTTTACAGACAGTACTACCTTAAAAGATTGGTAAAAACAATCAAGAAGGAGACTCCAAGAGACAAGATAGCTAGAATATATCAGTCACTTTCCAAGCAATCATCTATTGACTCTTCACTTGATTCCAGTTTGATTTCGAAAATTACCAAAGCCAAGTACACCCTCATAGTTTCAGTCATGGTTTTGGTTTTAGTCAACCCATTTTGTTTGGGAATGTTTTATAATGAAATTAATGGAAATGCAGTAAGCGCACTCAAAACTTATTATAATATTCAAGCTGGAGCTAGAGTAATTTATTTTGTACAAATTTGTGGATACTACTTATCAGAACTTTTATCCGTTTATGGTTTAGGAAATACCAACAACTTTGGGGCTACTAACATTGCCCATCCGTTTTTAAGAACTAGTTCTACATTTGACGAGCTGAGCCACATTCTTTTGGATCAAATTGATGGACTTTCGTCTAATTATACGGATCTGATATTTGGTAATATTAATATTCGTAAGTTTCAACCTCAATTTAATTACTGATAATTTCCATAATATTTAGCATACGATACACCTCTTGTTGGTATCTATCCATCGATGGACAAGACATTGAAATTTGGAGTTTCAGATAATTGTACTGAATATTTGCAAGCAAATAATTTTACATTTAATGTGCAAAATTACTATAGTTATTGTATTGGTGTCGAATATATGATGTCTGAATTTGTTTCAACTTCATCCAAAGTGTCTGAGTTAACTAAGAAATTCTACAAATACCAGTCAACCAACTTTACAATGCAAGAAATTAGTACCTTGTTTTTTGAACATTACACTAATCAAGCTAGGTCATATCCTCTCTCTCTAAAACTAGCATCATTTATGCAAGAATTTGCAAGAGTTTCTTCAGAAATCCAGTTATGTTTCTGTATTGTTATTTACTATTTTGGGTACTTGTATTTCTTTAATTTTTTGTAAATTGATTCTCTCAATTATGGGGTCGAATTCTAATCAATATTACTACACAAAGATGCTATTGAATTATATTCCTATTGAAACTCTCGAAAACAATGAGAGATTGAAGAATTTAGCACTCTACAATCTATTCTCAGATCCATTGTCTAATAAGTTTAGTCTAAAATCAGAAAGGCAATCAGATGAAGGACAAGGATCTTATTCGGGCGTATGCTCTGTAATTAATTCAAGTGTTGATGGTTCAATAATCATCAATACAGAAGGAGAAGTGGAACTAATCAACACACCAGCCCTTAATATGCTTGGTCTTGCAACACAGGAAATCCTTGGAACCTCCTTCTATTCCATATTCGAGGAAGGGAAAACAAAAGAATCTGTCAGAAAATCAGTGAGTGCCCTCGTAAATGAGTTTTCAGGAAATGATAGTGGAGGTCATGATTCATTAGAATCCGAATGTTTAAGAAAAAATGGAACAAAATTCCCAACAAAACTCAATCTTTTCACAGTTAAGGTATCAGGAAAGGGCGTTCTAATTATTTTAACCATAAAGGATATCACCTCAGAAAAAAAGGCAGCAGCTCTGTTGGAAGACGAGAAGAAACACTCTGAAAATCTATTGAAGAATATCTTACCTGAATCAGTTGCCCAACGATTGAAGAGAGGTGATACATTCATTGGTATCAATACTGGGTCAGTTGTGGCTGGTGTGATTGGAACCAAAAAGTTTGCCTACGATTTGTGGGGTGATGCAGTTAACACAGCTTCTCGAATGGAATCAACATCTCTTTCAGGAAGAATACAGATAACCAGATCAACCTATGAGAGAGTTCATGATTTGGGATTTGTTTTTGAGGAGAGGAATATCGAAGTGAAAGGAAAGGGAATGACAAAATGTTACTTGCTGAATGATGAACACCACACGAAACCAATGCCAACCGATGAAGAAATGAATGAATTTATGAGGACCTCTGCACAAAGTATCGAACAAAAAGAGGAAGCAGTAACTAGGAAAACTAGAGGAAGAAGTATTATCTCTTCTTATGAAGCAAACACAATCCGAAACCAGTTACAACAATAATGCTTGATTAGAAATTTGGATGCAAGTAATCGAGATTTCAAAGCTAATAAATTGATTTATGAGAAGGCAGCCAAAATACACATGACTCCAAATCCTAAACAAATCAAGAACATTTTCAAAGCTCTATCCCACAATCCAAAATTTTCCTCCAAACTTGTTGGAATAATTTCGAAACAAGCAATGAAAAGGAAAGACCCACAAGCAATACTTTGAATAATACCTGAAATCATATAGTAAGAAAAGGACAAATCGCCACTGCTGATGGCCATACCAATTCCCATTCCAATAGGTGTACTCAATGCATAGATGGCAACCTGTATCAAAATAAGAACCTGGAACCATGATTTACACAATGTATATCTCAATACAATGAATCCTGTTGTCAATGATTCGAAACCCTTGTGAGCTACAATAGGAACTAGCAAGGATACAAATGATTCAGTATTTGTCTCCAACCCAAGTGCAAATGCTTCAAAAACTGAATGGACACAAATAGCAAATGTAAAAAGCAATGATTTGACAAGGAAGGAATACTTGTGACGTTCCTTATTTTCTTCATGTTCCAATTCACTGTACATTTCATGTCTTTCCTCAGAATTTACAATTAAATGGTCTTCCTCTCCTTTATGTGAGTGAGAATGTCCTCCATAACTATTCGAAGATCCATGTGAATGTTCAGAGAAAACTCTATCCAAACCAACCAAAAACAAACTAATAGTACCAGCAATCATCATTGACCAAGGATAATCAACAACTGTATCCGAAATTGGAGTAAATGTACCAT
This sequence comes from Naegleria gruberi, assembly GCF_000004985.1. Taxonomy (NCBI): domain Eukaryota; phylum Heterolobosea; class Eutetramitea; order Acrasida; family Naegleriidae; genus Naegleria; species Naegleria gruberi. The sequence goes on along the minus strand of NW_003163316.1, from coordinate 569,161 downwards.
TAGTAGTTGGTGAATCACCAAAAACTACTGAACTCAATGTTGAATTATCAAACTGATGATTATACAATTCAAAATAATTATTAAAACATTCAATACTATCAGGTAACAAGTGAGTCAATCCACTTCCCAAAATTGCACCAGCAGCAATAGCATTACAATATCCGAAAATAAGTTGAACAATATGAAGTGCCTTCTTTAACTTTTTCAATCTTTCCAATTGAGATAAATGATGAACAATATATGGCAATATACCAAATACAACACTCAAAATAAATAATCCAACCAATGTACCAATTTTACCTCCCATCAACCCTTCATCTTCCGATATATCAATCGGAATGGATGCTACATACGGAAGAGTATTTATCTGATCATCTTGTTGATAATTTACATAACCATTCATCAATAACGAAAGATCTCTCCGTTCAAAGTGAGTAAATAAATATTTGGAAATTACGTGATGGTGGCGCGTGTTTGGCATTTTTTTTTAATTTCAAAGATATTTTTCAATGTGTGATTCTTTTTAGCGTCGAGTTAAATAGTTAACATTGTGTGTGTTGAAATGAATTGGTTGAGTGGGTGTGAAAAAGTGAAAGTGTTGGTTCAATGAGTTGGAGAAGGTGAAAATCAAGAGAAAATCTGTACAGGTTCAATAAATATTTATTGATTTTTGGCAGTTTAATTTCTTCTTTTAGATTTTTGTGAAAGAGAGGAATAGAAGGAGTCAACATCTTCCAAATCAACCCAATCGAAATTATAAGTTTGAGGTTGGCCCAAATGGGTGGCCTTGAATTTATCAGTCCAAGTGAATGGTGGAGTTTGAGATTCGTCTTGATGGGTAGGACCACAAATACCCCACATGGAAGTGTGTTTCAAATTCTTGACATAGTCAGTAACCTTAGTATCAATACCACCAAAGGCAGCGAATCTTAGATCTCTCAAATCATATCTAGATGAGACAGCTTTGCTAGGATCGCCTAAACTGTATGGATCAGTCTTCCATTCATTGAATTGTAAAACTCTACCGAAATCCTTATAATCAACTGGTTTAGATCTATCAGCTCCAATCTTGGCTTGTTCTCTCTTGAAAATGAGAGCTCTAGAACACAAATTATAATCATAATCATTACCAAACTTTTGCTTGGCTTGTTGATATCCTGAAATGTTATAAATATGTTCAAAATAAGGAATATTAAAAGAGCTCCAGAAGGATTGCTTATTCAAAACATCAGTAACATCTCTAGTCATGACGGATCCAGGAATTTGTTCCAAAATCCAGAAAGAATCCTTTGGCAAATGACATACTCCAGGTTTAAAGTTCTTGTAATCCAAAGCCATCCATTGATTGTTATAAGTACCAGAATTGTAGAGTCCAAAATAGTAGACCCATTCCTTAGAGGTTGTAGCAAGTCTGTTGGCAACAATGGAACGAACCCAACACAAGACACTCTTTGGTGTAATATATTGGAAGAGGGTTTCATTGAAAACATCATTGGTTGTTTCCATAGTGACGAGACCATTTTCAGTGACATAGAAATCATCCTTACTACTCAAAAAGCTTGGAGATGAAGCAAATGATACAGTCTTTGAGGCAACATTGTTCAACAATAAACTATAGACCTTGTACATCTTGTTGATAATGTTGTATCCTCTCCATGTTGTATGTCCTGCGAAAAGGTTAAGGCAATCTGGTGTAATCTTAATGAGAGCACTACAATCAGTCATGGTTTCTTCATCTGGGAGAACAATTCCATTATTATTATTATTATTTCTGGATCTGGTAGTGGTTGATGGATCCTTAATAGCTGTTTCCAAAGTTTCCATATCACCTGCAGCTTGTAAAAAGTATAAATCCAACCAATTCAAACTTCCATAAACTTCATTCTTTTCTTGTTCGGCACGAATAGTATAACCTTGAACAAGACCATTGAATTGAGTCAAAGTTCCACCAACTTGTTTCCAATAATTAGATGTTGGATTGGAAGCAACTTGTTGATTCAACCAATTGTAATTGTCTTGCATGTAGGCAACCAATGCAGATGGGAAATAATAATTAGAACTATTTCTTCCTTGTTGTTGAGATGACCTGAATCTTTCGTGTGACTTGACCCATTCATTATTGTCACCAAACTTGGCCTTCAAATCCACATTATTCTTTGCAAACTTCCAATTACTATATTGATTTTGGAAAAAGTTGTAAATTTGTGGTTGTGTCAATAAACCTTCAACCATACCAGCAGCATATTGTCTGTTAATTTCCGATTTATAACAAGCATCAACACCACTTGATTCTCTATTAACATTGGTGAAGGTAGAGACCCACAAACGCATCCAACCATCAACAGCATCAGTTTGATTATTCAAAACTGGTGAATAACCATCATAGAGAATACCAACAGCGATGGCTTTATCAAAATCATAATTACCAAATGTATAGGTAAATGATGTCGATGTTTCCTTCAAATAATATTTACTTGTTGATGATGCTGATGATGAACAATAAATAGATACTGTATTAATCAAGGCTTCGGCCTTCAACTTGCTCAAATCTTCCTTTGGCAATAACTTTTTCAACTCTTCAAAAGTAATGGTTGGCATTACTTTTTTGTTGTTGATGATAAACTTTCCAAATACGAGAGCATCCCTCGATGAGATCATCAAAATGCTCAATAGCACCACCAAGAGAGTTGCACAACAACAGGCAAATGTTTTATTGTTGTGCATGATGATGAAATTGATTTTTTTGTATTTTTTAAAAATTCAAGAAAAAATCTGTGTTTTGATTGAAACAACCACCGCAAATGTAGTATCGCGCGCTCATTGATTTTCATGTTACTGTTGTAAGATTAATTTCAATATTGAATTTATTGTAAAATGGGCTACTGGTTTCACAGTGATACTTGGATTTGGAGAAATGACATTAATTGAGAGTATCTGAGTTGAATGTTCAACATTACATTTGATATCATGCAATGAATACTTATTCTTAATCAACTATAAGAGGTTTGGCCCATTCATATATGTATTTCAAATTTCCTTCCAATTCTCCTATTCTTCACATATCTTTAAGGAACTTTAAATTTTTCCAAAAACACCTACGCCAAACAATAACCACCTCAACCGACCTTAACTGACCTCAAAAAATTCTTTAAAAAAAATGGTTGCATCAAAAGGAACAAATGCGCCTGCTGCTAATACTAATAACAAAAATCCTAAAGCAGCAAAGAGTCCCTCCACTGCTACTGCTACAACCACTGCAGTAGAGAAGAAGAAGGCAGGAAGTGCTCCTGGATCGGCAATTTCATCAACAAATAATGAAAAGAAGGATAATTCAAAATTGAGTGCTGGTACCACAACCATTATTGTTTCGCCTAGGAAGGAGGAAGAAAAGTCACAACAAGTTGCTTTAGAAGCTATCAATACGATGGTGTCAGCAGTTGACGAGACTAATATTAAAGTTGTGGTGAGATCAAGACCATTGAATCAGAGAGAATTATCTCTCAAGAGTAGTTCTTGCTTATCGATAGGCAAATCGGAAGGAAAAATCAAACTGGTGAGAAAGGATAAGGAAGATAAGGAATTTTTCTTTGATGGAGTTTTTGATGAAACTTCTGCTCAAACTGAAATTTATAAAGCTACAGGAGCAATGTGTTTGGAGAGATTTATATTGGGATATAATGTATGTTTTTAAAGACTAATCTTTTCATTAAGGTTGTATTTGAATTCAGGCTTGTATCTTTGCATACGGTCAAACATCAAGTGGAAAAACCTACACAATGGAAGGTGTGAAAGGAGATCAACAACAACAAGGAATAATGACTCGTTTTGTGAGAGAGCTCTTTGAATATGTGAGAAAGGAACAAAAGAAAACGGATATTACCATTAAGGCTTCATATATTGAAATTTATAATGAAAATATTCACGATCTTCTCCACAATAGAACTGAAAAGTTAAAATATGATGTTAGAGAAGATAAGGTGAAGGGAATTATTGTTACAAATCTCATTGAAAGGCCAATCGGAAGTGAAGAGGAATTGAACGAGTTGTTGGATGAAGGAGCTAGTAGGAGAACTGTTGGCGAAACCAAAATGAATCAATTCTCCTCAAGATCTCACGCTGTTCTGACAATTTACATGGATCAAGTTGATAAAGGTGATGAAGATGGTCTCAGTTTGAGATCCAACAAGATTTCACTGGTCGATCTTGCTGGTAGTGAAAGAGCCTCATCAACAGAAGCTACAGGAGACCGGTTGAAGGAAGGAGCAAATATCAATCTCAGTTTATCCAACTTGGGTAATGTCATTAATGCCCTTGTGAAGAAAACAAACTTTGTACCATACAGAAATTCAATCCTGACTCGGTTATTGAAAGATTCCATTGGAGGTAATGCATTTTGTGTAATGATATCATGTGTTTCTTCAGCAGATGTAAATAGTGAAGAGACCTTGAGCACTCTCTACTTTTCTGATAGAGCCAAGCAAATTAAGAACAAACTCAGAGTTTCTAGAGGAGATCCAAGGTTAGAAAAGATTGCTGAGCTTTTAGAAAACGAAAAGAAGCTGAAGGCTAGAATTGAGGAATTAGAAAAGAAGCTTGCCAACTGTGAAGGTGGAGGTAAAAAGGGTTGTTGTACTATCATGTAAATTATAAGTAGGATGTTTTGGATTTTCTCTAAACATGTCTAGATTTGAAATCATCATAAAGGAAGAGTTTTGCTGGGTTGGTCCCCAGGTTGAATATTGTGTTCATAATGGTATTCAAAAATGTTTGAAAATAAATTACACTGATTTACTCTAATTATTGAGTAAGTATTGAACCCAAAGCTTTAGCTCTTTCAAAATATTCCTCTGCTAAATTCAAATCTGCACTCACACCTAAACCTTTTTCATACATTGTGCAGAGGTAGTAAAGTGAGTCTGGATGTGAATTTTCTAAACCTGCTCTTCTGAACCATTTCAGAGCATTTGAATAATCGATTGGTACATGCTCACCATCTCCATCCAAATATAATTTAGCTAAATTGAATTGAGCAGAAACTTCTCCTTGTTTAGCTGCCTTTTCAAACCATAATAAGGCCTTTTTACTTTCCTTTGCATGTCCACAATATCCACAATGAAGTTGTCCAATCATATTAGATGAGAATGCATCCCCAGTTTCAGCCTGAATCAGAAAATACTCCATGAGGAGTGCATACGATTTTTCATCTGTGAATCCTGCCTTATATAGCTTGTCAAAATATTCAGTAATTATGGTTGGATCATCCAAATTCTGTGAGGCATCAAAGAAGGCATTAAAACATCCTTGGAGATCATTATTTTCCATACATTTCATTCCTTTTTCTAATAACTTTTTAGTTTCTGCCGATGTTTCCAATGCAGGTTGTGTAGAAACTGAATTGTTAATAGTTGGATTGAGAACCTTTTCCAATTCCCTCACCAATAGCACACAAGAGGCCTGTGAAATTCCCTCCTTCAAATAGTCGTCCTTTGTGGAGGAGAGAACTTTAACTCCATTATAATCTTTCTCACGCAATACTTTCGAATAGAAATTAACAAAATAAATAATAAAAAGAAAGAAATTAAGAGTCGTCAAATAAATTGAAAACTTACAATTCAACACTCTGTCTGGACACTTGTGTTGTTTGAAAAATTCACACTTGATCGGTTGTGAAGGTTGAAAAGTCTTCTCTAGTAAGTGGTGTCATATTTTTTTTTTTTGAAATTGTTGAAGAGAACCTAAACTAAACTAGATACTCGAGTCTTATTTCGGTCAAAAGAAATCACAATTGGCAAAATTGGATAGGTCTGCTTTTGGACATAAGGGATTTTGAGAATCACATTGTTGTTTTCACACCTTTCCAATGACGATATTCACATTTGCAAATATCAAATGTTGATGGAAACAATTCAACAGTAAAATGAGCTCAATTGAATGATTATCAATCGAATTAAAAACAATTCCCTTAAAATTATAATTACAATTTTTACAATTAAATTTACATATACATTGAGTGGAATGCAGAACCTGGGACCTTTTCATCACCAGTAGCACCCATCTTACCCAAAACATCCTTTAACTTAGATTCCAATTCCTTAGCAGTCTTATCCAATTCAGAAGTATCAATGAGAATACTTGTTTGATCTTCACTGATGAGTTTGTTAAGAGCATGAATGAGAGCAATACTAGCTCTGGTACCAATCTTGAGGAAACGATTGAGTGGAGCGAACAAGCTCAAAACTGGAACACCTCTAAATGGAGCTTCAGCAAGAATACCACCACTGATACCTGTACAAGCAACTTCAATTGCGACAGTAGCGTTCATTTCTTGCAATTTCTTGGCATAATGTTCATTGTTGGTAACATACCAAACCTTTTCCTTGTAATCTTCTTGTTCCAAAAGTTTAAGAAGTTCTTCTGTGGTCTTTGGAGCATCTTCATCTTCAAAGCTCATCATTTCATCACCTTCTTCATCTTCTCCTTCTTCATCATCACCTTCTTCACCAGCACCTCCAGCAGCTTGAATACCAATCTTGATATCATCGGAAGGTTGTTTCTTAACAGTTGGGTCCATGTCCAAACCATCAACAGAAATTAAACACTTGGATCTGTGTCTTTGACAGAAATCATAAACAGCATCAATGACATCATTTTGAATTTCTGGATCCTTGATTTCATATTCAGAAACGAAAACAACAATCTTCTTGTTACCATAAATTCTAATACCATGAGAAGGCTTTAAATAATTAAATTTAACAAGAACATTGTGTTATAATATTTGTCATCATGTTGATTATTATTTTGTTCAACACATGGTGAATGGTAGGATAGTAAAATTTTACATCAATTTAATATTGATGATTAATACAATAACAATTAAATGTTATACAACACACAATAAAGTCCAATCATTAAAATAAATGTTAGATAATTAGCAATTAATTGTATTAAACATACCAAACCATCTCTGACAACACCAAGAGGAGTAAAGTATGGAGAAACAATATCACCAACCAATGGAAGCTGTAATTGTTTAATAATATAATTGGCAGTCATGATAGCAGTCATTCCTTCTTCAGATGGGAAACCTAACAAGATTGTGTTAAGCTTAACAAATTTTAAAATACAAACCTTCAATAACAACAGTACCATCACATTCAATAGAATCGAATTCTCTCAAAACAACCTTTCCGATAGAATTCTTACAAATAATCTTGTATTGTCTACAAAAGATTGGAACTGCTTCATCTTGACTTGATTTACCAGTGGCAGCAACAACAGGGAAAGAACCTGGTGTTTTTGGTGTCTTTGGAGTATGTGGTTGCTCTTGACCAGTGGTAGCAGATGATAAATTAGTATTAAGTTGTTGCATTTTTTTATGATTTTATTTTATACAAATTTACTGCGCTTATTTGGATATTTTAAGGTCGGCATTTTGTGCGACTAGTTTTCTAAAAATTTATTTTGGAGCCTGTTTTTGTTCATAAAGATTGGAAAGGTTCAAAAATGGATATTAAAAGTTCTTCTTTTTCATCTGGATATATTATTAGTATTATCAATATTAATAGTGTTTATTTTGATTGTTTTGTTGTGTAAGATAAGGAGTTAAGGGTTTATTTCTTAATTTTCTCCTTTTCTTTTAAAAACGAATATTTAATTATTTTTAATAAAATTTTACAAATTCCTTAATAAAATTAAATTATTCAAATATCAGCAATATTAACATTCTCAGCACATGCACCATGTGAAAATATTGGTAGATTTTCAAAATAGTTATTTGAAAATTTTAAATTATTAAAAAATGTCTCAACATGTTTCATCATCACCCAATTATTTATTCTCCTTCTTCATCATTTTGTTGTTTTCTTCAACAATATGTTCAACAACACAACAAGTTAATAAATTCTCATCATTAAAATCACGAGGAGGAGAACAATCGGCATTTGGTTACTTTTTGTGGATGACTGATATTCACTATGATCCATTCTATGATCCAACCATTCCTAATCATCAATACTTTTGTAGAAAACCACAACAAGTAGTTACGGAAAATCAGCCAGAACGTGTTCAACAAGAGTTTCATCATTTGAGAAATACCAAACAAAAAATCCAAGATTTTTTGTTTATTGAGGAAAAGAGAAAAATTTTGATTCGTAATTCTAGTTCACCTTCTTTCGAGGGAATTGATACGAATTTTACTGATTATGCAATGTACGGAAGATATGGATGTGATGCTCCAAAGACACTTGTGGAAAGCACATTTTCACAAATTGCACAAGTTATTAGGGAGCATAATGGAATTTTACCAGATTTTATTGTCATGAATGGAGATTACAATGCTCATCACTTGCCTAATGGATCATTTGTTTTGCAAAATACATTGGATGTGACGAAAATGTTGCAATCTACCTTGGCAAAACAGTTAAATGTTTATGATTTGCCAATATTGCCATGCATTGGAAATAATGATTTGTATCCTGATTATTATTTGCCATATATTGAAGATCCTGATCATGGAAATGAAGCTTTGACTTGGTATCAAAGTTTGTGGACTGGACCTGTTGGATGGGGAAAAATGTTTGGACTCACTGAGGACTATCAAAGAAATACCTTCTTGAAGGGTGGATATTACAAGTATGAAATTGTCAAGACTTCTCAGGGAAGAGAATCCAAGTTGGTTATTCTTGTTTTAAATTCACTTTTATACTCTGCGAATAGATATCCAAATATGACAAATGGAGCTGAGCCACCAAGTGATCCATCAGGACAACTTGCCTGGATGGAAATGGAATTGTTAAAGGCAAGAAGTGAACTCTCAATTAGAGATGTAACTGTTTACATTGTAACCCATATTCCAGCAAGTCAAAATTCATTTGATAACAAATCATTGTGGAAGCCAATGTATGAATCTCAATTCTTGGCACTTGTGTCAAAATATAGTGAAATGATTACCACCATTCTGTACGGTCACTTGCATAAGGATCAATTCAGATTATTCAGAAACCAACAACCCAATAAGGTTAATGATTTGGGTAACACCAAGAATAATTTTGCCATGGTTGGATTGTCAGTTTCGCCAGTATTTTCCAATAATGTAGGATTCAGAACCTTGTACTACAGTGAGAAATATCTAATTTTGGATTATGATCAATATTATATGGACATTTACTCGAGTAATCAAAAGAGAAATGCAGTATGGAAGAAGGGCTATACCTTTTCTAAGGCGTTCCCAACACTTTTTGAGGAAGCACACTTTATTAATTCACTACTTGTCCAGTCATTTTTGAAGAAATTGGAACAAAGCTACCAAGAGGACGATCAACAAGTTGACTATCTCACTCAATTTATGGGATATAAGGAAGCTCAATATGTTGCAAATAGATTTAAATACTTTTGTGATATTACAATGTTGGAACCAACTGAATTTATTAAATGTATCGCAACAGGTAGTGATAGTGGTGCAATTCCAATTCAAAAATTTATCAATCGTAAATAAATTGTAACGGAAATTTATTACAAACTGATTTATAAAATCAAATAATTTAAAGGAATATATTTACAAGTATAGTTCTATATATACAATTAATTACATGGATGTAATCCACTATTTAAACAATGGTGAATCAATATTATAATAAAAATCATTCAATTCGTTTGAAATTGAGTTTGTCCTTCTCCATTCCAATCCTTTTCCTAGATTGACTTCACCATTGGCAGGAATAAATTTTACAAACCAATTATAAACTGTTGATGGAACCCAACCACGAACATCAGTCTCTAAAACTGTTGTGTAAGTAGTTGTTGTTTCATTTCCAAAACATTCATTTGCAAAAAACTTGTTACAACCTCTAATGTAACCATTGAAACCCTCAGAAGGTCCATATTTATCTTGTGGAAGAGGAGGTGGATTTTCCTTCTTATTTCCATTTGTGGCGTATGGAAGTAAACTGTATTCGAGGGCATGAGAACGAGTCAAGTAGTGATTTTCATTCATAATAACAACACCAGTAAGAGATATGAAATCTCTTCCTTGAACAGGAAAAGCACCCTTATGTGCAGTTCTCTCAATTGAATTGATAACAACTTTACCAGTTCTAAATAATTATTTACATCATAGTTATAATTTAAATTATCATCAGTAATTAATATAGTAGAGTAGTATTGTGATACAATATAACATCGATCCGTAATAACAAAAATAGGTTTAGGATAAGATTATCCAATCATCAAAAAGAAACCTACTCCTTATCAGTAAATTTAAAAACTCTCATGACATTTCTCTCCTCCAGTCTGTCATCCCAACTCTTTCTCCTCTCAAAATCCCTAACAGCAACAAACATTTCCTTTGGAGAGGATGGAAAATTTGTTCTAGTATATTTGTGTCGTTTAATTTCACCTGTTGAACCCTCTCCTCTCTTCTTGATGAACATTTTACGATAATTTTCAGGTTCCTCATAGAGAATTTCATAATCCTCCTCGTTTGCTATTTCCTCACGAATGGCAAGTATATCTTCAATGATTCATTAACCAACCAACATTGTAATTCCATTTGTTTGTTTGTATCAAATGATTGATAATTAATTTGATGAAGTTTTCAATACAAAAGAGAGTTACAGTTATTATACTACTGGTCAATCCATCATGACATGCAATTAAAACAAACCCTTGTATGAAAATAATTTAATACCATCAACAATAATAGGAGAGTCAGAACTTTGTGGTTCCTTCAAAATTGTTACCTCTGGTTTAGACGGAAAGGAAAAAACATTTGCTGAATCACCATTTAACCAAGAGAGCATTTTTTTTTAGAATTTTGTAATGATTGTTGATAATCGATTGCGTTTTTGTGCGACAAACTTCATAAGCGCTTCAGTAGTGGATGATCCTCAATTTGTGGAGCAACTATTGTTGATCAATTTTAACTATCACCATCTACTGTTGGCAAATAAATATTTTACCACTCATAATATATATCTATTATAACAAATTGATGACTTTTTATTGGCTGAGGTTGTGTACATTTAGACATAATACTCATGTTGTTCAGCCATCAATACATGTTTATAAATCCTACACAATGGTTGGATGATTCCTAAGTCACTCCTTAGTTTTGTAAAATTAAGTAAAAATAATGCACAAATTTACACCTTCGGAATTGAGGAAAACACGTTTTATCAGAAAGACCCTCAGTATAAATTCAATGAAAAATTGGGAATATTTAATCATAAAATTCCTCTCGACATGATAGAGAGTGAACCTTGACATCCATGGGTTGAATTTTTGCATAAATGTTCATTGGATGAGGAAAAGACGTCTTCGTGGTGGGAAACCATATATGATCATACGGGTAATACTACAGCAGTAGAGTTATATTGTTCAGGATAGTATTATAGAAATAGTATTATCAAAATGGTTTCTTCCTCTCAAGGAAAAGAACAAGAAGTATCAACCAAAAAAATGTTTGATTGGATGAAGAAATGATTGTAATTGGAAATAATATTTATGGTAAATTTTCAAAACGTAATTTGGATAATTGTGATTTTGAAAATGAAACTGAGGTAAAGAATTTATTCTTTTCTATGCTGAAATACCATTTCGAAAAAAGTGTGGACAAGAGATCAAGTAATAATTTATTTTTTATGATGAATTACGAGAGAGTTTATATTGCCTTCATTCTAATGGGTGAGAGATTAATTAATGAGGTTGATATATATTGCACAAATCTAGATACCTTAGAAGGATTGTGTAGATTTTTTTGTTATATTTCATTTTTTTTTAAAGATTGTGAAATTCGGTATATCAGTAAAGATTAATCAGTTGTTGTAATAAATAAAGAAAATATAATTAAGGCAAAGACCTTATGAGTTTTGAATCAATCATAATGGACAAGCCATGTAGAAAATAGCTCTTTGAATTCTCTCTTGGAAAATTAATATAATTAAAAGCTTTTTCAAGGAAGGAATCTGTTTTTATGAGTTATTATAGTTATTGGAAAAGCATCTGGTCTATAAGAATATAATTCAAATTCAGAAAACTTTCCATTCAAGTTGCAAAGACATCACCAATGCACAGAAAACAAAAAAGAAAAGGAAATGCCAGCGGTGGGGTTCGAACCCACGAACCCATTCGGGATAAGATCTTAAGTCTTACGCATTTGACCACTCTGCTACGCGGGCTGGTGTGTATGTTGCAATTAAGGCAAAATCGTGCAAAACATAAATCCTTCTCAGAGAATAATAAGATTCTAGACCAAGATCATATTCATATGGATCTAATGAATTGAAGATGTTACCTTGCAAATTAATAAAAACAAGATTGAGAACAAGTAATTATACTAATGGGTATTAAAGCTCAGGGACTGTTTCACCTTTAAGGTGATTCAGCCTTGAGACCTGCTTTAATGGATATAAATCTTTAGAAGACGGAACTGGTTCTTGTTTACATATGCATCAAGTGATTGAAAGACTGAAATCATCTGGATTAGCCATTCAGTTTATTTCTTGAAAGATTGAGAAATGACATTGAACTCCTTCAAGGATTGGTTAGTATTGAGGTTTGTTCGAGAGCAATTTAGATATGACAGGTAATTAGCATAGGAATCGATCAAACTTGAACCACAAAATTTTGATTAATGCCTTGAAAAGAGATAGAGAATTTGTATGGCAAGCTGTTTCAATAAATGGTGCTATTCTAGAATTTGTTAGATCCAACTAGCAAAAAAGTTGGGGTCAGTGAGGATCGAACTCACGACCTTAGGATTATGAGACCTACGCGCTACGTTGATATACTTAAGAGCGCAACCCTACCTAATTTTATTATTTAAAAGATAATGATACATTTATAATTAAATCAAATTGTAAACATTCACCAATTTGTATTAATTTTGGAAGATTATATTCAATAATTAAAAATTTACAAATAATTAGAATTAGTGAAATTTCAGATGAATTAGGAGAAGATATAATTCATAATTCAAATTCATTTTTAATTTTTACAACAAATGAAAATTTTAGAGAACATATTGATGAAACAAATTTATCAGATGAAATTAATTTAATTAATTTTAAATCTGAAGATGATAATTTTCAATGTAAAATTTTTGGGTAAGTTTTTTATTTTAAAAGTTACGTTGAGTATTAATGAAAGCGCAACCCTACCTTATCTATTTTTAGAAAAGGATTATTATTTTTAAATTTAATTTTATCAATGAAAATTAATTTTAAAAAACATGAACAAATTTATGAATTTATTGATAATGAAATTGAAAAAATATCAAAAACAATTCAAGAATTTAATGAATCAGAAAATAATTATTTTCCAAATTATTCCAAACAATCAAATTTAAATTATAGTGATATTAGTTTTTATACAGAAGAAATTGAATATGATGAAGAATTAAGAAAAGAAAGAAAATTAAAAATTATTAATAGTATGAAAAATAGTAAGAAATCTTCAAAAGTTGAAATAATTAATCAATAAATTCAATTCAATGTAAAGTATAGCAACAGTACATTAAAGAGCAACATTGCTTGAGAGCGCAAACCACCCTTTCTAAAAATAAATAAAGTTTATATTTAAAGTTACGTTGAGGTAGATTGAGAGCGTTACCTACCCTAAAATCTATTAATAATACCGACTGCGCCATGACCCCCACACATATTTGAATGAAAATCCATGAAACTCATTAAATACTAATGATTGTCTAAGTCGATCGATTTTCAAACTGTTTAAAAGCAGAAATTTTGTTATCCCATCAAATAAACTAAACGAAACGAATAGCCAATTAATTGTTAGAGTTCAATAACTTTCTTAGCATCAAACAACCCATTTGGTTTGTCCATGTTTAGTGTCAGCACTCTCATTTTTCCACCACACAAAATAGCACAAGTAAACTTGGCGCAAATTAACAATCATCACCAACATTCCGGTTAAAAAAATCAAATTCAAAAACCGTTTGCCAAATCACAAGATATAATATTATCTTTCAAGAAGAAGAAATTTTGCTCTACAAAAACACCTCGAGTAATACTTTCTTCGAATATATATACACACATTATTATTTCAAATAAAACAAACGAGATGACTTCAATAGAATCATCAACATCATCATCCAGAATAACTCAACCTGAACAGCCCATTAGTAATACTTCTACCACCACCGATGAAACCATTACATTAAACTCTGCTAACTCTCCTTCTACCCCTCGAAAGGCTTCCATAATGACGAATACTTCTTCAATAATAACAACAACTGATAACCACCACTACTCAACTACCACTTCTCCTCCAAATAATAATAACCAATTTTCAACTCCTTCATCAAATAATAATAATCACACTACTCCAATGATGCCACCATCAACAACAACAATAACACCGAGTCAAACAAACAGACAATCCATTGAAAATGTTAATAATAATTATTCATCTCCAATAACTCCAATGAATTTAGACCAAATTGGTAAACTGGTCGATGATATGGGAGAGTTGAGTGGAAATGGTTTTCTGAGTAGAAGTAGTTCTACTCACAGTTATCACGGAAGTACAAATAGTACAACAATTTATAATGATATTGATATTGTTAAAGTGGCTCAATTCTTTGATAATTTAGATGCTTCTTCGTTGGATGAAGATACTTGGAAGGAGTTGGTGTTGAATTGCTTTGTTCCATCATCACAACATTTATCTGCCAAGAAGAAGAAAGTTAACAGAAAGCATTCGAAAGCAAACGAAACCAGCCAAGTTGAGCCATTGATTGAAAAAGATACAGTTGCGGAAACTAGTGCCAAATCAATAATTTTAGATACCACAACTTCGGTATTATCTTCAAAGGGAAGTGCTTTAATGGACTTGAGTGGTCTCTATCACATTTCTATTCATTCTCTCTACCGATTGAAACAATTACTCTACTTTAGATTCTTCTTCTTTACAACTGGATCTATGAAATTGAGTGGTAACGAATCATCAACTCTTACTGTCAGTAACAGTCTCAGTGTTAATAGAAATAGTATAAAACTAAACAGGAACAGTACTAGATTCGCAGACCTCCAATCTCTTGGCAGTCCATCAAGTAGTACTGGATCACCTACACGTGAAGTTGAAGTCATGTCAAGGAAGGAATTTACCTCCATGAAAGAGGACGTTCTCGACACTTGGAAACAATTTAAATTTGCAACGGAACCATCTTTGAAATTATTGTGGACTAAATATTTACTCAATACCAAGTTTAATTCTATTCAAAAGTGTACACTAATGCACTTGGCATCCAAGTACAATCAGAGTGTTATTATGGAATGGTTATTTGATGAATGTGGACCTGATTTCTTATTTGTTTCGGATGCCATGAAAATGACTCCACTCTTTTATACTTCCTTCTTTAATGCTACTGAGAGCTGTGCATTCTTGTGTACGAAAATTAAGAGTTCAACAATCAAGACAGGAGTTTCAAGAGCTAGAAATGGATCAGAACTTGTGGCCAATCCACATTCTAATAGTGGAGGAGGCTCTGGAAGAAAGAGCTTTTTCGGTAATAAGAATAAGGCAGATGTTCCTTCACCAACTAGTTCATCTCCTGCTACTGGAGCTTCATCTCCATATAATAACAATGCATTGGAAAAGATTATTCAACAAGTGGATGATGAATTTGGATACAATGTATTTTATGTAGCATTGAAGAGAGGTTGCTTTGCAGTGTGTGACATGCTCATTTTGTTTGGTGCTTCATTGGATACTACAATTCGTGGAGGTGAAACCATGTTGCACCGTGCTTGTTTCGAATTACCATTGGATAGAATAGTTTATCTCATTCAGAAGGGAGCTATTTTACTAAAGAAGGATCAAAAAGGATGTGTTCCACTCTTCAATCTTGTTGGGAGAGAAGTTGAGGTACAACAAGTGCCAACTCAACCTTCACCAAGAACTCTCTCCTCACAAAACTCAACAAAGGATGTAATTAATGCTGCTGATGAAAAATCGGTAGAATCAAAGAGAGAATCATCTCAAGTACCAGATGAAGATTTACTTTTGATTGAAGAATTCCTTCTCGAACATGAAATGTCCAAGGAAAAAGATGAGGATACCATCAATGAATCAACTAAATATGACTCACCTAGAGTTGACTCAGTTAAACAATCATCAGAACATAGTGATAATACTCCAATTTCGAATAGAGCTCCATCACCAACAACTAGTGTTTCTAGTTGTGATACTGACGTTTCTGCTGATATTTTCCAAGAATTGGATGAAATGTTTGTTGGTGAATCTGGTGAAGTCAATTATGAAAATAAGAACAAACTCTTAACAAACGATAGAAGAAAGAAGAGAGAACCTCTCAAGCTTCCTGCTGCACTCAAAATGAGATCAGACTCATTGGCTGCTCTTTCAGGTATTAATGGAATGGCAGGAGGAGGTTATACCAGTAATCAACAAGGTGTCCTTCTTGAAGATTCTATCAAGATTAAATCAAGCCCAATTCAAAATAATTCATCACCCTCTCCAGCCAATTCCAAAACCAATACAAATGGTTCTAGATTCCCTAATCACATTAGTCACTTCCTTCAAGATGAATTCCAATTGAAGAAGAATATTATGTTCAAAGCCATGGAGTTGCTTGTTCCTCAAATGGGATGGTCAACCAAGACACTCATTCTCTCAGCTAAAAAATTCTATGGCTTGAGTGAACAAGAGGCTCGTGACTTGTTTTACAATGATCCTTCAGAGAGAGCTAAGAAACTCAATCCTGAACTAAGCAAGAATAATTCTCAAACCAACAATTCATCAACAGAAAGTAACAACAACAGTGTACTGAAACGAAAACAACCAATTTTGGAGGCAATTTTGCCATACATTTCTAGAGAGCAATTCATTAAAGTTTTGAAGAGTCAAAATTATCATGGAAGAAATATTCTACACGATTGTGTAATTAAGGGTGATTTGAAATCCATGCAATTGATTATTAATGAGCTACTTCAACCTAGAAAGAGTACATTAGGATCGGCCCTCAGATTAGCACCAAAGAATGTAGAGCTCACACCAGAACAAAAGCTTGCAGAAAAACAAAAATATGACGAAGAGTCTCAAGAAAATATTGAAGTCCTCAATGAGTTGTTGATGGAACCAGATAATGACAAACATCAAACTTGTCTTGCATATGCTTGTAGCGACAGCAATACATTTGCTGTAAGATATCTCCTATCACTGTATAATATTGTTGGTGTTCAAATGAACAAGAGACCTAGTGTTGCAGCTAGCTCTGTTGCAAATTTATCACCAAATCAAAATACCACTCCAACTTCAGGAGGTCTCCTTTCAACACCAAGAGAAAATAGTAGAAGTGCTTCAACTACAAATCTATCGAGTCCAAGAGTAGAACCAAAACAAACATTAATGTACAAGGTTTTACACTTGAAAAATAAGCAAGGTAAAACACCATTAGATATTGCCAAATCGTCTCATGTTCCTTGTGACGACATTATTGAAATGCTTACTCAATCCCTTGAGAAGGGAGGCTCCTCTTCAGATAGTGGTTCCTCATCTGCTTTCCAATTTTTCAAACGAAAAAAGAAATAAAATTGTGGTTCCTCATCTGCAGTTTTACTACTAGATCTTAATTTCTGAGCTAGCTATTTTATTCGCTAACACTGACATTCTTATCGGTAATGACATCCAAATACTGAGCATCGATCATGTGCAATAATTGTCCATCAACTTCCTTATAACATTCAGCATTATATTCCTCAATAAGATCATTTGGTGGTGTATACTTTTTCAAGAATGAATTAAATCCTCCAGAAAGAATAATTCTATAATATTATTATTATAATAATAGCATATTACAATTCATTAATCCGATCATCACAATTAATCATACATTAAATTATCCAATAACTTACATCTTTAAATGTTCCAAAGCCTTGTTTCCAGAAATCTTTTCAGCAAAAGCAGCAGCACACTGAGGAGATCTTTGTTCCGAAAACATACAATAGAAAACAAGAGTGTCCAAAGTGGATGCCTTCTCTTCAACAAGGGTAACAAGAGATGGACACAACTCATCGAAAGAAGAAAATGGTTGATGAATAGATCCCTTAATATGACCTCCTTCATAGTCTTCATCTCTATGATGATCCGATCGTACAATCATGATGATGTTGATTTATAAAATACAACAATAATAATCATACCTTACATCAATAAACAAAGCATTTTCCTTTCCGATCAGAGTAGAAACAGTTTGTAAATCCAACTTTTTAAAAACAGGTTCAGGAACTGATCATCATAATAAACATATTCCGCCATTTAAAATTTGATAATTACCAATAATCTTCAAACCACTTGATGTTGATCTTTTTCTCAAAAGCTTTTCCGTTTGATCTTGAGACATTTTTTAATATTTATTTTTTATTTTAATTCGAGTTCATCATGGCGCCATAATAATAATCAAATTAATTGTAATTAAAAACAAGTTTAATTAAAGAAAATTGAAATAATTGAATCCTTTTGAATTCACTCTCTTCAAATATTTACACAAATTTAACTTTGGGGTATTGATTTTCCAAAATTTACCTATCAAAGTTTTGTTTCCATAGTTTGTAATCCTCAGTGAGAATAAACCTCGAAAAGCTGTCACATAAATTGTTGATACAATCTCGTTGTAAGCTATTTAAAACGTGTGCGCCAGATGCTAAACTAACTCTCTTGCTATTTGCTTGTTCCTCTATTTGAACTTTAGTTCGACCACTAACATTTACATCGAAATTTTCATTCTTCTCAGAGAAGAATTTCGAGTGAATGGTTCGAAGGGTTTTGCTTCTTCTCTTATCTGAAAGTTTCTTGAAATTAGTCTTGACCTTATTGAGCTCCTTCCAAAGAAGTAAATTCTCTTGAGAGCATTCCTGACAACAAAATTCATCAAATAATTGTAAACAAATTGGATCATTAAGACAATGTCTCATTTCATCCTCAGCAGATCTAATTGCACTATTAGAGACTATTGCTGGTTTAGTAATAACAACCGTATACTTGTCTTCATCACTAACGCTTGTCAGAGAGGAAGATGATGTACTTTTACAATCCAAATCAAGTGTATGTGGATTACTTGTAATACTATTGGTTCTCGAGTGTTTAGATGGTTGTTGAGTGTGAAGTGTTTGTTGGGTGCTGTTAGGTTTTTCTTCTTCCATAAGCTGTTTCTTAATTGCCTTTTTGATAATCTTGAGTCTATCCCAAAATTTGGACTTTTTCAAAGTCTCTTTGGATGATGTGTCTTGTGTAGAGGCAGAATCAATTGACTCTATCGAAATAACATTCATTCGACAATCTACACTCTGTAAAAACTCTAAAAAGCTCTCATCTGATGCAACATTGGTGGCACTACTCTCTATTGAAGAGGCCGAAATATCGAGTTGAGCATTCTTAGAATCCTCTATTGGAGGCATACAAGTATTGCTGTTTGCAGAATTCTTCCTCTCTAAAGATCTTCCCCACAAAAAACTTGTCTTGCTTCTCTGCTTGCTTGACCCAGTACCAAATGTGGACTCTTCATTACATGTACTACCACTACTATTATTACTAGAGATTGCAATTCTCTGATCAGAACTATGTCGAGTGATAAAGTTCTTTCTGAATGATGTTTCATTTAAAGAAGATGTATCCAATTTTGGAGTGGTAACACAGTGATGATGTTGATTTGATAGATTTGAAGACGATAAAGATGAAGTAGTTGATGGTGAGGAGGATAGATTATTATGAAATACTAAACCAGTAGCAGAGGCCATACGTGCTATTTGTTGAGCATTTCTATTCTTTACAATAATTTCCCAATCAGTTTCATCATTGGTTACCATTGTTGTTGATGAATTGAAAAAGCTTGAAGATTGATGGGAATTATTTGGAGTCGATGGAAGACTTGACCCATAGGAGGTCACACTCACAGCCGATGAAATCTCTGAATTGACTGGAGAATTATCATTAGATAAATTTAAAGGTAGAACTAACCCTTTAGAATTATCTTGTTTTGTTTCAATAAAGAGTTGAGGTGTATTATTTAATATAATAGAACTACCATCAACAATATTCACCATGTTCATTCGATTATTATTATTATTATTATTATTGCTATTAGAATCTTCCACAATTACTATATCATTATTAAATACAATATTATTACTATTAGTTGTATTTACTTCTTGTTGCTGCTGCTGATTATCAGTTTTGTCATAATTGAATGTCATGTCTAAATTAGTTAGTAGTGGAGGAGTACAAGTAATAGCAACAACAGGTGATGATGATAATTCGTGTTGTTGACCGATAATATGTTGTTGTTGATGAGGAAGATTATTCGTAATTGTCGACATTTCTTTATCCATCGCCGACTGATGATCGTCAATATCCTGCAGACAAATATCCTCATCATGATGTAAAAGCAAATCTACAAGAATTGGTTCTCCTCTCATGAATAAATCTATACTTGTTGTTGTGGCTGGACGACTTGAAGATGATGATGAATCATTTAGAGTTGTAATGAAATTGTCATGGAAATTGGGCTCGGTTATTGATGTCCTAACCGACATGGTCTTGTTGTTGTTCAGTTGTTGTTAGCAGTGGATTTTGACCTGTCACTAATCAGCACAATAAACAGAAGGTATTTTTTAAGCGTTGGATTGTAATTTTCAAAATACCGTTCATAGTTCAAGAATGGCTTCTTTGCATCCAAAAACTATTTCGTACCTGGCAAGCAATAGGGCATTAGTTCGCGATTATTAATGTATGAAGTGGCAACTACTACTATTAACCAATCTATTGATCCGAAGTAATATCATCACTATTGCACATGATAAGGCACAAAACCATCATCATTGCAAATAATAACAGATATTGAATATTTCTTCCTTTTCCAGAGAATATTTCCTTATAATGGGCACAACCTATAAAAATGGTTTTAGAGCAAGCATCCCAATACATTATTCAAGCCCACACCATTTCGCAGTGGTCATTAAACTAGCAATAACTGGACTGAAAGGTTCCTTATCTGTGTGGAAATTTTTTACAGTTTTTTAAAATATTAAATAATAATATTAAGGAATTATCAATTCTTCTAATTAATAGAGCGAGAGGTGCTTGGAATGTTTATTTCAATTCATAAGCAGCTTGAGAGTGAGGATGTAAGTGTGCAATTCTATTTCTCCTTTTCCTACCAAATAGTAATGAAGATACTCTATCTAGGAAGGTTGGAGAGGCTTTTCTTCGTTCTTCCTTACGTTCATCTGCCAAAATAACATCTCTCAAAAAGACAGATGGCTGACCAACTAGCATTTGCCAGAATTTTAAGAATAATGCACCAAGTGAAAGCACTCCCATAGCTCCACCTACATCAGTCATTAAATCCAGCAAGACTGATGATTCAGCAATGAGAAAGACTTGATTACTCTGGGTAAGATCGATTTGAATAATATAATTCAAGACAAGCTTATTTCTGTTGGAAAAATCTAAAGCTGTCTTGGAAACACTAGTACTATCAATTGATAATTTCACCTCCTTAATGTCAGCATTTCCAGTAAATCCTGAGGAATATACGCTTGTAGCTCTCAGAGTAGCTCTAAAATCGAATTCGTATCCTGGACTCAAAATTAGTTTGTCATTCGTATTGTACTCTCCCAATGTAGAAAGATCCCACTTGATGGTGAGAGGAGAGGTGAAGACCTTTCGAGCATATTGTTGAGCTCCTTCTGCATTTTTAGCATTCTCTCGAAAGGTATATCTCCAAGATCCTGTTTCTTTCAAAATTCCAGAAAATATATCTTGTAAAATGCCATCTCCATACTTGACAATATCTTCTCCACAAAACGGAGACAGGTCAATCTTCACTTCAAAATCAAGTATTGGAGAATGGGCAGGTATTCCAGCATCATCAAGAGACCTACCTAAAAAGTTCAATCTTCCATTGAATATATTGGATGTAGAATTTGAATTCACATTGAACCCTTTGGTAAATTCAGCATCAACATCATTGGAACTGGAATCATGTTGAAAATGATACTCCTGAGAGAATGAGTATTTATACTCAACTTCTGTTGCACCACCTAGTGCAATGTCTTTTTCTAGTGAATTACCCATAGTTTTCCACTTGTTATTCAATTGAAAGAGATGATCAAATTCAAACTTGTATGTAGGCTCTGCATCTAGAAATGATATTGATGGGCAAAAATCTTGTTCAGGATATTCAGTACAATCCTTGGTGGCCTCTAATGAGCATGTGAAATAATGTTGTCTCTGAGGATCTATTTTAAAATCAGGAAATGATGAATTGAGAAGAAAAGAGTGCTCTCTTGGACATAAATCGAGTGGGGTAGCACTAGTAGTAGATGTTTTGAATGTTTTCCTTATAGGAACCACAAATAAAGCATACTCAATTTGCAAAGAAGTCAAAGGTTGGTAGCTCACAGACTTCCATCTATCACCAGGATCATACATGTTAAACTTGTAATTTTCCTGAAAATATTCAATATCAATAGAGCTGGAACCAACATAGATGTCCTCGGTGAAAAACTCAATAATGGAACCTATCGAAAAGTAGGATTTCAATTCAGTTTGGGTTATAATTTCTAGTGAGGTGTTACTAGTAATAGTTAAAATTGAAAAGGTAGACTCTTGAATTAGGGAGAAGTCGTGGATAGATTTTCTCACCACAAACTTTTGCCCACCTGTTGGTGATTGTTTTGAGGGCATTATGGTTTCAATAGTTATTCTAGTTCCATTAATAAAAGTAATGGTGTACAAATTCATAGAGATGTCAACAGCCTTCTGCAATGTCAAATGTTGGTAATTTCCCATATCTACCAGACTTTCAATTTGAACCATGAGAGGTTGTTGATTTATCTTGTCAAGTACCACATCTTCTGAAAATGTTTTTCCAACATAAAATTGAACAGAGCTGGGTATTATCCGTTGAGAAAATTCCAATCCAAATTCCTTTGAAACTATTAGGGATTTAGAGAAGGGGTTGTAGGAGACAACTCTTCCGAAAGATGCTAACTTCTCATGGTCTTTTCCTATGCAAATGGTTTGGATATTAAAAGCTGAAGAACCAAACAATTCATTCTTTGAGCTTAAATATTTGGCACTGTTAATTGAACTTGTTTCAGAAACGTTCATTAATTTTGTTTTCATGCCCCGATTAATTGACACCATCGCAAGTTCTTCAAATTGGGAAATAATGGTAGGGAATGGCATTTCTCCTACTTTGGTTCTTATTGGAAAACAAATACTTGTATCAGACTCTATTTTCTTCAAATAATCAATGCCAAAAACATATCCTTTTGGGGCAACTTGGCACATAAATCTCGAGTTGTGGCTGCTGTATGTAGATTGTTCATTATTGATATTGTAACCTTCACATTCAGAGCAGTATTTTCCTCCACCAGATTTGTAAAAATCGTTTGTTGTTCCAAAAAATCCTGTTACCTTCTTTTGTCCAAATGTTGATGCCTTATACAGGCATGGTTTACTACCTTGGATGAAAGAAGGTGAAATGCACTGGCCACTATTTGAGCACAGTAATCCCTTAGAGGTACATGATACTTTGGATAATTTAGAGATTGGATTTTCAGAGTTGAAAAGGTTCGGAAGTATAGTATTGCAATCAATGTCCCTTACTGTGAGTGTATCGTTGACAAAGCCACAGTCGCAATCACAAAAACCATCTCCATACTTTTCGGGGGAGCACTTCCACAAACCTTGTTGTATCCAATTGATTGGTAAAGCTTTTGGTAAATTAGTTAGTGTTTGATAATTTGCTACCTGCTCTTGAAAATCATCAGGTGCATAAATATCAACATCTGCAAATGGAATTGATGTGGATCTTTCAACATTGAATAACACAGCTCTATAATCATCTGTGTTATTATTACCTTGAGTTATTTCCATACTTGAAACAGTTACAACCTCTGAATGTCCTGAAAATCCTGCAATAATCATGTAGAATGGTGGCTGTTGTGATAAATCACCTTTAACAAATCCCAATACAGTAGTATCATTCTCTCCCAAATTATTGGAAATAATTCTGACATCTGTTGGAAATAATTTTTTTCGAATGAAGGAGTTATTGAGAATTAACCTAGGGTTGGTTTGAGAGCTTTCATCTATATCTTGCTCGTAATCGTCACAAATAAGCTTGTTACTAGTATATACAAAGTTGTTCATGTAATTAATTATAAAGGTCCATTCGTTAAAGAGAGGCAAAGATATCCCTCTATCGAGAAATATCTGGGCAATATTTCTCAAATTTCCATTGACTGATTTTTTCTGAAGAAAGGAAACCAAGTTCGATGTTGTAAAGTTTGTTGTGAGGTAAAATTGGCTATTGGAAATGCCTTCACTCAGTACTTTAGGAGAAGCTCTCTCTGTCTCATTAGGGATAATATTTGACATTGCCCAAGTGGAAGAATCAGTTGCAAAATAAACATCCTCGTGTGACTGTAATTGATGTTCAAAAATTATATTTCCATACTCATCAACATCTTCCAATAGCGCAAGAATACCAGAGTTTATCATTCCAATCTGAAGTTGACAAGGTTTGATTCCTCTCAAATTATCCAAAAATCTCAAATATAAATGAACTGTATGCTCAATAAAATCCTTATCCTGATTTGATTGAATATATAATGCCTCAGCAGGATCCAGAATTGAAGAAACTGTAGACGTTTTTGTTGAAAAAGTATTCACCGAGTCAAATCCTGTTTCAGCATCTCTATTTCTAGGAAAAAAAGAATTCAATCCAATATTAGCATTTCCAAAAATTGATTTCGTTAAGGGTTTCCGCAGAGTAAAACTCTCACTTGGACTCAATGTTGAAAATGTCTTTTCCAATCCATACATATCAATGATGTCAATCCTCTGTAACGAAGGACCGTCCTCAGCCCTCTCAAAAAACAAAATCTTACTCGAGACATTCATTTGTAATGTTGGAATATCCATAAAATACATTGATCCAGATCTATTATAATTTATAGATATTATATCGCCAATATCTTCAGACCTAGTCATACTCAATACCTTATACATTTTCCAAGCAATTAATACTATTACAATAAACCTCATAATTACAGAGACGAAAGACCCCATCACTGTCTTTCTTCGGATTTGAGGACCATCAATCCCTTCACCATATGCATCAAATATCTTTAAAAAATTTTCAACTCTCTTCCTCACTAAATGTCCAATAATTCTTCTGTCTTTTTTTTTTCTTTCCTTTTCCGTTTCTCGAGCCGAATGTTCGAATAAATGATCGAATTCATTTGTTTTTATAATTGTTGCTGAGGCAGTCATGAATTGTTGCTCACTGTGAGCCATTACTTGTGCATGTTTATCATTTTCATATTTAATCGTACTTGCATGACTCCCGGTACTGCTTCCTGTTGTTTCAATTTCAATTTGATCCTCATTTTCAACATCGTCAGCAACACCATCCACAGGAGGTTGTGAAGAAGAATATGAACTTTTACTATTACTCCTAGGTATCCTATCCACTATTACTTGTTCCGATATATTGTTATTATCATTAAATGTCCCTAAATTTTCATTACTTGTTTTTTTAGGTACATTAAAAACCTCAAACTCTATATCCTCATCATCGTCCATAACCGATGGTGGTCTCGGTAACTGTTGAATTGTTGTAGCTGAGGTCGGGATGGAACATTCGGGTTGTTCCATTTTTTAAGGTTGTTGTTGGTTCCAATTTTTGGCGCCAATTTCATCTACAAGTTCAACCTCTTATGCGTAATGGCCTAATGAATTATTTCAACATCATTTGATGATAATTTAAATAATTATTTAAAAAAATGTATTGATGGAAGAACGACGCGAACAATTGGATTCTTCGAGAGGAGAAGATAAAATGTCGGAAGAGGTAAAGAAGAGAATGGAAAATATTAGGAGGAAGAAGAGGAAAACATTACCATCATCCAATTTGCAAATTATTGAATATTTGGTGAATGAAGAATTATTTCTAAAACATGTGATGAATGTGGAGAGTATTGGAAAACAAATGGTGGATATTCATATTACAAGTAATCATCAATTACGGAATTGTGAAAATAATAACAATAATTTGAATCTAGTAAATAGTCCTTCGTCAAATATTGAAAATAACATAATGATGATGGAAGAACAAGTGAAAATTGATATGGCTGACAGTGTCATCGAACATTCCTGTTCTGCAACTGATGAAGCCTATTTTTTAAATATTTGGATAGGAGTTTCACAATTAGAATATCCTTGTAAAAAGTTAATTACCAATACTTTGTTTAGAGGGAATTTAATAGGAGTCAATCATCCTTTTATTATTATTGGACCTTACAAGATAGATTGGAACGATTCAAGTTTTGTCAAATTAAAATGTGACATGTTTAGAGCTGCATCCGCTGTAATGTGTTACCAATATCATACAATTAGAGGCAGAGAAAATGTAAAGAATGCAATCACAACTATTGCAACAGTGTGTACTTATTGGAACAGCTACAAACAATTTGCCAAGCTCTCCTGTAATTGTCATCACTTTATCAAGTATTTATTGAAAGAGTTGAGTATTGAAGATGATTTCACTCAAACACATCCAACTCTTGTCTATATTCTCGATAGGATGAAATTGGTAAAGCATGAAAGAATTATACCATGGAAATTTCAATCAGATAATGGTGCACGAATGGATTTCATCAAAACAGTTAAAGATAATGGTATTGTAGTATCTTGTACTCCAAACCAAGAATATTTAGAATTCATTGTAAACAATCTGAACCAATTGAAATTACTACACAACCTATTTGATTCCCATAAGAAATCCACAACCTTTGAAACAGAAGAACTCGAGCACGTTAATGAAATTGATTGTTGCATTGATTCCTATCTAAGAGGGTATCAGCTCAGAAACCAAACCATGAAGCCATTGGATTATTCTCAAATTAATCAATTTACTTCTCAGTCTCAACAATTGGAATATCCTCTATTGAATGGCTTTTTTGATTGGTAATAATCCAATCTGTAATGTATTCATTATTATTACAATAACAAATCGCACATTCCTATCCACACTACATTGTATCAACTGTTTATCATGTTTCACTCATCATAAAAAATGTCTCGTTTTCTTTCCAGAACAAGTTGTGCATCCGTTATTCACAATCTATCAAAGAATACATCATCATTAATTAAATCTTCATATTGCAAATTATTTTCATCATCACAACATGGGATGGGTGGATTTTCTAACATTAGAAGAAATTACAATGTAGCACAATATGTGGATATTAATGATCAAAGAGTAATGGTGAAAATGGACAGTCAATTAGAAGTTAAAGCATGTACAAAAATTGAGAATATCATTGCGAGTCCACAATTTAATAATTGGCTCGTCAATATGAAGAAATCAATTGAAGATTACAGATCTTTACATTCGACACCTAATCCCGAATTAATTGCTCCAGGTGCAGAGTGGAAAGATCTCTTCATTAAGGACATTGAAATACAATCTATTGATACATTCGGAACAAGATTTCAAATTGGTTTTGTAAAGTTTAAAGTTAATATTTTCATCAAGGTAATTAGAACAGTTCAAAAGACTGTTCAAGTTGGAACACCACTCTCCAAACATGGATCCAGTAATACATCAGCTACCTATACCAAAATTGTTACACAAAATGAAGAAGAGTTAGTTCCATTACCAGGAATTGTATTTGCTAGGTAGGTTTAATCCGTAAATATTTATGAACCATTCGAAATGATTTACATAGAGGAGGATCTGTTGGAATTCTTATAGTGTTGGAATGTGAAGGAAAGGAATATTTACTGTTAGTGCAACAACCAAGAATTCCGATTGGTACTTTGAAATCTGTTGAATTACCAGCTGGTTCTCTTGATGATAATGGAAATTTTTCTGGTGTTGCTGCAAAGGAAGTAAAAGAAGGTATGTGTTAAATTAATCCCAACTATTTAAATAATTATTCAAATATTTTCAATTTCACTGGTGAATGTATTATTAATTAATTTATTAGAAACTGGAATTGAAATTAAAGATACTGAACTTGTAGATTTGACAGAATTATGCTTTGGAAGTGGCTCTCCATTCCCAGGTCATTATTTGAGTCCTGGTGGTAGTGATGAATTTATGAGATTCTTCCTTTACAAGACTTCAATCTCTAGAGAGGAATTGAATTCACTCAAAGGTAAATTCACAGGTTCAGAGAATGAAAACGAGTTTATAACTCTGAGAGTTATTCCAATTGATGAGGCACCAAGAATCACGCCAGATGCTAAATTAATTCTTGCCCTCCACTTTTATTCCAATTACTATAAAAAGTAGAAATTGTAACTTTATTTCCTTGTATAAAATTGCTCCTTTACATATTGAATATTTTAATATTCAATTTATTTTTCCTTCAAAGTTTCGTCATGGAAAACAAAACTGCTGACTCTGGTCATGATATCATCTCTAGTGTCACCACTGGCAGAAATTGAATAATCAGCATTAACAAATTTGGCATAATCATCCTTAGTCATTCTGAATTTTGGATCAGCAGTTTCAATATCAACATGTAAAATGTCCTTAAAGTATCTGGCAGTCGAAACAGCACCATTCTTATCAAATGTGCACATTCTCACAATACCTCTGCCGATAAATCTCTTACCAACATAAAAGTTTTGTTGTACGTATAACCATTTCTCATCGGCACCACAGCTTAATAAACAATGAATAAACAATGAATTATGAATACTTACACATTGGTTACAATTCTGACCTTATCAAATAAATTGGCACTTCTTCTAAATTGGAAACTAACTCCAGCAACAACCCATCCATAGCCCTTTCTTCTACATCTATTAAAAACATTGGCATGTTTCAAAATCATATCAAATCTGGCGTGTTCCATGAAGGAAAGATATTGAGCATTGTTAAGGTGAAAGTTCATATCCAAATCGTATGGTAAAACTCTCATTTCATAAATGTGGTCGGCATCATATGGAAGACTATTCTTTTCATAATAATCATCAAACAGGAATGCCATGATGAGCACATATAATGTTCGGATCCAATAAATCATATTGTATTATATAGGTATATTGTTGTTTTTTTGATGAATTATAATTCTCCAAATTTTGTGTCTACTTCAATGACACTATCATCATCGCCAATTACTCGACATCCACTTTTCGCTAGTTTGTGTATCCGATGAAGAATCATTACGGACGGATAGCAAATGTACAGAATTTTTTTTTGTCCTAAGAGTGCGAACGATAGCACTATTGTTTATTGAATTTAAATGGTACATGATAATATATTAATAGTATTATAAATATCTTAAATATGTTCGATGCCTTAGATCAAGAGGTTCGGGTTAATTGGGCCGGTATAATTAGTGTGTAAGAAATTCTTTGATTCATATGTTTACTTCAAAGTTTACTCATTGATGGGTAAAAAGACAAATTTTCTTTTTCTTCCAAACTTTATCATGTTACTCACGATCGATTGATGAAAATTATTAAGGGCATTGAGCCAAAGTTCTGATTGCTTTATAGTAAGGTGTGAGTAATACAAATCGATACCGTACAAGACACAGTAATGGCACTACTTATCTCTTCTAAAAAACTTGCGCTCCACAATCAAGCAATCAGATAGAATATCTTCACTTATTGGATGCCAGTTATTTGATATATGTTATCTGATTGCTTGATATTTGAATTGAGATGTATCGTCTCAATCATTTCATTCAAGAGTAACATAGAAATGTTTGTGAAATTGTGAAACAATTTATTGGATAATTTCAAAGGAAGGTACGGAACAACAACAATTCATTGTAACAAACTGCCCACTACTGTATCAAAATAGATTTTAAGCGAATTTACTGCAAATATCCCACCATATCATCTCTAAAAAATGTTCACCTCCAATAGCATCCACAAGGCAATTTCTCTCCTTGCTCTCCTCTGTTGCATTATTTGTTTGAGCAGCTTTTCATTGGCTGTTCCAGTCAATAGAAAGGGAAACTTTGTTCAGATCTATAAATTCCTTCGTCCTGGCTGTCTCATTAAAGATTTGAATACTGTCGAATTGTTCCATGCTACCAGTATGTGTTACAGGGAAAAGTATGGTTGGTCAAACTCAGTTTGTAATGGTGATTATGGAATAGTCCAATCACTCTGTACTAAGGGATGTGGAAGATGTGATTCCACTAGAAATGTCAAAGTTAAGGGATGTGTTAACACTGCCACTGAATCTACCTTGACAGCTTGTGGACCATTGGTTATTGATATTCCAGATGACATGTTGTGGAGACTCAGCTATCCATGGGGTGATTATGCTTCCAGTTGTGATGTTGATAAACTTGCTCCAATTAATGTTGTCAGTGCTAAGGGTCAACGAATTAATTCATGTGGTCCAGTTGCAAATTCATTCTCTGGTGAATACTCAACTACCACTTGTACTAATTCCTATTTTACAACCACTACTTATAAGGATTCTGGTTGTAAGAAACCTGTTGGAGGATATTATGGCAGCAGTACTGGTTTGTTGAGATGTGAGAGATATTCTGATTTCAAGTATACTTGTAATGTTTAAATAAATTGAAATATTTACATGTAATCTTTACAAAAGGAACCAGTTCTTCTTTTTTGCCACTGTTCAAAAGAGTTCAGTTTCATTGTGTCAATTTCAACAAAATGTCATCTTTCAGGATAATATTAATTCTAAAGTTCAATATTAAAGAAAGGTTAAAAATTTAAATATTTACAATTTATTTGAATATTTGAGATAATAACTTAACAAAGACCAAACATGATTCTTAGTCGTTCACCGTTCAACACTATTTTCCTTTCATTTCGAATATGGCAACAACCTAATTTTAAATGTTTCAGAAAACGTGAATAGGTTCCATTTTAATATTTATGTTGTTGGGCACAATACAACTTTATTCTTGTCATGTGTTGAAATATAATAGCAACTTTGCCGAAACCCTGCATGCATTAATTAAAAAATCCCACAAGATATTCGAAAGCTCTCATTTCTCATCATCAACAATTAACCTTTGCAAAACAGCAGATAAACAATAACTTTACTGTTTGAGTAATTAAAGTAACTGTGGTTAAATTTAACAACAAGAATAACATCGGCCATCGGATACGAAGACTTGTATTTTTAATAAGGAGTTTTATTCGATACATACCAATTTCATACGTTTTCGTCCAACCATCAAGACTTGTTATCCACCTTTCAAGTCTCACTTTAAAAAAACGTTATCATCAAAATAGTTCACGCCCCACAAGCCAGCACATACAATGAGCAGGCATAATTTTGTTCGAAACATTTCGAATACATTTTCATCATCATTATTTCTTCTTCTTCTTTTAATAGTATGGCATCAAACAATAATAATACAGGCTTCTCCACTGACCAATTTTGCGAGTAATTGTCGAATGCCAATAGAAACATACAACAAACTCACCTCAAGCCACGAATACAAGTTTCTTCCAAATGTTTACGGAAATTGGAAACTATTAGGTTCACTCACGGATATGCAAAAAAGGACCACTCCAGCAGGTACCATCGTTGATTGTCCAACCAGCATTGAAGTTACAATGATTACAGTTACAGCCAACATTCTGAGACAAACACTCTTTGGATTGTCCATCAATATCATTAATAATTCGACTTTTTATGAAACTAATTTGTGGGCAATGGCTTATCAACCTCGATTGGCTCCACTCTATTTTGAATTATTTACAGATATTGATTTTAATACGACAGAATCATCTACTTCTACTTCTCTCACCATGAATAATACATCTAATAATGATAATAATACTAATAATAATAGTAGAGGTATTAGAGGTATTGCTGAAGATAGTAGTACAGTCAATGTTGAGGCAGGAGAGGTCAGAAGAATTGCCCTCGTAGGTCAGCAATTGGTTATCAATTCCACAACAAATATTGGAATGAATGATGGTATTATTATTAATGAACCACAAATGAAAAATCCACTCACTGACTATGTCTATATTAAACCGGTGAGAATAAGAAAGGCATTCTTTGGTACTGAGTTTACTGTGCAGGCGAAATTGGAGGATTTACTTCGTTCTGCATTGGAACATCCAATGGATGAGGGTGATAGGGTTGAAAGTGTTCCAACGCTAAGTGAATTATTGGTTTCGAATTTGGGAACTCAATTCGAATTCAAGGTTTATGCTTCTAAAAATTCTCAAGTTCAATTTCCACTTCCAACGAATGTAATCTTTGGAGATAGCAATGTATTTTTTGAAGATACTGTTTCCCTAAATTCTGATCTTGAAGATCCAACACTGACCATGCAGAGAAGAGTTGTCAGTGCCAACTATGCCATCTCTACATTGGTTGTAGTTGTGAATGGAATCACTGGATTGATTATTCTCTTCTTTTTAATTTATTTCAGGAAAACTGAACCTAGAGCTTCGAGAGGATATTTGCCATACCTTGTACTCTTCCAGGTTGTTATTAATTTTTGTAGAGTTTTGTTGCAATCGTTTTGGGGAGAAGAATACTTGCTCATGATATTTACATTCATAACATTTGGTTTACTCAGTGGATCTTATCTGATCTATTTTATGAATACTCTCTTCTTCTTTTATAAGAGAAAGGTCTATGCTGAAATGTACAACAAACTGAAACGTGAATCATTTGAGAGGAAGAATCAATCAAGTGGATCTTCATCCCTTGCTCAACTCAATAACTCTCCTTCAAGTTCAGGGTCTAATGACAAACCAATTGGAGAGAGAAAGGGATCCGATGCCAGCTCACTCAATACTTCAGAAAAAGCTAAGCAGTTAACATTCCGTTGGGCTAGATCCAAGAAGGTCAAGATTTTCACAGTAACCTTTATGGCTATTGTCTTGATTATTATCTACTCGATCATTATTCCTCTCCTTTTTACTGTTCCAGCTCCGAATGTTTTGATTGCCATTCAAGCAATTGGTGGCTTATTGGTTGCATTTGCAGTCTTCTTGGTAATTGTTGCCTTTAGTATTGATATAGTGGCCAATAAGAAACTCATATTAGGCTGTAAATTGAAGGCATACTTTGTGAGAAATGACAGACTCTACTATAGATTGGAAATGCTTGTTCACATCATTTCAATTGTCTTTTATGTTTCTATGGGTGTGGTTAGATCCATTGCCATGTCCAGAACTGACGATATGGTCGTTCTCCTCTCCAATACCTATGCTCCTTCTGTCATTTTGGCCACATTTGTTGCATTGCCACTTGAATTGATCGCCATCTTTTTGGAACTGATGGCCTCTGGTGGTGGATTCATTTGTCTCATGACACTCTATGAGAGAATTCGTTTGAGTAATCAGTGTGCTGAAGGAATTGGATTTTTGTTCGATAGATATGCCGATCACAATGATGATAACCTTAAAGAAACAAGTATTGAACTTGATGCAGGTGAAATTATCAAATTTAGAACAATTAGAAACTCTCCATATCTTGACTTGTTGGGAGATGAATTGGCCAGATTATTCATTGATGAGAAGGGATTTGAACTCATTAGACAATACGCTAAAACTGAATTCTCCATTGAAAATCTTGCATTTATCAGTGATATGGAAAAGGTCTATACTCAATTATTCATGGCTGTAGCTCGTCCTAGATCCATAACTGGTAAATCACCATCCTCAGATCGCCCATTCTATCGTCCACTATTGAAACAAAATTTAACAGAGGAAGAAATTGCCAAGGCCACAACAGAACTCAGAGAAAACATTTACAACACATACATTCCTGATAATGCTCCAATGACTGTCAATTTGTCAAGTTTTTCTAAGACTATTTTCAACAAGTGGGCTGCCAAGGATTTCTTCACTGATGACTATCTCAAGAGCGAATATTTTGTCAATGATTTGGATATTGTCATTTCAGAGGTTGTGAAGAATTTGAGAGATACCTTCCGTCGTCTCCAGCTCACTGCCGAATATAAGGAATGGTTTGAGATTGTTAAGAAGAATTCAGTTTCACTTCAGGCCATTCAAAAAGCAAAGGCCCTTACCAAATCCTCGAATAGTAATTTAGCAACTATTCCACCATCTACAACCTTAAATGGTCATGGTCACATCAATGGACACACAGTCCAACCCTCTCAAACTCCAACCACTCCAACACCACTCCATAACACCTCACCAGGTGGCACTCCAATCATTGTTGTCACTCCAGCAGCAGATAATGATAAGGACACTGAGCTTAATACCATTCCAACAACAAACAATTCCAATATCACCACCACACAGCCACTACACTACCAACAACATTGGTTCTTCCCAGAGCATTCAAATACTTGATGAAAATCATCATCAAAACTCCAATTCAACTCAAGAAGATGCTACTGCCATGGGAATTGTTGATTCCTCATCATCATCCCTCTATGAAACTCCATCCGACAATAAAGTTTAACACATTCATTCAATATATATTCATACATTCATTATTAATTTCTTCCATTATCTATTCACCTTCTGTTTCTCCCTCTAACCCAATCAATTCCAATCTCTTTCTAGAGAGTGTGTGAATTTCGAGTCGTTATTTTCATTGAATCCAAAAAAAGAGGAAAAAACTCCTCCGAAAGTAAAAGCCGTCGTCCCGAATAGAGTTTCATATAATAATAACAATATATAATTTATAATAATCATTGATATAATATTATTATACTATCTATTACATCATCATTTAATTTAAATATTATATTAAATTCTAAATTATCATCTTTAGTGCCTAATTCTCCAATGACCACCACAAATTCCCAATTATCTTCTCCTTCCTCTTCTCCTAATACCTCCTCCTCCACCACTACCAATAATAATATTAATAATATTAATAATATGAATATTACAAATAATATTAATAATAATTCATTATTATCAAATCCTAATAATCCTAATAATTCAAATAATCCACATCATCATCATGCTCAACATCATGCATTTCTTCCACCTCATCCCTACATGATTCAACAACAAGAACAATCGGATTTAGATGAACAAGATGATAAGGAATTAAGTAATTTACAATCAACAACCAAGAGAGAGAGATTACGTGCTATTGATTTTATTTCTGGATCTATTGCATCTATAGTTTCAGATACATTGTTACAACCATTGGATACAGTGAAAACTAGACAACAATTTGTTGGAGATTTATCAACTTCTAATAGATTTGTTTATAAGAATACTTTGGATGCTTTTATTACAATTGCAAAGACTGAGGGAAGGAGAGGACTTTTTAGAGGATGGGTACCAACGCTTTATGGGAGTTTACCTGCAGGAGCTATCTATTTTGGAACTTATGAATCAATGAAGAGATTACTTTTGGAGAATTCAGAATTCTTGAGAGAACATAAAAATTTTGCGTACATGTTGGCAGGTAGTTCAGCAGAGTTTATGGGATCTTTGGTTTTTGTGCCATCTGAATTGATAAAATGTAGATTTCAAACAAATTCACTTTCATCTGCACAATATTCACAATCTACACTTAAAACTTTTTATCAAGTTGCTAGGAGTGAGGGAATTCGTGGATTATTTAGAGGTTATTCTGCAACAATGGTCAGAGATATTCCATACAGTATGACTCAATTTTTAATTTATGAAGTATTGAAAAATTCAATTTTAAATAGAAAGATGGATCAATACAGAGATGATTTGAAAAATTCAACACTTAAAGACCCACAAGAATCCTTAAAATCTGCTCAGAAATTAACCTTTTCAGAGTCGATAGTTGTTGGTGGTACTGCAGGTGCTATGGCTGCCTCACTGAGTAATCCAATTGATGTCATCAAGACTAGATTACAAACCTCGACAACATTTAAGGGTGGCTTTGTTGCCATGTTCAGAAAGATTAAACAAGATGATGGTTGGAGAGGATTTTTCAAAGGTATCACTCCTAGAGTTATGTGGGTGACACTATCAACTGGTATCATGTTTTCAGTTTTTGAATTTGTTTCACAAAATTTAACAGATATTTGGTTTGAATCTCAACAAAAAGCAGCTGCTGAAAAGGAATAAATTTAATTTATTCATTTAAATTTATTTGTAATGTACATACATGACAGTCTGTTAATAACTATCTCTCAAATTCATAATATGAATGAGTGGTGCGTATTGAGACGAGGTGCCTCTCCAACTAGGTCTCTTGTGAATGGTAATCTTCTTCACTTCTCCTGGCATAAGATGGAAACCATTATCACTCAAATGATCCAAATCAAATTCGAGAGAGGTTTTAGAGGTGGTATCTTGACTGTCATTCTCAATAACAATGTAGGTAAATAACGATGGTGCAGTAGATCCACATTCCAATTCCATTTCCAGAAAGGTATTGGTATCGTCCTCCACAAGAGATGCAACACGCACAGGACTATAGTTGAGAGTGGCCTTTTTCAACTCTGTCAGGAAATGGTAATTGGCAATTGATTCTTGACCTGTTACATCCAATTTGAATTTCAAAAATCCTTTAGTTCTACTCTTTTCAACTTCCTTAATGTCTAGCGAATAAATTATTTGGCTAGATGCTTCTGCAACTTGCTTCTCAATATCAATTACCTTTTTGAGTAATTGTGTACCATTCCCAAAGGAAATCAATTCAATTGTTAACTTGCTCAATTTCAGGGATTGTAATGAATCTGTAGTGAACCAAATATCCAGACAAGCATTCTCCTTATTTTCCACACAAGACAATAGTGAAGGTGCTAGAAAATCTCTTGCATAATATTGTAAAAGTTTCCACTTTCCGTTCCACTCCAAACTTGACCAAGAGTTTCCAACCCAAGCATCATTCAATTGCCAATACAAGACACCAGAACAAATCTTGCTTTGTCTTCTCCAGTGTTCACATGCTGTCTTGATAGAGAGACCTTGTAAGATTTGAGAAATGTACACCAGTTCTTTGAAGCTCTTTGGGAATCTAAATTCTCTAGATACATGTTCCAAAATACACTTATTTCCTACCATATAGCTTCTCTGTCTGAATTCCATCACTGGAGAGGAGATGTTAGCATCTTGTGATTGATCTAGCGAGTTGGGATCATTAATGAATGGAATTAAAGATTCATAACTTGGCAATGATTGAAATCCAAATTCTGAACTAAATCTTGGAGTTACAGTGAGATAATTATCAAATGATTTTCCTCCGTGCCACACCCTCCAATAATGAGCGTCACCTCTAGTGAGATCTTGAGGATTGCCATACTTCATGATACCATTCGATGGGCTGCTAGGCCAATAAGGTCTCGAGTTATCCTCCTTCGATACTACTCTATGCAGAGTATCATAATAGAGCTTATGATAATCGACAAAGAGTCGTTGTTTGTGAGGAGATTCAATACATTCTGGCCAAGAAAGGAGAGCTTCCTCATTCTCGTTATTTCCTGCATACAGAGCAATGCATGGATGATGCTGTAATCTTCTCAATTGTTGAACTGCCTCTACACGACAAGTCTCCAGAAACTCAGGAGAAGATGGATACAGAGAACATGCAAACATCAAGTCATGCCACAACAGAATACCATACTTATCGCACAAGTTATAGAAATGCTCTGATTCATATTGACCACCTCCCCAAACTCTCATACAATTCATGTGGCAATCGTGTGCACTCTTCAAGAGGAATTCCAGGTGATCTTTTCCTTTCATGGAACGTGAAGAGAAACAGTCGGTAGGAATCCAGTTACTTCCCTTGGCATAGATGGGAATTTCATTTACTTTGAATTGGAATTTCTCTCCAAATTCATCTTTAGAAGTATCCAACTCTACTTTTCTAAATCCGAGATTGGTGGATTTGGATTGAGCATTTGGTCCATCAATTATTATTTCAAAATTGTACAGTGCTTGAGATCCATAACCATTAGGATACCACAATTCAACATCTTTCAAAGATTCAATTGCAAAGGTTATAATAAAAGTATTTTCCAACTCTTCATCTTTTGAAATCATCCATTCAGTTACTGTATTAGTTAATTCGAAACCTTCCTTATGCAATTTCCATTGAATGGAATTGATATCCTTTCTCAAATCCTGATAATTCAAATAATTTCCGTGCAAGTAAACTTTTACATTTGCATTCAGAGATTCACAAGTCACAGATCCAACTCTATTAAATTTAAAATCCCTCTGAAATACAGCCACATCCTTAATGAAAGAGGAATATTCCACTTCATTGGATGAAACAACCAAGTAACAAGGTCTGTGAAGGCCAGAAGTGGCAAAACAAGGAGCCCAATCCCATCCAAATGAACATCCCTCCTTTCTCAGAAAATTCCTTCCTCTTGTGTGGAAATCTCGAGTGTAGGAAGGGCAAGGAATTTCATACTGTTCCTCTTCATAATGTCTTTGCAATCGTTCCCTGCATTCCTGTAGAGCTGATTTCAATAAAACCTCAATGGAAAACTCATCACATCCACTCAAGCATTTAGAAACATCCAATGCATAGTATTGAAACATATTATCTACCTGTTTTTCCAATACAACTACTTGTCCATTATCATTTCTTTTTATCTTGATATCTGCGACTGTGTCCACACCTTCAAATACCAAAAACATTGCTCTCTGATTCTTACTATTTACTTTAATCTTACATTCCATCTTCCAATCGGAATTTCCAATCCACAATTGTTTCAACTCTTCAAATCTATAATATGGATTTCCAATCCGATGATCAACATCATGGTTATGATGATCATCATACAAAATCATATGAACCGTATTTGAAATTCCATCATGATTAAATTTAATATTTTCATATTGACTTTTCTAACCACCATCATCATCATCACCATACAACCATCATTACA
Organism: Naegleria gruberi; assembly: GCF_000004985.1. Lineage (NCBI taxonomy): Eukaryota > Heterolobosea > Eutetramitea > Acrasida > Naegleriidae > Naegleria > Naegleria gruberi. Next base: position 530,321 of record NW_003163316.1, on the reverse strand, counting down.
TATATACTTAAATTTTATTAAGCTTACCTCAAGAGTTTCATCATTTGTAAATTCGGGAATTAATTCTTGATCAATATGATTTTTCATCAAATCTCTTCCGTTCCGATAATTTACAAGGGAGAGCGACCATTCACATGATTGAATGATGAATTCATTGTTCTTCTGATCACTATCACTAACTGTGCCTTGTTTTGATGCTAATGGAATGAAGAGAAGATTTCGCATTTTTTTAATACTCCTTTACAAATAATTAAACAATATGTATAGTCCAATATTAATATTCGATACAACAGGGGTAACAGTTGAGAGTGCACATCAGAGGAATCAAATTCACTTTACAACAGAATGATTCGTATTTACTGTTCGAAAGGGTTATTCGCTTTGTTGTTGGTGACACACTTTGAAAAAACGCGAAAAAACCAATTTCTGTAATGGAAATCGCTCCAAATGAAGGTGGCTACTTCATGTCAAACCTGAAACATCATCTTAAAAAAAAATGTCAACTGCCACTGTCTACATTTTAGCAGTTTTCTTATTGATAGCTTGCTTGACACTTCCAAGTCATCAAGCAAGATCAAGAAACCCCTTGTCCGCATCTAAAACATGTTACCGTTACACTTCTTCCGATTCTATTGCCTCACTTTCTGGAACTTTTTATGGAAGTTTTGTTTCACCTGCACCAAAGGTTTGTCCAGGACCTACTGGAACATGTGATTTATATATTAATGCTATGAGTTGTTTGGGATGGGCTGGTCCTTTGGGTGCATCTGGGTAAGTTTATCTTTGTGGATTACAATCGGGTGGAATTAAATTATTGAAATGTGTGTGAATTGACCATTTTTAAAAATTAAATTTAAAATTAATTTTGATAGACCATTGGCTTCTTTGGGACCACTTTCACACGAGATTCCTAGTCCTAACGGTGTTGTTAAAATTATGCAAGATTTTACTAAACAAATCATGGGTAGTTCAAGTTTGGATAGTTTTAAATTTTTAATGACTGACAATGTTCAAAATCCACTTTCAAATGCTGGACCTTTGGGTGATGCTTACTATAAGGTAATGCCTTTGATTAATGATCTTACCAAGCACATGCAAGGTTTGGGTGTTTGGTCTGTTTTGGGTCCTTTGGGGTAAGTTGATATTGTAACTATATTGAAATTTTTACAATATAATTATAATTGTACAATTACAGTCCTTTGGGTCCATTAGGTCCTTTGGGTCCTCTTGGTATGATGGGTATTCATAATTATCAAAAGAATGATAATGGAGATTATGTTGATTCCAAGGGTAATATTCAAACTTCACTCAAAGTTGCTTGGGATTCTAAAACAACTGTTCAATGGCCACTTTTTGAAGATTATTCCAAGTCAAGAGCTATGGAATTATCTGCTGCTGGTAAATTGGATACTAGTTTCATGGTTGCTAGTATTGGTTCATTGCAAGCTGATGTTTATACTGTCAATGTTGCTGAACCTCAATATGTCACAATTTTGGCCTCTCCTGCCATCTATGCCAAGAATTTCATCTTGCAAGTTAGAGAGAAAAAGACCAAGCATATTGTTGCAGAGACTGGTAAATCAATTTCTTTCACTCCTTGGGTTCAATTCCTTGTTACAAAGGATCAATTGAGTATGGGACCAGTTCAATATGAAATTTCAATCAAGGTTGATCCATTGGATTGTGGTGCATTGAGCATGATTCAATGTTTTATTGAATATTATTTATATGTTGTTGGATCCACTTCTCAAATGTTGAGACAACCAACTATTGAATATTCTGGACCTTATATTAAGAATTCTTGTAAATAATTTTTTAAAAGATTTCTTAAAATTGGTAATTTGAAAATAAATTTATTATTTAATTGCCAAATTCGTTTCATTAATTACTATTAAGACACAAATTTAACAAAATGAAACTTTATGAAATTTGCAAAAAATTATACAACGTTCAATTCCTTTTCCAAAGCTTGTTTCTTCTTTAACAATTGATATTCGTTTGTCAATTGCAATCTACCAAAAGTATCTTTCAAATTCAACCATACATCTTGTTTCAAAATTGCCAAAATTTCAACGTCAATTGATTCTGGTTTCTTGTCTGTATCTGGTCTTTGAGATCTTGGTGATTTATCAAAATTCTTTGAGCCAGAAGCACTTCCTGTCTTAGACATGTCATCTGGATAGACACGTTTACGGAAGGCATGTAAAACTTGTTTACGAGTTGTGTTTGGTAAGTTGACTTCCAAAACAGAGTTTTCACTCAAGTATGTCTTTAAAATCTTGACAATCATTCTATCAATTTGGAGGGTTACATCACCTGGTCCCTTATTCTTATCCTTTTCCTTGTTTGGTCCGTTTGTTGATAATTTAGAAGGAGAGTATGGCTCTGAAATTGTCGATGGACTGGTTGGTGAAGTTGGATCTTCATTATTCAAAAAGACAACCTCTGAACCAGATGAAGTAAATGATGTAGTCATTGAAGTGTTATCAGCTGGATTTAACAATCCATTTGGGGTAATAGTTGTTGGAGCTCCACTATTTGTGGTAGTGTTAGGTTGAAGACCAGAAGGAGATGCCCCATTGAAATCACCACTCATTCTGAAAGAATTTGAATGTTGAACAGTTAATAATTGCTTTGGTTTTGGTTTGGCGACAGGTTCCTGTAAAACACCTTGAGTCTGTTCAATGAGCACAAGTTTGTGCAAATCTTCTACCAATTCGAAAAGCAAGTAATTTTCCAATGAAAATTCGCTTTCACAATATTGTTTCAAGACGGCTCTTGCTTCAACACTTTCCATAAAGAGTTCAAATTCAGTCTTCTCACCAAGACCTAATCCTCCTGATTTGGATTTACTGACATCGGTATCAGACTTATCAAAAAGTGAACCTCTACGGATGGCGATACGAACTGTTTGAATTGTTTGGACAATGACAATGAAACCACCACAACCTAACAAGAGAAGTGAAACTTCAAATACAGTATAGACTAAACCGTGACCAAGATAAGTGGCAGCTTTTTGCTCCAAATCCCACCAAGGTAAACCATTGTAAAATTGATCCAATCCAAAGAGTAAAACACCCAAACAAACAGTTGGTATAAAGACAGCAAATTCGGCTCTAAATAAGAGAGGGTCATCTTGAATGAGATACCATTTAAGACCACCCTTTCTGAAGATTCTCTTAAAATTGATACTAGCATCAAGAATGATAGAAATAATAGCAGTAGGAAAGACCAAGCCCAACAAACCAGCCAACTTGACATAGGTAGCGACTTGTGAAATTGAAACAGTGAAATTATCAGCAGCACCAGTCAAAATAGAAACCAAAATGAAAATGGAAAGACCAGCAATTAAAACTACTACTGCAATAACACCAACAAGGAAAACTTTCCATGAAGCCAAATTAGCCAACAATCTAAGCAATTTCAATTGCTTTTCTTCAAAAGTATCAGAATCTTTCTTTTCCTTCTTTTTCTTTTCCTTTGAGAAGTTAATTCTCATAGTTCTATACAAATTTCTGGAGAAGAAATATCTAACAGCAGACAAGACGTATAAGAAACCCAAGACCAAGTAGAATAAAACTTCAGCAGCACTTACAATACCGTCATAATCTGGAACTGCAGCAGCCATGATAATACCAAAGAGACCATAGAAAATAGCAACACCACATACAGAAGCGTTGATCATAAATCTGGACTTGACAGGTTGTTGCTTTCTAAACATGAAGAGAATGGTCATAATAATCAAACCATAGAAGAAAACGTGAGTAGTTCTCAAATATCTCAATTGTTGATAAGTAGTAAGAGTATTGTAATGGAATTCTGAAATGAAATATCTTGCTGTAGAATCCTTGAATGAAGGAGTAGTAGCAGATGATGAACTTTGCATCATGGTTGGAAACATTTTGTTTCCATTTGGAGTAGTCAATAATTGTGTCATGTTAAAAGCAAGGAACATCTTCAAGACATTGTTATTGTAGGAATTGTCAATTCTAGAACTAAACTTGCTACTAAGAAGTGTGTAATAATTGAAAAGGGAAACGAAAAAGTATAATTCATTTCCACTTGTTGAATTGCTATTGACCAAATCATTAAAGCAATTAGTGGTTGTGAAATAAAAGTCAGTACCATAAACATAATTCTCATAACTGGATAGAACAACAAAATCAGAAGGTGTAGAAGACATATCTGTCCAATTAGATTGAGAACGACTTCTTAAAAAACCACCAATAGAACTAGTACCATCAGGTCCATATAGATAGGAAAGGTCATCTTCATTTCTAAAACCTTCACGAATAGAAGCTATTTTAGCAATGGTCGCATTACTTGGATCAGAATTATACATAGCATCAATAAGATCTCCCGAAATTACTAATGGCAACGCATTCTTACTATTACTAGATAGGAAAGCTTGATTGTTATACAAGAGTTTTGATCCTGAGAACATGTCATAGAAAGTCATGTTGAGTGATGACATTGAAGCATATCCTTGTAAATTTGGTCTAGTATTAACTTCTCCCTTATCAAATCTATAAACCTGTGGTGGATAAACAAGAGAGGAATAGAAATTTGTCTTGAAACTGGTAGTTGAACTGCTAGTACTCCATTTACCATTAACTGTAGAGGAATAGGCAGCATTGTTTGACATGACATTCTTCATTTTAGTCCAACCATTTGCAGAACCATCAGAAAATCCGAACAATGCATTATGAAAATTGCTACCCACACCAACTGTTAATTTCCATTTGATTACCTTTAACCCATTATTTAAATTATTATTGATATTGTCAATATCTGATGTTTTTACAATTTTATCAGTACCTAGAGCACACTGGGAGTGGAAATTTAAATAATTGGTGGAAATTGTTGAAGCACTTGTTATTTCTTCCCATTGTAAAGCAAATTTAGGTTCAAACTTTGATGTAGGAGGAGGCATAATAATGGCATTCTTATAAATTGATGATTCGGCAACCAGAGGAAAGATTTGTCCTTTCACTTCTTCGTGTTGTGTGATGAGAAAGAGTACTAGAAGGATTTGAAACATTGCAATGAGCAGTTTCTTTAGAGATGATGATGACGACGACAATGAAGAGGAGGAGGAATCATTGCTGGTATATACTTTAGAGTTATTTATCTGACGCACCATTTTCAATATATGGAGGACTTGGATAATGATATTTGAATTATCTGATATTTGGCACTAGTAGTAATGAAATATGTATGACGCAAAATTTGGTTGAGCAGTATTACAAGGTGGTGAGCGCGCAGCAGAAATACAGGTACAGACTAGTGAACGTATCTCAGCAAAGAAGCAGCAACAATCGTCGTAATGAATTTTGTTTTTTTTGATGTGTTGTATTGGGAGAGAATGTTTTGTGATATTCATGCTAACTCTATAGGTTTGCTCTCTGAAAATGTTGAGAGGGTATCAAAAATGCCTTACCATTTTCTTATTTGGTGAATGGCCGTTGAGTGTTTTGTATTGGATCGGGGATTGACTTACCTCTTTGGCGTTATTTGTTTTTAATACCAATGATGGATGGAGTAAAGAGTTGACTTTGTAGAAGAGGATTGGGTACAATTGAACCGGCATTGTTTCTTTACATGATAAATCGTGTTCAAAAACAATAATGAGTCAGTTAAATAGAACAACTAGGTTTTGCATTTGGGCACAGCATTAGCGAGTATCAATTGCAAATCATGAAAATCTAGATGGCTCATTGTACGATTCAAATTATGGAAAGAGAATCAAGCATAATGAGTTGATGCGAGAATTAAGAAGGGAGGAAAATACCTTGAATTAGTCAAACAGAAATATTACCATGTTTTTTAGTCAGTTTCGTTTTTGAGGTGGATATTTCAAGTTTTGGTGTTGTAGTTCTCTGTTTTGTATTGTAAACCGCGCTATTAAAGAGGCACATAATCTTTTCTGCAGTTTATCTGTTTAAATAGATAATGTAATTGAAGAAACAAGTTGTTGAACTATTGTAATCCATTATACACAAACTCCTTATCGAATTGATAAATAATAGAAGATTCATCTACTGAAAAACATAAGTTTTCCAACTCGGCAAATCTTGTTCTATCTCTTTCCATAGATTCTTCTAAGGAAAGAGTTGGTTGTGGTGGCTTTCGGGAAGGTGGTTTCGGTACCTTTTCTACACTACTTCCATGTGAGGAAATGGACAAATTGGTTTCCTCCACCAGGATTCTTTCCACACTCTTTACTTCACTTTGTTTTGGGTCTTCCTCTGGCTGCTTAGATGGGACAGGTTGAACAATTTCCGTGGATTGTCGACCTCTGGGACTTAGTAAATCGCTAAGGGTTCCAGTTGTCCTATTGTAGAGAGCTTCGGCTTTTTTCTTCACTTCCTCTTCTCTGTAGGTAAGACTGAATCTTTCAATATTATTGTTGAGGGAGCTAGAGTTGTTGTTTGTATTCTCTTCTGCTCGATTCAAGGAGGCTGATGTTTCTTCCGCCTTTTTTGTCTCAGTACTTCTTTCAGGTGTGGAACTTTGCTCTAATTCTTCAATCAACTCAGAATCCTCATTATCAAATTGGTTATCCTCTATTAATGAGTCTGAATGTTCAGAATAATCATTTTCATGATTGTCATTATAACCTTCCATTTCATCGTCTTCTTCATATGGATCCTCTTGCTCATTATCATTGCTATTCAAAAATTTTACCTCAATAGGTGGTGGTGGTGCTTTTCTCAATATTGGGGAAACTGTTATATTATTCAATGATGTGTTTTGGGAAATTTCATTTGTTACACTTTTAGTTGGGGTTGAGAGAACGCTATTGTTTGGTTGTTTTTCTTCTGACATGATGGTAGTATTATTTTCAGATTGATTGAGGGTAGTGTTTGGGGAGGAGACTTGCTTTTGTGTCATCTTCCTTGGGCTATTTCTAGGGCTAGATTTCATATTATTTGGGGTCTGTTGAAGAGGTTGAATGGAAGTTGAATCACTATTTGAAGTCAAATTAAGCTCTGGTCCTTCTTTGAATGGGGTGGCCTCTTGTTCAGAGAGGGGAGTATTTTCAATGTTGGCTCTTGTTTCCAACCTGAACACTCTGCTAGATAAGGATCGTCTCATACCGTTGGACTTTTTAGGGGTTGTAAATTGTGTTTCGTCGTTAGAAGCTACAGGTCGTTTTTGTTGTGGATCTTTTCGAGGAGATTGGCTTATTGGAGGAGTAAATTCAATCTCCTCTTTTGGTCTTGTTGGTGGAGATCTAAGGGGGGTGGAGAATGCATTTGATGGAGGAGAAATATTTGTTGGTGTTAGTTGTGTTGGTGTATCAGGTGGGGTGGCAGGTGTAGAAGATTTAGAATGGGACCTCTTCTTGTTAACATTCTTAAGGAATGCAGGCTGTTGCTTTCTATGTAGGAAGGTATGCTTATCTTTTGAAGATGGTTTCTTTCCACCTGGTGTAAAAGGTTTTTGAGGATGCATTTCCTTACAGAATTGGGCAGCAAAGTATTTCAATTGTCTCTTGTACTCTGAGGTGTCTAAATGGTCATATTGTGCTCGTTCCATTTCAAAAACTGTAGTTCTCCACATTTCTCTCAAATCAAGGACAGCCTTATTTCGGTTGTACTTTCTGTTGGCTCTCCAAAACTTTTGTACCCTTACAAATACTGAACCAACACTAACAATTTTCAAAGTCTTCTTACTTCCAAAAAATCCTTCCAAAGCATTCAATTCCGATTCAGTTGCTTCATATGGCTCAATACTAATAGGTTTTTGTTTTGATTGTCTTCTCGACTTGTCTTTTTGAGTTGTTGGAATGGGAGCTTGCTCTTGTTGCTTCTTTTTTGGAGGCTCTTTTGATTCTATTGGCTGTTGCTCTTGTTGCTTTGGTTGTCTTATTGGAATATCATCATAATTTCTTCTATTATTTGTAGGAAGAGGCTTGTCATCATAATTGGTGACAAGTTGTATAACAGGTTTCTTTTCGATTGTTTTTCCTTTTGAGGTTTGGGATGTTCTAACAACAGGTTTCCTTGAATATGTTTCCATAGGTCTGTTCTTTGATTTCTCTCTACTGTAAACATCGGACATGACTTGTTTCCTAATCTTTTCAAAACACTTATCAAAACTCGTACTCAAAATCCAATTATCCTTACTAGTAATTTGATTAATTGTTGCTTCATAAAGATCATTCTTTTCTTTTGATAGAGCATTTGATAATACAGATTGGTTATGAGAAATATTCATCTTGTTTTCCATTTTTCTGGTCGTGGTATGGAGAAACTTTTTAGAGTCTTTTAATGCCTTTCTGGTTTGAACTTTCATTTGAATTTCCTGTTGGTCTTCAGAATCTTCTTTATCATCTTCCGAGAAAGGGTCATTGGTTTCTGAAGTTGGAGTATCTTCGGGTATGTTCTTGTGTTTTGGATAATTTCGTCTCATAGTAAGGGAGGAATTCTCTTCTTCCTCATCATCTTCATATTCCTCTCCATATTCTTTGGCCAAAATGGCAATACGATCATAAATATCCTCATCAGCACTACTACTGTTTTCCTCATCATCCTCATACAGAGTTCGGCGATGTTGTTGTCCCTTAGAAGGTTGTTGCCTGTTGTCCATCCTCTGTTGGTATCGTTGCATTTTTTCAAGCTGTTTTTGTTTTTAAAAAAGGCGCGAAAAACACAATACGGTTTTCTTGATCCGATTGGCTTGAATCAAATATTAAATAATCATCCATTCTGTTCCTGAGTGCAACAAGGTGATCAAATGCTCTTCCACACTAGTGGATACTATTCATCTTTGCTCATTAAAAAAACGGCAATTGATGATAATAATTTTTAAAACTGTAAAAATCAAAATAATAATCAAATGACGTAATTACATCATCAGCAACGTTAATTCAATTATTTTTTAATAGCAATCACATAAAAAAATGTCAGGTCCAAGCGCCTACTTTATCCTTGATTTGAAAGGAAAGAATATTATTCATCGTGATTTTAGGGGTAATTTACCTAGAAACATTATAGAAAAATTTGTTCGAAGAGTAATCAAGGAAGAGGATGAGAATATTACACCTGTTTTTGAGGAGGATGGATATTCATTTTGTTTTATTCAAAAGAAGGATTTGTACTGTAAGTACATTTAGTACTATGAGGATTAACATAGGATAGTCGTGCTGGTTGCAGCATCAAATTGTAATGCCATGGAAATGATCTGTTTCCTCTATGAATCATACAAGGTATTTGAAGACTACTTTAAAGAAGTTGAAGAAGAAAGTATAAAAGACAACTTTGTTGTTGTTTATGAATTACTTGATGAAATGATGGATTTTGGCTATCCACAATCAACGGAACCAAAGATCCTTCAAGAATTCATCAAGAATGAATCTCACAAATTACAACAACTTGATAACTTGAAATTTTGGACCGAATTGATGGGAATTTCTGCCGACAATGGAAATGGAGGACAAGGCATCAATCTTCAACAATTCACAGCAGGTTTACAAACAGGTTTTTCAATTCTTACAAAACAATTAACATCAAATTTAGGAAGTATTACCAAAGGTAATAATGATGTTGAAGAAAATTCATCAAAACTTACAATTCCAAGAAATTTCACACAAACAATTTCCTGGCGTAAGGAAGGTATTGTCTATAAGAAGAATGAATGTTTCCTTGATGTTGTTGAGAGTGTGAGTCTTCTCGTTTCAAACACAGGTACAACATTAAGATCACAAATTGAAGGTAATTTAAATATGAGAGTTTTTTTGACTGGTATGCCTGAGTTGAAATTGGGTCTCAATGATAAGGTTTTATTTGAAAATTTTGGAAAGGCCAACAAGAAAGGTCACTCTGTAGATTTAGAAGATGTAAAGTTCCACCAATGTGTTCGTTTGAACAAATTCGAAACTGATAGAATAATTTCATTCGTTCCTCCTGATGGAGAATTTGTATTAATGAGTTATAGATTATCAACTAGAATCAAGCCACTATTTTTAATTGAATGTCATGCCACTATGCATGGATTGACTCGTGTAGAATATAATATCAAAGCCAAAGCTCAATTTAAGAAGAAATCAGCAGCCAATAATGTAAAAATCTTTATACCTGTACCAAAAGATGCTGATTCTCCAACATTTAGTAGTATGATTGGTAATGGCGAATATGTACCTGAAGAGGATTGTATTTGTTGGAATATCAAACAATTCCCAGGTGGAAAGGAATTTACTTTCCATGCAGAAGTTGGTCTGCCAACTGTTTCCAATGAAGATTTGGAACCAGCTGGATCTACATCAACTCGTTTTGCTGAAGCTCTCCACAAGGATCAAAACCAAGACGAAGACTCCTCATCCAATAGTTCAAAAACAAGAAAGAGCTTTGTCGAATCACGTAAGCGTCCAATCCGTATCACTTTTGAGATTCCATACTTTACTGTTTCTGGTCTTCAAGTTCGTTATCTGAAAATTATGGACAAGTCTGGTTACAATGCCTTACCATGGGTCAGATATATCACAACAAGTGGTGGATATGAGATTAGGCAATAATTATTTAATTGTACGAATAACATTTTACAAATTTAAAATAATATTTTCTTTATTTATTCAATTATCATTTTAACATGCCAACAATTAGCAATACTCTTAAATGGAGTCATTCCACATCCGATTGTCAAACATCCAAGACAGAAACCAATCACAAAAAAAAATTCAACCCAACTGAACTACATGACAACTCTCATCACATTGTTTACCGAATGGATCACTCAAATATGCACTCACTTTTCCAGTGTCTCTCATCTTCTCTACATTCGTGAAAATTGCACACCCACTCATCAATTGAAAATTCTTCAGCAAGAACAAGTTTCCGATATTTCCTTCTCAACTCCTCATCACCAACTGTTAGAAATTCAACATTTACTTTCTCTATTGTACAAACAAGATTCCTTCTGCATCAAGAGTGGACTATTACTCATATGTATCATGCATCATTATTTTCCAAAACACATCAAGAATCCAGATAATGCAAGTGTCAATATTGAGAAGGAATGTGAATTGGTGTGGCAATTGGCTCATTCCACTCTAGAAATGAAATCTCATTATGAATATTCACAGTTTAAATTGGATTCGTATAAGGATTGTTTAAATTTTGAAAAATTAACATTGCATTTCTTAGAATATTTTAAATTTTTCAATAATTTATCGAGTGAGGACTTGATTAGTAATTCTCCATTGAAGATTACTTCAGTTTCCTCAATGGTCGGACTTTTTGGAAAATCTCTCTCTGATGGAAATTCACTAAAATTGTCAACACAACTAATTGACTTGGATCCAGTGGTAGCCATTGAAAAGAAATCATCAGACAATGTGGTCAATCCACCAATAAGAAAGCCTCTCCCTCCAATTCCTTTCTCATCTAATTGTAATTCCAAACAAGCGGACAATCAAAAAAATTCTATTCGAAATGAAGAGATTGAACAAAACCTGACCACTATCATTCATCAAGAAGAGGAGAAACCAGAATTAAATATTGGATCGAAGGGATTTGTATTTGTGGAAAAGGAAGATTCCAATGATTATTATTACAAATTTAAATTTTGAATTTTTCGTTTTCAAAAGATTTTTTGAGAAGAGAATAAACGAGAGATTTCCACATGTGAACTTATTCAAAACATTAAAAAAGCAACTTATTCATCTGATTGAGCAAATCAATTAATTGCAAATTATTAAGGAAATACTTCTTCTATATCAACAAGGAATTTTGAGTTTCGAATCGTCCAAGATTCTTCATGATTCTCACCAATCAACAAACCTCATTAGTTTCAGTACATGCACAGACAGTAAGAATGAAAAATAATCATCTTCGCAATAACTTTGATCTAATGGATAACTTTCATTATCCATCTTCATGAAAATGCAATCGAATCGTCCACATTTTCCTTCCACTTGTGCATGTCTCTTGTCAAGTAAAAATAAAAACTTCAACGGCAAACGCAAATTCCCTTTAAAATCACCAAAAAAATTGCCTCACAAGCACCCACCTTCCTCTCTCTACCATGCACAACTTCCATACTGTGCAATTCGTGCCAACTGCCACGGCTGCCAAACATCAAACCGAAACATCATTTCAAACTTGTGGATGTTTTGTTCCTTCACGTTATTTCCCACAATTTAAAAGTTTTCAATTAGAACAAGATGATTTTAATAGAATACTAAAGAAGGCCAATACAATACTCATGAATTATCAAGAATTAATTGACAAGGAAGCAATTTTAATGTCACCAATCAATTCTCCAACAACAAGTCATGTCCATTCAACATCCGACAGAGATTTAGATGATAAACAATTAACAAATTCCGATAAATTAAAAGAAATGAACAGAAAAAAGATATTACTAATTTTAGCAATTGTTTCATTGGTTCCAACTTTTGGAATTTCTCTAATGATTTACAAATTGTGGCCAAAAATTATAAAAAAGAAACATGAACAGAGAATTATTAAATTGAGAGAGAAATGTAAAGCAGAATTAATTGATTTGATTCAGAATGAAAATTTGAATATGAAGAAGTATGAAATTCAAATGGAATTAACTTTTGGACCTTTGAAATATCCAATTTATGAAGAATCTATTGAAGAAGAAATGACAGAAGAGAAACGAGACGAAATGGAAATGATGGATGAAGAGGAAAATGAAAAAAATCATAAATTAAATCAAACAGAAGAAGATTACAATGATGGAAGTTATATTTTAAAGAGAAATAAGAGTGAATTGACTAAAAGTCAGGTATTAGGATTCTTTAAAAAGAAGAATGGTTCTTCACATGTTTCGAATAATCATCCAAATGTTTCCACATCCACAACACAGCAAGATAATCTTCCAATCATTTCAATTCAATCTTCAAAGAAGAGAATTTTAGATATATTCCAAGAAGAATGCATTCCATCCATCAAATTCATTACCGATAATAGAAAGAGTGCCTATCTCATGGATTTTATCAGAAATACTCAAAGAAATTCAACCACTCCTTCAACTCCTGTTGCAATGTTCAAGAGAAATTTCTCAGATGTTGAACAATTGGCTGGAAGTGTTGAATCTCAAAATCCATTCTTCCCAAGTGAATTGAAAAATTATCATTTCGATTACAATAATTTCCATCCATTGAATCCAAATTATCAGAAAATTTAATGTGTGTACATACAATATAGATTATTGAGTGTGTGAAAATCCTCCCACACACACAGCAAACTCTTTAAAAACCAATCATCAGCATCATCAACATCATCAACAGCAACAATCTAGGTCAAAATAATGTGAATAATAAAATTACTAATACTATTACATTCAGAAATATTGTAAATTATTTCAATAAATCATGCAAGAGATGAGGCTCAAATGGAGAGATATGGATAATAAACATTTTTAATTTACCAAATTTAAACAATTTCCAGTTGTGTCGACACAACTCGGACTCTTTTATAGATCCCAACAACCACCTCACTCAGCCAAGTTCATATTTTAATCAAATATTGGTTCCACATTGCTCATTGGTGTTGTTATAATTTGATCAAGACACAAAAAAAGCAACAACGAAAACAACACAGATCATTGAATTATTTTATAAAATGTCAATACTCATCGTTGGTTCAACAGGAACAGTTGGTAAGGAAGTTCTCCGTGCATTGAATGAAAAGGCATCTCCCTCTTCCAAGATTTCAGTCAAACTCCTAACAAGAAACAAAGACAAGGCAAGTGAAGTTTTGAAATTATACGAAAATTTGGAGGGAAAAATAGTGGAAGGAGATTTGAATGATTTGGAAACTGTTAATATTGATGAATTATATGAGAATGTGGAGAGAATGTTTTTATTGACCATTTCATCACCATTTCAAGCTAGAAGTGAACACGGATTTGTAAATCTTGCTGTTAAATATTGTAAACATTTACAACAAATTGTAAGAGTTTCAGCATTGGGAAATAGTCCAGAAAGAGATATCAATTGTTTGATGAGATGGCACAATGATTCTGAGAGAGCAGTTCAGAGATTGGTCGAACATTCGAAAGTGAAATTGACAATTTTGAGACCTAATTTGTTTTTACAAAATTTCCTCACACAAGATTTACAAACAATCAAATCTCAAGGTTGTTTCTATAGAGTTAAACATGATTTAGGGGATGGTTATCATATTAGTCATGTAGATGTTAGAGATATTGGTGATTTGAGTGCAGTTGTCTTGACAGAAAATCCAGAAAAACATGCAGGTCAATCGTACAATATTACTGGACCAGATACATTCACCTACGATCAATTGGCACAAGTTTTAACACAAGCCATTGGTAAGGAAGTTAAACATGTTCCAATTAGTGAAGATCAATTCGCAGAAAACTTTAAGCAAGTTCCATCATTTGTCATTTGGATGTTAGTTAAATTATATCAAATGTATAAGATTGAGGGAATTACTGCAAATATTTGTGGAGATTTCAAGATTGTAACTGGTAAGAATCCTCGTTCTGCATTGCAATTCTTTGTTGATCATGCAGATCAATTTAAATAGTCAATCATACATTTCAATTTTGTAATTTATTGTGTAAATAAAGTTCTGAATAGTTTTATTTAATATTTTGAATAGATTGAATATTGTTCATCATATTCTTCCATATATTGTTCATATTCATCATCAGATGAAGTTGTTTGTTTACATGTTTCTTGATTTCTTACAAATTCCTTCATAATTTTCTTATTTTTCTTATTCTTCTTTTGTGAAGAATTAGAGTTGGAAACTTTAGGAATTGGTTGTAAAACAGTTGTAAATTCAGCTTGTTCTCTAGCAAATCTTTCTTGATCTTTCTTTTTGAATTTGGAAATCAATTCTCCCAATTGACCATTTGACAACAAGTCAATTCTGTTATTTTTATCCCAAAATACATATTCATCTCTATAAATCAATTGTTGGATTCGATGTTGTGGAAGTTCTTCAGCCAAATCACTATTTAAGAATTCTTCATATGAAATAAAAGTGTCACCTTCAAATCTGTCTTTGTAAATCATTGACAAGTGAAGGTAAGCATCATTTAAATCAGAATCCCACATGATTCTATTAATTGCTTCTTTACAAGTTAGAAAGCGTTCCTTCTTCTTAAGCCAAATTGTTTCTTCTTCAGCAATTTGATCGTTCTTAGAAAGGAAAGATTTAGTTTGATTGGTGGCAGTATTATTTACAGTGAGAGTTTTGACAGTCATGATTTTTACACAGTTAGCAATAGATTAGCGATCAATAGATCTGATTGTTTGGTTTTTTTGTTTTTTCATTTGGAAATCATTGAAATTTTGATGGATTTTATTGTGTGAAACAGTTTCATCTCAGAATTTGAAGAATAAAAATAGATTTTGAAAGTCACATGAGCTTTTCAAGTCCATTCACAGATTGAAAAATTAAACTTAAAATTCATTTTGGTCAACTGAACAATGTTTTAGGTTTTTGACTTAAAAACTATGTGGTGTTTAATTAAGGTGAATTTTTAAACTATTTCTCGAATAGTTTCTAACAAGTACGTCCACCACTATCCTAAATGACTTACCAAAGTTGATAGTTGGTACAAGGACTACCTCCAAGTACGACCGCATACTGCGAAAGTCAGTTGACCAAATTAACACACGACACTAAATATTCAATTAACGAAACTTAACTAAACTCAATTATAAAAAAATATCAAACATAGAGTACATTCTAATGACAGAATCCGAATTTTACAGTTTCACCGTTCCTGATGCTCAAGGTAATGAAGTTTCCCTCTCCGATTACAAGGGAAAAGTTGTGATGGTAGTGAATGTCGCAAGTAGTTGTGGGTTGACTCCGCAGTATGAAGGTTTGCAAGCTTTATATGATAAGTATAAAGATCAAGGATTTGAAATTATTGCATTCCCTTGTAATCAGTTTGCTTTCCAAGTAAGTTTCTAATAGAATTTGAATTTCGAATAAGTTTCTAATAATTTTTATTATTTTTATTCTACTAATTAAATTAATCTATTAATATATTCTGTGTAGGAAAGAGGATCGAATGATGAAATTTGTGCATTCGCAAGAAACAAATTTAAAGTTTCTTTCAAAATATTCGCCAAAACACATGTCAATGGCAGTGAAACTATTCCTCTCTATAAATATCTTAAAAAGGAAGGAGAAGGCAAACTATTCAAAGCAATTAAATGGAATTTCACTAAATTTTTAGTTTCCAAAACAGGAAAAGTACTAAAAAGATATTCTCCAAATACAGAACCTTCCGAAATTGAACAAGATATTGTAAAATTACTTTCTGAATAAATTAAAAATATTATCATTTTAAATACTTGTTGATTTTTTGACAAAATCTATTTGCAATACTTGTTTGTTTCAATACTGAATTCGAAAGTGAGTCGAAACATGAAAAAAATTGACAATTATTTCCATAAAATCCCTGAGAGCATTGACAGGTGTTAAATCCAACACATTGACCTCTTCCAGAACAAACATTCATTGTATCATTCTGTGCAATTCCATAACAGAGATTAATCTCACAATAGTTTCCAATAGAATTCTGACATGAAGTGCACTGATTTGGAGCATTGCATGTTCCTCTTCCAGAGCAAACGAATGAAGTATTACTCTTTGCAATTCCATTACAATAGAACGTTTCACAATTGGATCCTGAATACTCATCAAAACATTCACACACATCAGGACTTTTACAATGTCCTTTTGAAGAACAGACATTTTCATCAGTTGAGTTGATTCCTCCACATGTATATTCATATCTGGTAATGAGAATGGCTCTTCCTTCACCAGCTGCTCCTGTATATGGAATTCCATCCAAGTCATTTCTACTGACATAGAGTTTTGGAGAGGTAATCATAATTTCATCTAATCCATTCTGTGAAGATATCTGATAGTATTGATTGGTTCCACTGGTATAGACACTTCCTCTCTTGGTAATGAAATAGTAAGATCTGGAATAGCCAAACAAATCGATAATGTATGAATCGTTGGATGGAAATGAAATCTTATACATGGCTCCAGAAAAATAGTAAGCATCGCCACTTGTTGAGATGGTCATAAGATTGTTATAGTATCCCACAAAGATTTTCTTAATTTTCACTGGTGAGCTCACAAGTACAAAATGATCAAAATTTGAATCACCACTCGATGAAATATATCCATCAGTATTTGATCCAGCTCCGTAAACATTTCCCATACTTGTTAATATGTAGGTTGTTTTTTCACCTGTTTTCATGTCGACAATTGTTTCACCACTGGAGAGGAAGGAAGTATTCACTGGAGTGTATGAGCTAACCAATAAGGTATGACCTAATCCCAACTCTCCCAAACTATTCAATCCAACGCCCAACAATGTTCCATTATTCAAGAGAATAAAGCTTGTTGACGATCCAGCACATATTAATTGGACATCTCCTGTGTAGAGCAATGTTGCACTTGTTAAAGTTGCATCAGGTTGTCCCATATTTGAGTTAGAAGACTGTCCCCAACCATAAACTGATCCATCACTGGTCAATCCAATAGCAAAATCAATATTATAGCTCACATCCACAACACCCGAATCAGTTAATGTACTTGGAGCTGGATAGGGACTGTAATTTGGCTCTGAAAAGGACAATCCATTACTACAAGGTCCCCAATATTCCAAAGTATTCTTCAATCCATTCTCATTTGGGTGTGATAGGAGGTAAGTACATGTACTGGAGGAAACCACCCTCAAAACTGTAATGTTTTCATTGGCAGTGAAGGAAGGAGTGGGCAATTTAGTTGGATATCTCACTTGTTTCTCATCACCTAGAGCTCCAAGTGAATCAGAATTGGATGATCCCCAAACAACTGAATGACCCTCTGAGGTGTATGCAACTGCATTCTCTGCAAGGATTTGAATGTGGGTTGTGTTTTCATTATTTGGAACATCAGCTGGTAAGTAGTATGCTGAATCTGAGTGAGCTAGTTTAGTACTATCTCCCCAAGTGTACAATTTACCATCATTCATAATACATGCTGTATATCTCAAGGATAGAGAGCAGTCAATAGGTGTTTGTGGAACGTTGATTAATGTTGGAATGAAATAAGTTGAACCTGGTATTCCAGTAATTTCACTCATGGAACCATCACCACATCCATACATTTGACCATCCTTCAAAATAATTAACAAATGTCCAAATCCAAATACAATACTCTTAACATTTGAAATGATTGCCTGTTGTGGTGTTTCACTACTTGTCAATGTTGCATTATTCACACCCATTTGACCAAAACCATTCGATCCCCATGTCCATAACATTCCAGTTTCTGTAACGGCACCAGCTGTTGGCTGATATGAATTTACATCCGTATACATTCCTGCAGCAATAAATGTAATATTTCTCAATCCAGGAATCAAAGTTGGAACATCTCTACTAATTGAACTCGATGTTCCTCTCAAACCAAAAGTATATTCACCAAAACTAAACACATGTCCATAATTTGTCAAGGCAAAAAACGTTTCATATCCATAACCACCACCCACTGCTACCATTTCATATTTCACATTATTCAAAGTTTGCATTGTATCTGGATCTTGATAAGAAAGTGGAAGAAATGTATTATCATACCATCGACCAGTTGCATAGTGATTGTAATTCTCACCTGCATGTCTATAAACAATTCCATCTGATGTCAAAATCAAACATGAATAAACACATTCCATTTGTTTTATGGAAGTCTTTCCAAGAAATGGATTTTCACTCTTTCCAACACTTGTGTAAATGTAAATTAATGTAGGTTCTGATATTAGAAATGGTGGATAGAGCATTGATGCTTGACCATTCTGGTTACTACCAATTGCATAGATGTATTCTCCCAATGATTGACTTGTATTGAGATTCGAATATTCTACTAGGAAGAAGACGGCACTAAATCCCTTGACAATTTTTTTCAATTTTACGGAAACATTCGGATCGAGTCCAATAAGTCCTTCATTGGCAATTTGCCAAGATAAACTTCCATTCGAAAGTACTTTATCCAACAGTGTGTTATACGAAATTGAATAACCTGCTGCAGAAGATGTCATTCTACCAGTTTGTTTATCATTATTCTGACCGAATGTGTAAACTGATTTACTGCGGAGAATATCAGAACATTCGGCAAGATTAGTTAAAAGTTGTGAAATTGTGAAAAGAAGTAAAATGATGATGGAAACGGCTTGCCAACATTTTGAATTAATGTCGACGGTTGGCTGAATTGTGTTCTTGTATATCATTTTTTTTTTCGAAATAAGTTCACATCAACAAAGCTCACAACATACCATACCATTTCATCAACATCCATCAATGTTAGTAATTTTTTTATTGTAATCATTAAATACTTACATAATATTCACAATTCTCAATAACAAAATCCAATTCATGGATAATTCAAAAACAACAACATTAAAAAAATGGCCAAAAAGAATCGTAAGAAAAAATCTAATCCAACACCAGAAAATTCCATTGTTGCAAATAATAGTAATAATACCGAAGGAGGAAATCAAGAAGATGAAGAGTTTGATGCTACTAGTAATAATAATAATAATAACAATGAACAACAATTAGTGGATATTATCAGTGCTAATGATGAGGGAATTAATGAATCAATGGAAGAACAATCAGTGTCGTCTTTTAATGATGAAACTAATAATAACAATACAACAAGTACAATTATCAATACGGAAGATTTTATTGAATACAATAACAACAGCAACAGCAATACTACAACGACTATTACTACTAATATTGATAATCATATTGATAATACATTTAATAGTACAATTGATAATAATGGTGGTGTAAAATGGAAAAATCCATACGATGATGAAATTGTTCCAGGACCATCAACAACATTTGAACAAAGTGAATTCTTCTCTTCCGATGATCATCATCAAACAGAAAAATCAAATTCATATTTTGCTGAAGATGATGAATTGAATCATAGAGTGGAGAAGAGAGATTCATCATTCCTTCCTGTTCAACAAACCTCGTTAACAACTCATAGAAAGTATATTAATCCATATGATAGTGATTCTGAAATGGAAACATCAAATAGAATAATAGCACATCATAGTGAGGAAATTGAAGAACCAATTGTTGATACTTTGTCAATTCCTAGAAATGAATCAGTGATGAATAATTCAATTCTTTCCTCTACACCTAATGCTGAACAAGTGCCTAGTAATGATGTCTTGCATATCGAAACTGCTAGACAGCCATTGAATACTTTGGAAAATCGTAGTTTTGGATTGAAAATATTCGATCTCTTCATTGCCTTCTTCCCATTTGGTTTTATTTCATTTGGAGGTCCTGTAGCCAATGTGGGTTTATTGGGTAAGTTTTGTTGTTACGAAATTGTTATATAATTTTTACAATATTGCAACCTTTACATTATTTATCATAATTTATCTTAATATAATAGAGGAACAATTTGTCTTTTCCAAGAGATGGATTTCTGATAAGGAATTTACAGAACTTTTTGCCTTGGCTCAAGCTTTACCAGGAACAACCTCTACTCAAATTATTGTCTCTATTGGTACTCTGTATTTGAATTCATATTTGGGTGGACTTATTGCCTTCATTCTCTACTCCCTGCCTAGTGTTTCTGTGCTCACTATGGCTGGATATATTGCCAGTCAGGTAGATATTGTTGCTCAACTTCCACTCTGGGCTAACAAGCTTATCAATGGTTTTTCATGTGGTGCTCTTGCCATTGTCATAAATGCAGCTTGGAAGCTGACATGCTCTGCTATCTCTCCTGAGGCAAAGCTCCACGTCAGTACCACACTCTTCAAGGTATTGATGATTGCTTCCTGCACGTGCTTCTTGATGGTCCAACAAAATTGGATGCTCGTCATTCTCATGTTTACTGGTGCTCTCTCGACCATTTTCTACTCCTACTTGGAAACAAACTTGATTAGCTCTAGAATGAAAGAAAGAATACCTGAGGAAGAATTGAGAAAACTTGAAACCCTTCAATCAAATCCTAATGCACCAAATTGGAAGAAATTATTGAAAAAATACTACCTCTTCGTTTCAACCTTATGGAAAAAGCCTCTTCCTGCCACAATTCAAAACGACAATGAAACTGATGAAACCTTCTCCACTGTAAATACCCAAGAGGAGGAATTGGAAGAAAATAATGCACAACGAATTATTATCAATACGAACAATGTGTCTGTAGATACTCCGTCATCAGTCGATTTGCAAAACTCCTTTGAAGAAGCTATTCAACCTCGTCTCTCCTTTAAGGAACGTGTTAAAAAGTTCTTTAAAAAGTTTGGAAATGACAAACCAATTTCAGGTGTTATCATGCTTTGCTCTTTCTGTATTTTATACCTGATACTCTTTGTTGTGAAACAATTTACAAAGTGGAAGTATCTTTTACTATTTGAAGGATTCTTCAGAATGGGCTCGACAGTATTTGGAGGTGGAACAACAGTCATTCCTCTCATTTATAATGAATTTGGTATCAAACATCAATTGATTACTGAAAGACAATTTTTGAATGGATTCTCTCTTATTAGCTCACTCCCTGGACCACTATTTAATTTCTCTGCCTTTGTTGGAGCATGTATTGGTGGTTGGCAAGGAGCTCTCCTCGCTTGGATGGGTCTCTTCTTACCAGGTTTCTTTTTCATTTGGGGATTACTTCCTCTTTGGAGAAAGTACAGAGAAAATGCAATGGCTCAAAAGATTTTAGCTGGTATTAATGCTACAGCCATTGGTTTTGTCTATGCAGCAATTTTATTATTGTGGAAATCTGCTGTGAATACCAATGTTTACGCAACCATTGCTGTTTTGCTTTCAGTTTGCATGCACTCTGTCTACACAATTCCTGCACCAATTTCAGTTTTCACAGGAGGTATTTTCAGATTCTTACTCTTCCTCATCTTCCAAGCTTAACATGGATTAATTTTTTTACTGAAATCCCCACATGATCCTTAAATATCTTTAAAAATAAATTATTACAACACATGATCACACATTCAATCGTGGATCCTCCTTCATACCTCACATAATCATAATACCATTGCAAAACCAAATCATCGAACATTTTAAATCAATAATATTCTCTTTTCACCAACACTCTCATCACCAATCATCGAGACAGATTAACAGATTTTCACATGCTGCTGACAGTTAAACACGCCCATCTATCAGCCGAGTGTTGTAACACAAGTCATCAACAAAAAAAATACGTCCACTCTTCCATCCCGTGCTGACTGTTGATTGTACGTTTTTTATTTAAAAAATCATTTGTCTAATAATATAATATTAATCATAATGATAATGATGATGTATCGAACAATGTAATGATTGATGGTATTAAATATATAACAACAACAATGTATAATAATGATGAATAATAACATCTTACAACAACAATAATAACATATTTGATAATATATGATGGTAATGATGATGATCATTTGGTGCTTTTTGGTATTGTTTGGACAATGATCATCCTATTGATGCAATCTACTGATCCGGTATTGATGGTTATCAACTTTCTTGTTGCCTTGCTTAACAATAACAATATATATACTATGTATCCATCAATCATCAACAAATCTACTCTGCCTTCAAATTGATGATGGTAACATTGCTATTATTGTGTATATCCTCTCTAAACACTTTGAATGGTTTATATTGTTATTAATAACCATCCATCAATCTTAATGACCAACAACAACAACAAAAATCTTTTTGTGTTCTAATGTGATTTTAAAACACAAACACAGATACACAAGATGAGTTATTCCAACGACGTTATTGCTAGAAACAATCCAGTCCTTGTTATTGACAATGGTACTGGTTTTACCAAGATGGGTTATGCTGGTAACAGTGAACCAAACTATATCATTCCAACCTGTATTTCACACAATCCAAAATCAGCAGAAAAGGGTTTGGAAGATCTCGATTTCTACATTGGTTATGAAGCACAAGAAAAAACTGGTGGAAACTATGATTTGGTATATCCAATGAGACACGGTCTTATTGAAGATTGGAGCAAGATGGAAATGTTGTGGGAACAATGCTTCTTTAACTATTTGAAATGTGAACCTGAGGATCACTACTTGATGTTGACTGAACCTCCACTCAATCCACCAGAAAATCGTGAACAAACAGCTGAAATTATGTTCGAAACATTCAACGTTTCTGGTTTGTACATTGCTGTCCAAGCTGTTTTGGCTTTGTGTGCTTCTTGGACATCATCCAAATCTAAAAAGCTTGGTTTGGGTGGTACATTGTCTGGTACTGTTATTGACTCTGGTGATGGTGTTACTCACGTCATTCCTGTTGTTGAAGGTTATGTCATTGGTTCTAGTATTAAACACATCCCATTGGCTGGTAGAGATGTCACTGAATTCTTGATGCGTTTCGTTATGGATCGTGAAAAGAATATGCCATCTGAAGATATCAAATTGGCTGTCCAAAAGATCAAGGAAAAGTATTGTTATGTCTGTTCCGATTTGGCAAAGGAATTTGGTAAATTTGACCAAAATCCAGCAGAAAATATTCTCAAGTACTCTCAAGAAAATAAGAGATCTGGTAAATGGGAAATTGATGTTGCCTATGAAAGATTCTTGGCTCCAGAAGTCTTTTTCAATCCAGAAATTTTCACTGAAACTTTCAGCACTCCACTCCCAGACGTTGTTGATCAATGTATTCTCTCATCACCAATTGATGCTCGTAGAGCTTTGTACAAGAATATTGTCCTTTCTGGTGGTTCAACAATGTTTGAACACTTTGATAGACGTTTACAACGTGACATGAAGAAGAAATTGGATGAACGTTATGAAAGAGCTGTTTCCATGACTTCAAGTGGTAAGCCAAAGCCAAGTCCTTTGGAATGTAACGTTATTGCTCACAATCACCAACGTTTTGCTGTTTGGTTTGGTGGTTCCATGTTGGGTACTATGAACGAATTCAAGAGAGTCTGTTATACCAAGGCTCAATATGATGAAATGGGTCCATCTATTGCTCGTAGATCCCAAGTCTTCCAAAACTTTGTTTAAACCATCCAAGTTTTCATTTCGTCAAGCAAGTAACACATTTATTGTGTTGAGTTTTACCTTTCTTTTGTATTAATTCTTCCCTAAAAGTAATTTATTGATTAAAAAACGTTCTTCAGTGAACATATTTTGTAAAATTTCAAATATATTCAAATGTTAATAATTTTATTCTTCAAAAGTAAAGGTGCAATCTGCAAAGGCTTTGTGTGAATTAAGTGAAGTTGTCAACTTGGTGAAAAACTCTGTCAACCGTGTATTGGCTGTTCCTCTAACCAAGAATGAACAAAAACAAGAGCTATTAGAAAATAAGGAAGATGTTGAAAGATGTTCCGTCGATTCAATGGAAATATTCTTGGGAAGAAACTCAAATCTATTGCCTCCCTTCATGGCGAGTTGACCTTCTTGATTCTGGCCAAATGCAAAATGGCTCCCATCTCGACTCACTGCTAATGAATGACACGATCCACAGCTTATTGTCTCTATGCTCTTTTCAAAATTAATCTTGGTTGGCTCTGTCACATGTTGAACAAGTGAGTTGTGCTTTCCAAGTCCCAACTCTCCCTTATAATTACTTCCACAGGCAAACACTTGTCCACAATAGGTTAGAAACAATGTATGCATTTCTCCACAAGCTACAGATTTGACCTTTAGATTGTTTTCTCTGAACGTGTTGAGAATGGTTGGCTTACTTATTGAACTTGAATGTTTCAATCCCAATTGACCTTCTATACCTCTACCAAATAGAATGACTGTTCCTTTCCTTGTTAGCACAATGTTATGAAATCCACCACATTCAATCTTTTCAATATAATCATCACTATCCATATATTCTCCCAACGAAATGAAATGTCGGTCTGGATCTGAATCCAAATGACCAATTCCCAACTGTCCATAACTATTATCTCCAAAAGTAATAAGTGTCTTTCTATCATTCATCAATACAATTGAATGTTTCTGTCCACATGAAACAGAAACAGCTCTAGAGAGTACCTGAACAGGAGATTGAATTTGATTTGGAAAATAGGCCCTTCCACTTAATGTTTTCGACAGTGGAAATGCACATTGATTATTCATATTATTTCCAAAGGCAAGAACTGTGCCTTCTTGTGTGAGGAGGAGTGAGAAATCTCTTCCACATGCCATCTGTACTATCTTTGAATCAATTAGTGATGAATGATTGGACAACTCGTAAAATCTCTTATAACTAGTGGTAGCAACAATCATTCTATTATCAAAATCTCTAGCACTATCATCCAAAAAGAAGCCATTATTCGATTCTTTCTGAAACTCTACATATTCATGATCAGTTATATGAAAATTCCCCAACACAAACAATCTTCCAAAATTAGTCAAATACATGTTGTAAAATAAACTTCCACAAGCATTTACAATATTCTCCCCATACATCATTGACATTAAACTCGAACGACTATTATTGAGTGTCATTGCCATGGAGGGAGATGATGACAATTCATTCTTTTTGAGTGGTGAGAAATTCTCAAAGCCAAATCTTCTTGTTGAATCTGAAAAGTCAATCTGATGAAATAAATTAAATCCAGAGACAAGTAATTGTTTGTTCATGATGCTTTCCATTCCCTGGGTTGTGATATCTGTTTGTTTTGTAGAGCCAATTTTTATAGATGTGTTGTGAGTGTATAGGGAAACAGTAGAGTTGAATATTATCACTAAATTGTGTGGGTGTTGCTGGATATCTCCTTATCAATGTGTGGTGAAGAGCTATCCAGTTTCCATATTTGAATAAAACAGCCAACTTTCCAAATTAATAATGTTACTGATATGAAAGTAATGTGGTGATATTGTTTTGAGTAATGCTCACAATCTTTTGCTCACCCATTACTTGAATAATTTCTAAAATTGTGTTTGAGTCTGTTAAACAATTAATAATTGAGTCAGGTAGGAGATTTTTGTGAAATTGTGAGAGCTTTGCATTTGAATCACTTGAAATTATATTCATTAGAAGGGTCTCATTTTCTGAAATTCCAATTAGTTGACACTTGATTCTGTAAACGAAAGGGCACACCAGTGCAGATAAATTACTGACACTGGCAAAATAGGTCATATGTATTGGATTTGAATTATTAATAGTTAATTGAGCAAATAGAGCTCTTCCTGAAATATTAATTTTGAATGAAGGCCCACACTTTGATGAACTATAATCCTTTTCAATACTTTCAATCTGACATGGAATTTGATTGCTTGTCAGGAGAGCATACTCTCCTATTTGAATTCTTGAAACCTTCTCCACAAATGTCAAATCACCCTTTTCCAAAGCAATTTCATCCCTCAGTGATTTCTCAATGAAAGGATAAGCCAATTTACTATTTCTTGCAGCAAGGAATGCCAATTTCCTATCACTACACAATAACATGTCCTCATTGAAAAATTCCAAATATTTCCCATCCAATGATAGAATTTCCAATTGTATATCCCTCTCTGATTTTAATTGACTATTCAGAAATTTGAATATTGTAGGATTTTGTCTGATGAGAGTCAATGCCATTTCCCTATCAGAAATCAAATCCTTTTCATTAAATTCCATCAACACCATCGGAGTAGTGAGAATGGCTTTCATAACAATTTCCCTCTCCTTCAACATTTCCGATTTCTTTTCAACATACTTCAATGCCATTCCATTCTGTTGAACAGCTTGCATAACAATCTCCCTCCTACTCCTCAATAAATCACTGGCAAATTGGAGTGAGAGACCATCCTGTCGAACAGCAATCGAGACAACCAATTCATCATTCCTCAACACCTCGGAACATTTACTCAAATAACTACCACACTGAGAAAGACCATAGATTGCTAATTCTCTTGATTTGATTGTTCCGGGAAAGAATTCTAAACATCGACCAGCACTGTCTTTTACTTGTTTGAGATATTTACGGTTTTGATTGTATCTTTGGAGGAGGGATCGAGTTTGTGAGTGAAAATGTTGTTTGAGAAGTGTTGATGAGGGAGAATCGGAAAGAATGAGAGAAATTGGTTCGATTTGATTTTCCATTTTTTTTGTTTAATGAATTGTTTTTAATCTTGTAATTTGATATTCTATTACCTTTATTCTCATATGATTAATTGTTTCTAATGTTTTTTAGACTGAATCAATGATTATTAGTGAAAGAACT
The DNA here is from genome assembly GCF_000004985.1 of Naegleria gruberi. Lineage (NCBI taxonomy): Eukaryota > Heterolobosea > Eutetramitea > Acrasida > Naegleriidae > Naegleria > Naegleria gruberi. The sequence goes on along the minus strand of NW_003163316.1, from coordinate 503,148 downwards.
CAGCACAAAATTAAAAATTGATTTCAATAAACGATTGTTCTTTTTACAATGGAAAAATGTTCTTTTTACAATGGAAAAATGTTCGTAATCCCCCTTAGCTCAGTCGGTAGAGCGTCAGACTGTTAATCTGCAGGTCGGTGGTTCGAGCCCACCAGGGGGAGATTACCTTTTTTCTTTTGCACAGCAATGCGCGTTTCCTTTAATGATAGTATGTCAAAATGTTCGTAAATATTGTGAAAAAACAAAGACTACAGCACCACAGGTTCCCAAGTTGTCTCCAACCTCAGTACTGATGTGGCTCGACGATGCTTCTCAAATCGGACGGGATGAGATGCATTCATCGTGATATGGCCGTAGTTGATAAAAGCAAAATAATTCTCCCATGTTGTGAATTGAACCCAGAAAGATAAAATCATGAAGGTCTCATGAATTCTCTCAACTTATTTAATGGGTTGTGCTCATGTTGGAAGAATCATTCATCTGAAAGAATACTTTGAAAGTGTTTGGAAGATCTGAACTTTTAACAACAAGGTAATTGTAACCCATCATCAATGGGAGATACTTTTATGTTTTTAGCTTTCTTTACAATAATGAATAATTGTTGAGATACCTCACTAAATGCCAGCTTTAATTAATCACTATAAACTGTACTCCAGCTGATGTATCATGTTTGAGATTTGAGTTAAACATAATTTCTTGACTTTGAACAAGAAGCCTTTTGTTTAGAAACAAATATTTTGAACAAACTTTCCAGCCTTTTTCAATCATTCAATTTCTCTTCAGTTAATCAAAAAAATAAGCAAACAACATATTGCCAGTTTTTCCTTCGACCAACACAAATCACAAAGCCACACACGAAATGAGCAAGAGAGGCTTCGAAGGAAATCAAGACTATAACAAACGTTTCAAGGAGGACAACTCTGGAAGACCATCACATCACCAGGGTGGTGGTCACCACCGTGGAGGAGGTTATCAAGGAGGACATGGAGGCTTTGGTGGTCGTGGAGGAGGCTATCAAGGAGGCCACGGAGGGCAAAGAACATCATCCGATAGAATTAAAACAAACTTCTTTCCAATCAGAATGCTTCCGAATAGAATTTTCGAATTATCATCATTTTCTGTGACTTGTGCATCCAAAACAACCGAATGGGCTGAAATTCCAGAAGAAAGTAAGAGATGGGCTGAATCCATGTTGAATATAGTTCCATTCAAATTCAAGTTGTTTTTCATGATAAAAAAGACTTATAATTGGACCTCACAAATTCCTGGATTGCCAATGTTTGATGGCTCATTAATTGTTTCTGTTGAGAAGGTTCCATCCTTAGAAATTGTTATGCCATACGAAAAGAATGGTGTCAAGATTCCATTCTTAGTGAAAATTGAAGGAAAGACTGAAGTTTCCATTAACAATAATATTCAAGATACTAGATTAGAACAGGCTATTTCATTTTGTCTGACCAAGGTTTTTAAATACTTAAAGATGGATAGATTGGGATTTGCTGAAGTTGAAAAAGAAGGCGCTATCGTTGATAGATACTCTGTGAGAGATGGTGTTATTCCTGCTTTAGCCTTCCTTGGAAGTGGTTTGTGTCTCTCCTTAACATTCAAACAAAAGATCACTAGCAGATATTCCATGATTGAAGATTTGAAGAATGATATGCAAAGAGATAACTATTTATCCATAGCAGAAAGATATAAGGGTCTCAGTATCGTCTACAATAATAGATCATTTGTCATTAAGGATATTGATTTCAACCAAACACCTTCATCGACCTTTAAAAAAGATGGAAAAGATGTTCCTTACTTTGAATACTATAAGGAAAGATACAATATCAATGTTAGAGATAAGAATCAGCCTTTGATTTGTGTTATGGTCAAGATGAGAAATCAGAAAAAACAAGTTAACTATCTGATTCCAGAACTTTGTTACATTTCTGGTATTAACAAGAAGGATTTGAGGAAAATTCCAAAGAAATCAGTTACACAAAAGGAAGACTACATAACCAGAATTTCTAACAAAATGAATAGTGGAGAGTCAAGACAATTCCTTGATTCGGTTGGATTGCAAATCGACAGAGCACTTGAAACTAGCTTTACTGTTGTTCCACAACCACAAGTCTCTGGAATTGAAGGCATGAAAAATGACAAATGGACTGTTTCTATGGATACTGTCATTAACAGTTTGCAAGGAAAAAATTGGGCGCTTGTATCACCACAATTCCTTGTTAAAGGATTTATGGATGCCATTAGAAGGTACGATTTGGGAAAGCCTCTTGTATTTGATTTGGATGATCGTGGTAGAGATTTTATGCATGATATTGAAGGTTACAAAAATTGGAATGACCTGGACTATGTCTTTTTCCTCATGGCTAATGAAAATAAGCATATTTACAGTGCATTGAAACAGTTTTACAATTGTACTGTTGGTATTCCTTCACAATGTATTGTTTGTAATGGAGATTGGTTTAAGAGACTTCCTAATTGTTTGATACAAATGTCAGCCAAGATTGGTGGTCTTATTTGGTCTGTCGAAAGATCCTATCAAGAGTTTGTATCAGTTTGTGGTATTGATATTCAGAGAAAGGGAAGAAACTTTAAAGGCTCCATTTCACTCTCACTAAATACTAGTACTACTCTGTATTATACAGTTCCCTTCAGAGAGAGTGATGAAACAAACATTCGTAACAAGTTATTGTCAAGTATTAAGGAGGCCTTGCAAGCTTTTCGTAATAGAAACAGTGGAGGAATGCCTAGTGCTTTGATTTTGTACAATAGTGGACATGATTGTATTGATATTTCTCAACTTATTCATGACTTTTGTCTTGAAGCTGAAATGGAATATACCAAAGTTTGCCTGGTTAGTGTAAACAAGGACTCTAATGCCAGATTTAATATGGATAATCAGAATCCACCAATTGGTACTGTTGTTACCAGTATGTCAAGATACCAAACTCAAGAATTTTACATGAACTCGTGCTTTATTAATAGTAATATTGGATACAGCAAACCAGTCAGATACCAAGTTTTGTTCAACAATACCATGTTCTCAGTTGATGAGATTATCAAAATTACTTTCAGACAAACACATCTCTACTATAATTGGAATGGTTCTGTAAGAATGCCAGCATGTTTACTCTACGCCAAAAAATCAATTGAATCAGTTGACTTGACACAAGAATACCCATCAACAAAACTTCGTAATAACCCATTCTTCCTTTAAGCCAACAGTTTGAATATTTTCATCAACAAACCATTAAAAAAACAAGTATTGTTGATAAGGATACCCAAGTACTTTTTGTGATGTGAAATTATTAAGGAGGAATCAAAATAAATTATTTATTTACAAGCTAGAAAAATATTAATTCTTTGGGAAAATGTAATCAAGGAATCCTTCCCAAGTAAAAACTCTCTTTGTTTTACCGTTTGCAGAAAGACTTTCCTCAGCAGACACTAAAATCAATTCAGCTTCTTCCATTTCAGTAACAGCTCCTGACCCTCCTTCCACAAGAGTTTTGGCATTGGTCATTCTTTTTTGAGCCTTATACTTTGAATTATCACATTCCTTTTTAAATGCGTCAGTAAAACCGACATTCTTTCCCTTAAATAATTCTTCCTCTCTCAGTTTACCAAAAGAAGATTCGTCTTGGAAAAATTAGAATTTAAATGTTTACAACAACATACCAACAAGCTTGGAATGTTTCTTACATTCCTCAAGCCATTCAGGATTCATGATCCAAATGTGTGCAACTGCTGCCTGGAGAACCTTGATTGCTGACACTTGTTAATAATTTAGGTAATCAATAGTACTTACTTCTGACACCAGGTGGTGCTACAACATGTGTTGCTCCCATATCTACATCGTCAACAATAACTCCTCCTAATTCCTTAACATAATCCTCCAAAGTCTTCTTGAAAGCATTAGTATACTTGGCAATCTTGTCATTAAAACCAGAAAATATAACTTTGAATTCTTTCTTAGCAGGTGTGTCATTCTTTACCTTCTTCTTTGGAGGGTCCATTGTTGAGGAAGATGTTGGTGCAGTATCATCTTGAGAATCACGCTTAACACCCTTCTTCTTATTATTATTGGATTCCACCTCTGTTTCGGCACGATAGCGTTCAATGGTTGTTTGTAAAAGTTCCTCTTTAGCTTTCAATTGAGATCTTTCTTCAACTAGGGCATTCTTTTCACTCTTGAGTTTTTCCACCAAAGTATTCTTTTCGTTCAATGTTTCTGTAAGAGATGCTGCTAGCTTTTCTTGATTCTTCTTTTCTTCTTGGTGTCGTGTATTAATATCGTCAAGTTTGTCTTCAAATGTCTTCTTTTGTTGTTCAATAGTTGTATTAAGAAGATTCTTTTCAGAGGTGGCAGATTCCAAGGCTTTCTTCAATTCTTGGATTTCGCTTTCCATGTTATTCAATTTGACATCTCTCTTTTTGATACTTTCTTGATATTTGGTTTGAATACTTTTAATCTCCTCTTCCTTTTGGTGTAACAATTGTTGTTCTTTTTCTTGTTGATTGGTAAGTTCGCCCTCTCTCTTCTTTAATAACTCGGTATAAGAGGTGGCTTGTTGTTGTAATTGTTCATTTTCAGATTTCAAGTTTTGGAGTTGTGTTTCAACTTGTTTGAGACTTTCGATTTGTGCCTGTAACAAGTTAATTTGTTCAGAGTTTTGAGCGATTTTGATTTCGTATTCTGATAGAGATGTTTGCAAACCTTGTTTTTGTTTTTCATTTTCCAAAATAGAAGCTTGAAGGCTTTCGTGGTGTCCTTGAATTTCTTTAAGTTGGATACTTAATTGATTCTTATCATTTTCAAGAATTTGAATATCATTCTGGAGTGTGGTCTTTTCATTCAAAACTATAGCATGACTCTCAGTGGCTGCAGATAATTCTGATTTGAGTGCTTCAATTTGTGATGTGATTTCATTCATACTCTTAGTGCTTTGTTCCTTTTCATTAGAGAGGTCTTGTTGTAATTTTTGGACATGGCTATCCAATTCCACAATTTTAGCATTTCTCTCTTCCAATTCTTGTGTTTTTTGTGTGATTAATTGTTTTTGATTTTCAATTTCAGACACAAGTTGTTGATCATAATTGGATTGGTTATTGGTAATATCACTGATTTTAGTCTTTAACTCTTCCACATGAGTAGTGAGATCTTGTTTTTGTTGTTCCAACTCTGTGATACGAGCATCCTTACTCTCGGATTCATTCAAAGCAGTACGAACACGTTCCTCGGAGAGTGTTTCATTTTCCTTGATGAGAAGTTCGAGTCTCTTCTTGTCATCATCAAGTAGGGACAATGTCGATTCCAGCTCATTGACCTTCTTGGCTCTTTCCTTTTCTTGTTCATGTGAATTAATCAAATCACTGTTGAGAGTAACATTTAATTGCTCCAATGAGGCCTTTTCCTTGTTGAGACTGACAATTTCTTGTTGAAGTTTAGAATTAACTTCCTCAAGATTCTTAACTTGTTGAGTGAGCTCCTTTTCCTTCTCGTCATTGTTAGCAATTTGAGTTACAGGTTGTCGATTTTGTTCGAGCTGAGTGGTCAATTGTTTGATTTGTGATTCCATCTCGCTCTTTACACTATCTAACTCTTTCTTCACATTTTCCAACTCATTCTTTCTGGTTTCCAACTCTTGATTAGATTGGTTTAGGATATTTTCTTTTTGTTTCAACTCATTTCTTAAAGATTCGATTTCACTTTCTGCCTTCTTGACAGCTTGTTCGTTTTGAGCACAAACCTCAGTAATTCTTTTGTTTTCAGTGAGAGACTTTTCTAATTGTTCTGTAAGCTGATTGAATTGATGTTCTAATTTTCCATGTAATTCCTTCAAGGAGGTTATTTGGGTTTTCCAATCGGAATTTTCCTTCTCTAGGTTTTCTACTTGAGCAGTATATTCGGAAATCTTTTTTTCGTGTTCTTCCAAAGTGATTTGTGGTTTTCCATTTGCAAGATGAGTGCTTTGGTGGGTGTTTTGTTGCTCGGCTTTTGCTACACTTTGACTGGTGTCATTGCAAGAATCTTCATCGAACTCATCTCTCTTCCTCTTCTTTTCTGATGAAAACTTCATCAACAAAGAATTAAACATAAAATCACTTTCCTTCATACGAAAATTATGGAGTTCCTTTTGGAGATCACTTATTTCCGATTCTTGCTCCTTGATCTTTCTTTTATAATTTTCTATTATTGTTATTATTAATCCACACAAATATTTGTTCCACATAATAAATGTTGAAAATATTACATAAGAATAATATGATATTAGCCCATCAACTAGTGTTGATAACACCTACCGATAGTAAATTCATCTAGTGTTGGGCTGCTGCTCGAGATGGAGCCTCTAGAATGAAAGTTTGATCTACGTGATGGGTTTGTAGACATTTTTTTCTAGAATTTTTTGGAAATGGCCACCAAAACTTGGCGGGAACAAGAATTGTTTGTTGCAACAAAATTAACCATGAAATTTGTTTTTAATCCTTCACACCAATACCACTATATTGTTACAATATTTACAAAGATATTATTTACATGCTATCTACTCTCGGCTGAATAACAACTCAACCGGTAATAATGATTCGCCCATCATCACATCAATTATTAAATTCTCTATGCAGATAAGACAACAATTAAAAAAATGGCCAGAAAGAGGAACAGTAAGAATAAAAAGAACCGCAGAAAGGCAAGCAAGGACAAGTCGAATTTATCACAGAGCACAACTAGTTTGAGCAGTACCGATTCAGCTCACTCATCATCAATTTTGGAGCAACAACACGATTCTCCATTGGAAAATAACGGTAATATGATGAATTTTAATCTTATTCGGAATGTTGATGATCAACAACCACAACAACAAACAAATTCTCTCCTCAACAATGTTGCTATTTCCTCATCCTCCAATAGTATTCCAATATTATCATCAGGTAATGCAGATACCTCCCTCTATACAAGAAGGTCTGCCGTGACATCGAGATGGGTTGATGAGCAAGACTTTTCTCCAGCATCATCACCAATTAATAATGTTATTGTTGTGGATGAACGTCATGAAGTCAAGTTGGAAATTTTAGAAAAATCACATTCTTCACATCATCATCACATGTCTTCATCATTGATTGATGCACAATTTGATGAACAATTCGAAAAGGCAACGAGTAGTAGGAAGACATCAAAGAAAAAGCTTACTGTTGCTTCATGGAGTGCATCAAGTGTTGAAGGAGAAAACATTGATGAAGATGATGATAATAACAAGTCAACCATTCAACAGATTGGTGAACAAGCACCTGATTTAATCTTGTTGCAAGATGTCAATTATGGACAATTAATTAAATCATTGAAATGCTTGAAAAAGGCTGAAGAACACTTGGAAATGAAGCATGAAGAAACCATGACTGACAGCGAGGATAATGAGCCACCAGTTTATAAATGGTTCTGTTGTGGACACAAGAATAGTTATGAACCAAGTAAACTTGACGAAACTATAGAAAGTAGTGAGGAAAGAGACGAAGATACACCAATGATTCAATCTACCTCCACCACCAGTATAATAACAAGATTTTTACAGAATGAAGTCAGAAATAGAGAAACCGAAGATAGGGATCCTGATGACTTTGTCACTGAATACTTGCCAATAATTTATAATTCCGAAAGATTGAAGTGTGTAGATTGTGGCGTCTATTGGTTTAGTAAGAACCACAAGGAAGCAGGTACTAAATCCTGGGACTCACTTGTGCCTCGTTTCTGTAATTGGGCAGCCTTTGTTTTTAAACCATATGATGAGGAGGCAGAGGAAGAGTACAAGGACTTTATTGTTTTTAACACTCATTGGGATCAAGGAGTGGAAGCTAGAAGATATGCTGCTCATTCTATGAGACAAGAAATTGTTGGTAAAATGTCAAATTACAATTCAATTACAAACAAGACAACAATTACACCAACCATTACTGTTGGTAATTTTAACAGTTTACCAAAATCAAATGCTCTGAGTATTCTGGTTACTGGAACTGACCTTGGTGCTCACAATAATGATGACCAAACTAAACCTATTGATAGTGACTCTGACTCTGATGATTTCCCAACACCATACGATAGAGAAAGCTTAATTATTCCATGTCAAAAACAATTATCTGCTTCCTTGATGGTCTTTGAAAAGACAGACTCTCGCCAATCGACTGCCTCCTCTGAAGATCATCACGATGAAGATAATGATGAAGATGAATCCAGTGAATCTGAATCATATTCAGGAACATGGTATCATAATGTTGCCTTTGAACCAACCTTTGTTGATCAAGAAACCAAAGAATCTTCTACCCTCGACTATGTCTTCATTTCCCCTTGTGTTAAAACATTGGACTTCCAATTGTTGGAAACAAATACTAGCACCGAATCCCAACACCACAAACCTTTAATTACCACCTTTGAACTGTAATCCTACCTTTATTAAATTATTTCCTTTTCTTATTTCCTTTTTGATTTCCCTTAAAGTCAATTTCCAATACACCACCACCGCTACTAACAACATCTCTCTTTTCAATGATACTTGGTTCCATCATTAATCTTTGTCCAGGTTGAGTCAACACATGATACAATGAGAATAAAAACTCAAAGAACATAATGACCATGTTCACTTGAGAGACGATCCTTACAAGTGGATCTGGATTGTACCAATTCTTCAAGACAATTCCTGCCAATGACCAAAGCAAAACCAACACGAATAATGAATCTCTCTTAAACTTTGAGAACCATAATCCAATAACAGAGGTAAGGGTAACAAATGCAGCAACCCACTGTTGCTCATCCAACATGTTTGACAATACTCCAACCAAGGAAACAACAGCAAGAACTGGACTGGTGAAATCCAAATTATAAACAAACATCTTTTCCTTTTCAGCAGTATTAGAAAATGAATCAATGAATGGTTTCATAATATCGTGTTTGAGAACCATCATTGTGGAGGCAACTGCTGCACATGATATCCAGGCAAGATAGATTGAGAATGGTAATTTGACCCAGAGAGGATACTTGCTCACTGTATATCCATATCTCACATCAATGATTCGAGCATAGAGTGTGAATAAGGTCCACCACAATCCAACAATGATCAAGTGTGAAAGGAAAATATATTCCAAACTGAATGAAACCATCCAGGCAATATTCAATAAATTTGTTACAAAGAATAATGGGCCAATGTTTCGACCAATCCTTTCCTTTTCTTCCTTATTGGTTAGTAAGGATAGAATTCCAAACAAGGACAAGGAAAAGTAAATGAGTGCCCAAACGGAGAAGGTATATTGTGAAGGGACGAATTGAGTATCATACTTGGAAGAGATTTCAGCAATGGATTTCATTGAACGAACATTAGAAAGGATGCTATTTTCAATGGAGGAGAATTGTCCACGAGGAAGAAAGGCAAATACATAGTTCAAGCTGTTGGTTGTTACATATTTCAATGTGGATACAGTAAATTCTGAATAGAGGAAACCGAAAGAAACCACAGCAACAACTGCCAATAAATTCGTCAAATTGATAGCTTGTCCAATCATTTTTTTGATTTGGAAATGTTATTTATCTGTTGCTTGGCTGTTATAATCGACTTGATTATTTACCAGGAATGGAAATATTACATTTTGAAATTTATCATTCTATCCAAAGTAATCATATCGAAACTTGATTAGAACAATTAAAATATACCAACTCCTCCTGATTATTAAGGTAAATCTTAATAATTGAATTGAACCAGTAACTAATCATTCAAGGAATCATCCATCAAATCATTAGTGCCAACTTGAGGTTTCACTTCAGGTATACAATCACTCATAATGTCTATTGTGCCAAACTTTAAAAAGTATAGCAAGTCATCAGTTCTTGAAAATGTTAAATCATTATACTCCTTAATTGGTATGACTTGCATTGAAATGGCGCCAATTAGAATGGTAATTAAATAGTTATTCAACAAGACATGCAACATGTCTTCCTCGCTCTCAACTTTACAACCACTAGTGTCCAAAATCCATGGATAGGCAGCTCCAATGTCCTTTCCTAGAATTACATTTAAATCTGGTAAATTAACTTCTCCTGCTGCCAATGATATCATGTCACCAAGATTGAAAAATACATCCATGTCCACATCTGCCTCTGGATTAAATTCACTATATGGAAAATCCAATACGAAAGTCATGTGTACAATATCTCCATTCCAGTTTAAAAAGCTTCCTTCAACTTGCATACTCCTCCTCTCAATAACATCCTCTACAATGGTCTCGTCTTCATCCTCAACTTCAATACATTGGACAAACTTGGTAAATTTAAAAGTATCTTCTATAAGAGATAGATCCCTTGTGAGATTTTCAATGTCTCCTTCATTAATTTTGAGATGTTTATCCAATGTTGCATATTCCTCTTGTTCTGCAATAAATTCTCGGAAGAGAGAAACTCTATCCTTCATTGAAATAATTTCCGAATAATTGGCAGCTACTGATCTGAGTGCATCGTTTGGCTTAATGGCATTCTCGAGAACCCAATCCCTCATCAAGTGTTTATACAAATTTTCAAAACACTTCCTCTCCCTATGTCCATCAGCATAATCATCGGGAATAAAAACTTGATTAAATTCAATTTTCTCCAACAAGGAACAAAAACTATTCTGTTTTCCTCTACAAGTTGTACAATCTCTATAGAAGAGGAGTTCCCAAATGTTTTTAATTTCTTCATCGTCATCATCAGTAGTAGAATTCTTTTGATGGTGATGATTACTGGCACTAAGACTTTCATCCGTCATCATCATCATGATGGAATTTTCCACTACGGAATCCAAGTGCATTGAATCCACAACCGATGGAAAACAATTATACATTAAATTGGCCCAACTCTTACAAACGTACGGAATTGAGTGGAGCACTGTCTTGCAGTCGCAAAATAGTAAAATTTTACTCAGTAATGGAGTGTTGTGTTTGAGTAGCCAACCGAGAGAATGAACGTTTTCAATCATTTTTTTTTAAATAAAAATTCAAAAATCCCAATTATTTAAAAATTAAATAATTTAAACAATTAACTAATAATTACATATTATTCACATCACCTGCTAAAATTGTTATAATTTCATTTTTTTGTAATAAATCTTGTAGATTTTTTGGAATTTCAATCTCAGAATTGTGAAATTACTAACAATAGCCATCAATCCATTTTCAATAAATATTTCAATTTCATGCAAAAAAATGGGAGGACTCGGAAGGAACAAACGTATGTTACCAAGAAGGTACCGTCTGCCAAAATATTTTCAAGATAGAAAAGAATTCTTTCTAATAGAATCACCATACCTGAGCTATGAAAAATCAGATACCAATGAATATGCTACTGTCACCAATACTGAGGGAGATTATCCTCCTTTAATGACACCCATTACAAAATCAGAACACACTATCGCCTTGCAGAAAAAATTGAAGAAAAAAGTGAAGAAAAAAGTGGATCAAACTCCAACGTTTGAAAAAATTCTTGATCGAACAGTGGAAGTTTCAGCTCCTGATATTATTCCATCTTTGAAGGAAGAATTGAATCATAATATTGTAAAATTGAAGATCAATAATGTTGCTCTTCGAAAACATGCAGAAACAGAGTTTAATGGTTTTAGATTGAGTCAAGATAAATTGGCATCATTGATAGGAAAAGGTCGCTCAACCATAACTCTTAATCAGGAATTTAAGAGTTTGGATGGTTACAAGATTAGAATAGCCATGATTGTGAGCACGAGAATGACAGAATTGCAATTGAAAAAGACATCCTATGCCAGTAAGTCGCAAATTCATAAGATTAGGACTGTCATGGCTCAAGTATTAACCAAACATATTAGTAAGATGAACATTCTGGAATTTGTTGAGCAAATGGCAATCAAATGTGGAATGGGTGCAGAAATTAGAACCAAATGTGAAAATATTTATCCATTGGAAGATCATATTCAAATTACAAAAATCAAAGTGGTGGAAAAACCACCAAGACATGAATAAGGTGTTTCCAATAACATGGCATTAGTTACGAGATCTGTATTTTTATCTTTAAAGATTTGGCGCCAAAATATTTCTCGTTGGTATTCCAACAAACACAAGAATAAAATGCCTCCAAAGTCATCAAGCAAAAAGACGAACAGCAAAAATTCTTCATCAACAACGGCAAAGAAATCTAAAAAGAGAACCTCCTCAGAGAACGATGAGGAAAATGGTTACAAGAGTACCTCCAATAACAGTAGTAAATATTTGGAAGACCAAGATGATAGTAATATTATTGACGAATATGAAGAAATATCGGAATCGGAAGAAACAACAAAATCATCATCACAACCAACAAAACTTGCAAGTCAACCACCAACAGTGACAGAAACTAAAATTAAGAAAGAAATAGAACCATCAAGAAAAAAAACCAAATTAAACGATGAGACAACTGCAAAAATCGAAGAAAATTCAGATCCAACAATGTACAAGATTGTGGATGCCCACACTGGAAAAACAAAACTTGTTGGGCCTAAATCTAAAATTTCAAGTGTGAATCAATTGAAACATTACATTTGTGAGATTTTTAAATTAAAATCTGTGAATGAAATTGAATCTATTAGAAATTTGGATGATAAGGATGTAAAGGATGCCGATTTAGATGCATCTCAAATTGGAAAATCTAAGGCAAACACCAACGAAGTTATCATATTAGACGACATTAATCAAAGTGCTCATTCGACAAGAAACTTACCACCCACTTCGAGTCATGGGTGTTTTATATTGACATTGAAAAATGGCCAAAATACTTCTGAATCATCTTCTAAAGTTAAGGCTAATTTACAATTGACTGTAGATATTGTACCTCATGTAAATATTTTAATTCACGGAGGAGATGAATATGACTTCATTACCGCTCTTGCTGAAATTTTGGACAATTCTATTCAAAACACTGTCCTCAACAAGAATGAAAGGCTTATCGAAATTCGATTTGAAAAGCCTACACAGAGTAATGAACTTACAAGCAAGCTCCATATTTGGGATAATGGAAGAGGAATGAATTTTAAAACCTTAGTCAATTGGGCTACTCTTGGTATTACTGAAGCCCCAGTTGATGATTCCAAGTTGCCAACAAGAGAAAAGGCACCACTCCGCAGAAGGTTTTTTGATAAATTTGTTACGTCAGACTTTTCCAGGTATGGTGTAGGTTCCAAGAAGGCCATTTTCAACTTGGGAGATGAAGTCACTCTTGTCTCAAAACCAAAAGATTCAAGATTTGTTTATGAAGTTTCCCTTTCAAGGCAAAAGTTGGAGCAAGATTTTACTTCAGGAAAAGACAAACAATGGAAAGCCAATTGTATTTCTAGACCTCCAACTGATACAGAAAAACAATGGGAAAGCTTTACTCACTTTACAATTTCGGACATTAAGAAGGTCTATGTCGATAGATATGATCCAGCAATTATCAAGAAGCGTTTAGGCCACATCTATCACTATTATATACATGGAACTGATGGTAATAAGGAAGGAAGAGATATTATTGAAGATCCTGATGAAAATGATAACATGAGTGATATTGATGATCTTTCCGAAGGAGAGGAGGAAGAAATGCCACCAATCAAGTCTCAAAAGAAAACAAAGATGCCCTCAATTGATGAAGACGATTTATGGCAATTAAAGCAACCTAAAAATGTCATAATGAAAGTAGATGGCACAGCCATATCGAATGAAGACAAGGACATGGAAACATTATATCTTCAGGAGGGAAAGTCACCGTTCACTTTTGAAATCAAACTCAGTGTCAAAAATGGAGAAAATTTGAACGCGCCTGAAATGACCCTGCCAACATCATCCCAATATGGAGTGTCGATAATTAATAGCACAGTGAGAGGAATAATTTATTACTATCCTTTCAAACAAGGAAGAGAAACTCTTCCAATACCAGAAGAATTATATTTGGAAGGAGGAAAATATATTCCTACTGACCAAGAAGTACCTCTGAGCGAAAGAAATCCTGGATTTGAATGCTTTTGGAATGGTAGACTGTTAGCTAATGAAAAAATCAAAAATTTACCTTTTATGGAGAAGGAAAGAAGTAATAGGGATATTCCAGAAAATTGCTATAGAAGAATTAAGGGAATGCTCTTTTTTGATTCTAATTTTGAAGTATCGGCCAACAAAATGTACCTTTGCAAACAAACAGCACTCTGTCAAGCACTTTTAAATTACAGCGAAAGAAACTTGACACAGAGGTATAGAAAATGGATTAAGGAATGCCACAAAAAATTAGATGAAGAAATAATTTTTGACGAATGTGATTTCGAAAGAACTCAAAAAGAAGGAAAGGGTATGAAAACATTCTACAAAAAGATCAAATACGGACAAACAAATTATTCCATTGGAGATTATCTAGTCATGAAAACTAGACCTAAAATTATTGGAACTCTTGTTGATATGTTTAGGGACATGTCATCAGAAGAATACTCTGTAACTATTGTAGTTAAGGAATGGTCACCTGAAAAGGAGTCAGATGATTCAAAGAATGGACAGTGCTTTCCAATATCAAAAGTACAAAACCTTCTCACCAAGCAAGAGTTTAAAGCTGAAGTCAGCAAAATGAAAAATAAGCTACCGAGCTATATAGATGTTGTAGATACACCAAATGTTACTGCAAGAGAGAGAAGACCACCACCTGACGCTGTTACAGCTGGATATTCTCTCAAATACCTGTCGGCTTGTATAATGACAGGAGATCACAAGGTTGTGACAAACCAACTCTACCCAGTTACTTTGACCATAACCTATGAAGGTGATAATGAAGAAGAACAAAAACTTAATGAGTCACTCACTTCAACAAAGGCTTTTAAAAAAGGAGTGCATTGCTTCAAGCCTTACAAGCTGAAGCCAGAATTTACATCTGTGGGTACTTATATTTTGGAATTATCCTCTTCTGAGGACAGTGGAATCAAAGCAAAGGTGGTAAAAATTGATGTAACTGCTGCGGCGCCATCCACTCTGTCACTTTCCAACAATTTACCAAAAGTTAAAGGTGCCAAATCTCTTTTAGATAAGAGTCAACTCAAGGATTCCCTTTTAACCTTTATTGACAAACCATTCCCCACACTAATCATTGAACAACAAGACACGTATGGTAATGTTGTTCCTTTCAAAGAGACAACTTGTAACATTACGGAAGAACTTAAAATTACAACAACTGATGATACCGTAGAACTATCCTCATTTAAGGCCTCCTTCAACAATAGCAATCAAATAGAAATTACTGAGCTTGTTGTTAAAAGTGCTCCATTAGGTTCCAACAAGTTTGTAAAAACAAAATTAGTGATAGCATTTGGTCTAATTATGCAACCTCTTGAAATTGATATGGTGATATTTGCTGGAGCCGTTCACACTATTCAACTTTCTGAAGATGCAGCTACTGCCTTGTCAGGAAACTCTGTAAAGAAAATTCTACCAGATATTGAGGCCAAATTACTGGATGAGAAAAATAATCAAATCTACATTCCATGTTTTTATGATGGTGAAGATGACTTTACCCCTCTCACCATAACCGTAAAAGGAGAATGTTTGAAAGAAGAAGCTTCTGGTACCTTTAATACTGAAACTGGTTATTTCCAATTCAAAAATATAGCTATAGGAAGCTCTCAAAGTAGTTCTCAACGAAAAGAGGCATATATAACACTAAGTTACCAAGATATTTGCATTGATGTTCCACTTACTATTGAATCAGCTTCAGTTGCAAAACCTTCTTCATTTAACCTCCTAACTAGAACCACTGAGGAAAAGAATATGATCAAGGAGAGATCTGCACTTAAAGTAACAGTGAATGCAATAGTCAGTTCAGAACTAGTTGGATGGAATTTGGAATTATGCAATGAAATGTACGAAAGGATAGAGATTGATGCATACGCCAGAGCTTCATGGTGTAAAGCCAATCTTTTAGAAGTTAAAAAAGGTATTTGCGAATTACCAACTCTAGTAGTTCCACAAATTTTTAAAACTACTAAATATTTTGTCGATATACTCTCCAAAGCAGCAGGAGATTCCGTACAGAACGATGATGATATTGACACAGATATGATAATAGCAAACTTTACCATTAATTTACGTGTCATAACAGGGCCTCCATGCATATTTAAAATAGAGAGAAAGTCAATACCTGAAAAACTTAAATGTGAACAAAAGTTCAGTGTTAAGTTCAGTATTATGGATGCATTTGGAAATAGGATGGATAACGAGAGTAATGAAAATTATCCAGAACTTGAGAATATTGAACCTTCAATTGAAATAGTTTCTCAATTGAATGGTGAAGCAGAAAGTATTGAAATTTGTGATTTCGACAAACTACGACTCCTAACAGGATTGGATGACCATGAACACTTTAAATTTTTTAAATATAATGATGTAAGCTTGATAGGCCCTTCTGGAGAATTCCATTTGAAGATTATTGACAAGGGAGGTAAAATCAAAGAGGGTAAAATTGAAAATATTCTCCTTGAACCAGGACCACCAGTGTCTTTGAGAGTTAATGACATGATAGGAGAGGTAGTATTCGATGTTGAAAATTATAATCTTACTCCATCATTTTACATTACAACACACGATAAGTTTGGTAACGTAATACATCAACATGGAAACTTTGAGATTGAACCTCCAGAGACTGATATTGAAATTATCCAATATCAAGGAGAAGTCAATCAGTCCATCGATTTACAAATTGAAAATGGAAGAGCCTATATGCCACAATTTTGGGTTAAAGGTACAGAGGGAAGACATACTTTCTGGATTGAATACGAGTTAACAAAGGCAAACAAGACTTGCTTTATTGTAAATATTATCAAGAGCTCCCATCCAGCAGAACTCAAGGTTACCAATAAGACAACAAATCTTGTGGTGGGAGACTTTTTAGACCCTTTTGAAGTTGTAGTTTTGGGAGAAAGTGGAAAACCTGTTAAGGCTCCAAATTCAATCATTATGGAAGTAGCAAACCCTCAAGGAGGAGATAAAAGGCAATTCATATCATGCCCATCTGCTTCCAAGAGTTTAACATATACATTCGCAAATAGTGAAAAAGAATTTACTAAATCCGGAGTTTACAGATATAGATTTACTTTGGACATTTCTTCATTGCCATATGTTCCAATTCTTGGACTGAATGGGAGTATAAACACTACTCTAGATATTGCTGTCTCCCCTGGAGATCCGGAAGCTTTGGAAATAGAAAATGATAAATTCCAGCTTCCTGTAGTTACCAATATGGGAGAAAATATTGATGCAAGATCATTCTGGGAAGAACTTTCACTCAAAGTGATAGACAAGTATTCCAATACTGTGATTGCCGATGATAAAATTAAAAAGGTCACTCTTTCCATTCAACCAACAGAAGATAGCATGGACAGTGAACTTCCTGAGCTAGAAGGGGATTTAGTAGCTAAATTTGAGAATGGTCGTGCCAAGTTTTCAAGAGTTAGCATAAAGGAGGGATCAGGTGAAACTGGTTTGTATAAGCTAGTTTTTACAACTAAAAATCTTCCACCAAAAGAGTTAGAATTTGGATTTACTGATAACAGTGCTATTCAACAAATTGAGAAGGAACTCCAAGAGAAGAAACAAAATTGTCTCAGTGAACTAGATTATCTGAAGAAGGAAATTAAGAAAGCCGAGCAAAATCACCAAGAGAATGAATTCAAGCTTAGTAATTTCAGATCCACAATGAATGATATACTGAAAACAATCAAAGAATATGAATTGAACTTCGAAAATGATATGCCAAATATGGAAAATGCTGACAAACTATTGAATATTCTTAAAAAGAAGTTAGAGATCAAGACACAGAACAGTAGAAAACAAAAAGAGTGCAATGTTGGCCTTGCGGAAAACAAGGCCTTGCAGAAAGTAAAACAACTCCAAAAGGAAACAGATAGTGGAATTGTGGGAATTCTTGGAGAGCTAGGTTATATAGATAATGAAAAGCACAATGACACAATTTCTAGGTTCTTGGGAGATAAGATGCAATGTATTGTTGTACAAGATTCTAATGGTATGGAAAAAGTGAGACGACTCCTAGAAAATTTCCCTCACAAGATACCAGTTTTACCCCTCGATAATATCCAGAAATGTTCAAAAGGTATGGATAATGAAGGTAGATTGAGATTGGATCCAATTGACGCAGATGGATTTGTTGGCTATTCTGTAAATCTGATAGAAATAGACATTAGACGAGAAATGATTAGACATGCATTTTGGAATTTATTAGGTAGTAGTTTAGTTTTTGAAACATTCCTTACTGGTTTGGCATTCAGAAAAAAGAGACTGGAAATTAATTTAGCAGTCCCATTGATTCTAACACTTGATGGAGAGAGAATTGAAGCAACTGGTATCGTATATGCTGGTTCTAAGGCTACAGGTCCACCAGTTTTCCGTTTTGGTCAAACTCCACTCAGCGAAAATCCTGAAGTCAAACTACTGCTAGAAAAGAAGAAGAAGGTTGAAGAGTATAAGAAAGTACTCAGAGAAACAATTGCTTTCGAGAAGGGAGAATATGCCCAAACTGAACAGCAAAAGGAAGAAACTATTGAAAAACACAAGAGCGAAATTGAAGAAATTCAGGGTGAATTGGAAAATATTGATGAGGAATTGAGAAATTTAAAACAAGGTCTCTCTAATAAGAAGGGTTCCCCAAAGAAAAAGAAGACCTCAAAAAAGAAGAAGACAGACCGTTCACCAACCCCTAGCTCACCAGTTCTTTTCTCTCAAAAATCTCAAAAGAAAGAAATAGACGAAGATGATATTGAAGAGTGCTCTGAGGAAGAACATGATGATATTGAAGAATACTCTGAGGAAGAACCAGAGGAAGAGGAACCTAAATCAAAGAAGAGAAAGAATGCCAAGAAGACTGGAAAGTCAAAGAAAGCCAAAAAGAAGTAAATTTACTTTTTCCATTCCAAAAAGCCAAGCTTTTTCAATTCATTTACCAACACATCTAAGTGTACCTTCTTTCCATGCCAACAAATACCTTTCATTCCATATTCATTTGTTGCATCAACGTTGGCTTGCTTATCATCAATAAATGCAATATCTGATGGTTGAACATCCTTGTATCCTGCTTGTTCAATTCTTGCCATAAGTTGTAGCATAATTTTCAATTTAGGTTTTCCACATTGAACATCATCATCACTAGAGTTGACAAGCAATAATTTTTCAGTGAACATTGTGTCCAATTTCCAACGTTGGGTACAGTATGGAAACCACTCTTTGGAGTGATTACTCATAATTCCAATTGATACATTGGTCAATTGTTTCTTTTGAGCATCCCGAATTTCCTCCACCAAAGCCAATCCATTATAGAAAGGAATAATAAAATCCTTTCTGAACTGATCTTTCAAATATTCCAAAGTGAGTGTATTCCCATACAATGTAAAGTTTCTACCATTAAAATACTTTTCAAAGAATACGCCCCAAAATTCGTCTTCTGTGATGGCTCCGATCTTGTATTGGCCAAATTGTTTTTTCAACAAGTCCAGCAAGTCATCAACAGTTACCGACCCAAATGCTTCCTTGTTCTCATTGTAAATTGTCTTGATACAATTGTTAAAATCGGTGGAGATGAGCACACCTCCCATATCAAATATTATAAACTTCTTTCTTTGTTCCGAGTTGATCATTTTTTTATTTATTATTAATTACAATTATTTATTTTGGATCACACCTTATCAACCATCAAGTGCGAAGTTCAGAGTGGATAGTCAATGAAACATTTTTTACTGTTTTGCAAACCTCAATGATTTTCAAAGTGTAGTTGGCGCCTTTCATGCTTTGGCGCCAAAATTTTAAAACAACACCTCAAAACCTTAAAAAAAATAACCCTACAACAAACAACAGAAATGGGCTGCCTACAAACAAAAGACTCCTCTTCAAAGAGCACTGAAAAGACAACCACTCCAGATTTTACTGCCAACAAAAATTCATCTTCAGCTCCCCTCCAATATGTCTGGAGTCATGAAGCACAAAAAGAAAAAACTCCAAAGGAAATTGATTTTTCAAAATTGAAAGCCGAAGACTTTTTATTGAGCGGTTTCCAAGATAGAGTAGTTTTGAGAACATCAGGGTAAGTTCTTTTGAAAACAACCAACTTATAACATTGAGGATAGTCAAATTTTGGGACAAGCTATGAATATTGACAAGTGCAAAAATTGTGATTTCTATTTGTTGGATAACTCATCTCAAATATTTATTGATTCTTGTGATGATTGTAGATTCTTCATTGGACCATGTTCAGGAAGTATTTTCATCAGAACAAGTAAGAATGTCAAGATGATTGTTGCTTGCCAACAATTCAGAACAAGAGATTGCCATAATTTGGAAGTCAGCATTTTCAGTGGTACACGACCAGTCATTGAATCATCTTCGAATGTAACTTTCAGCTGTTTTGCCTCAAATTATATTGGTCTTGCTAAGCAATTCCATGAATCTGGCCTTTCTGTATATAATAACCATTGGAATGTTGTCCACGATTTCACTCCTCAAGGTGGAGAAAACTATAGATTCTCAACCAGCCGATCCAAGATTACTGATTGGATGAAGCCATTAAGCTCCATGCCAGAAACTGGTATTTCAAAGGATGAAGAAACTGAAAATGAAAAATCTTGTCCAATTCCTCCAACAAAACTCAAAGAAAATGTTCCATCCAATGTTATTATCTTCTTACCTGGTAGATATAATGATGCAGAACAATTCTTACCAAAGGTTGTTTCTGAAGTCATTCACACTAAGGAACACAAATTCTCCAAGCCTGAAATAGATTTAATATTTGACAAGTCTGAAAATTGTTCCTCAACAAAGCAAGAAATTGCCAAGGGTCCAATCATTGCCATCGGTACTAACCTTTCTTCATCTGAATTAAGAACAAGAGCCTCTCAAATTGTATCTCCTGAAACTTTCTACATTCCAGAAAATGAAGCAGAAGCTAAATATATGGCCAACTATTTTTTCAATGTCCATAGAATTGAGGTTTAAATAAACTTGGCAGTTTCGAATGTACAATTTTCTACCAAATATTTACAAAAAAATAAGAAGAAGAATTCTCACAAATCTTTATGCATTGAGAACCAATCAGAAATGAGAAATCGTGTACCTGTTGTCAACCTTTCCTTTCCTATTGTTGAATCAGTGCTGAATAATACCTTTAGAGGTGAATGAGAATACTCTCCATCAATATTATAGGTTTCAAAAAACTGATTCTGATAAACCTGTTCATCTGCAGGTTCTTCAAGATGCTCAGAAAGTTTTTTGGCAATTGACAAATCAATCCAACTAGCAGATTCAACTTCCTCTCTCTGCAATTTCAAATTCTTGTACCTTTCCTCTGTTGATGCATTCTTTTCAAACAAATTGACTTTGGCATGAAAATAAATAATCAGATGGTGCCTTAATGGAGTTCCGAATTCTATTGAGGTTGGAAAACAACTCTCCCAACAATACATTGGTTTCAGTGATGATTTTTCCAAAACTATTCCAGTTTCCTCCATAGCCTCCCTTATAACTGCATGAAAAATAGTTTCGTCCACTGGTTCAATCGACCCACCCGGTACTACATACGTATTTGGAAATCCTCTGATGAGAAAATGTAATTAATATAACTTAAAATCTACTTACCTCCTACATTGAAAATCATGATAATAACGATATTAAAAATCATAATATTTCATTCAATTACAAATTAATAATAGATTAAACATACATATGTTTTGGCCTTTTTGTAATTAAAACTTCATTTGTTGCCTCATTCTCAATTAGAACAGCCGTGGCTATTTGCATGTGATTGAATTTTCGTTTTTCTGTTGACAAGGATTCTCTTAATTTGATCCTTTCCTCCTCAGTCCAATTAGATGTAGTTTTTAGAGGGCAAGTTTTGTGTCTTCCAATCTTTAATCTATAAATTCCTTCTGATTCCTCCTTTAATTCTTCTTGTCTATCCGAATAATTAAAATCATCACCACTGGAAATATTGGACAAGGCTGACAAAAGTACATCATCACGAGCAATAAAATTAATTTTCAATTTCATTTCATTTTCCGAGTCTTTTTTTCCAAATTCCTTGAATAAAGAATAACCAAATGGATGTGTGGAGGCTCTAACTGGTTGTTTGAACATTTTTTTTATTTACAATGCAAATTAAAAGTGGAATTCTTCAGCATCACCATTTGCCAATTCTTCATAGATATCATCGTCATCGTCATCAGAGTCTAGCTTCAATCCAACATAGAATTGGTTGGCTGGATCAAAGATGGCTTGTGCAGAAATTTGACCATATTCTGGAGTTGTTGAATAGGTTAATTCCCTTTTAAGAATATTACATTTGGAAACTTGAACCCCATCATTGGTCTTGGCAACCCTATCCTTGCAATAAACATCAGTTGTGTAGAAAATGTAGTCAGAACCATCTCTTACAACAAAATTGAGGAAATCTTGATCAAAGACTGATTGTTTAGAGAAACCTTGAAGAACAAATGAGGATTGGAAGGATGTTTCAGTGAGTCTTTGCAAGATACCATCAGTTGGTTCCTTAGAGCTGCCCCATGTCAACTTGGTTCTTTGCTCATAAGTACCATCAGTGTACTTGGCAAGCATCATGGAATATTCAGCCATAACATTGGAACGATCCTTTGAGTTAATTCTGGCCAAGTTGAGCAACATTAATTCTGCATTCATATCAGTGTAGGTAACAACCAAATTGGTATTGTTTTGAGAGATCAAGTTCTTGAGAGCTGGGTTTTGAATTTGGGAATCGAGTAATTCGTAGAATGCTGTAATGTTGGTGCTGTCTGCAACAACAAAGTTAGTCAACAAATCAAAACTATCTCCCTTAAAGAGTGGAACAACAGTTTCATTGAAAGAGACCCACATGCGAGAACCATACGAGTCATCGTAAACACGACGAACGATTCCAAAATCGAGGTTTTCAAACTTGTTAGAAAGAGCCAATCCATAAACAGTTTGTTCCTTTTGTTCGTTAATAGTTTCTGGAACAGTACTAATCCATGAATACTTGACATCATTCAATGAATCCTTTTGGAGAGCATTGTTTGATGAGAGAGCTTGTTCTAATGATTTTTGATAGACAAAGGTCTTGAAAAACTTTGGAAGTTCAACATCACCTCCCTTATCAATGATACTCAAATAATTCTTGTACTTGGTTTGGATGGCCAAAATTCTAGATCTTTCCTTTGAACAGGAATCAGCAGTTGGGGCACCTGCCAAATATTGATCAGCAATCTTGATAACATTATCCACAATTGATCTCTTTACATTTGGTACGGACATGAGATTTAATGCTCTTCCATAACTTTCCGATTTCATACAATTAATTTCTTGTAAGCTGTAGTGGAAAGAGGACAAATATTTAGTTTCAGAAAAGGAAGAACACTTCTTCCAAAAATCTGAAATAACATTCGAAGGAATAACAATATCCTTTGAACCAGTAGTACATGAACTGTCTATTGGGAAAATAACTCTATTATGGAAGAAAACAGCTAACAAAATAACAACTGATGTTCCGAGAATTACAAAAATAATCATGAAGAGAGTATAAAAGTAATTCCAAAATTTGGTTGATCCTGGAGCCTTTTCCAAGAGGTTATCCAAAAAGTCGTCGGCTTTTGGTCCAGCAATTCCATTATAACTTTCAGCCAAGCCATTATTTGCTGTTGGTGGCTGTGTTGTTGGTGGTGTATAACCCGATATCATTGTATTTGGAAGGTAGTATATGGATATCTGGTGTAATAATTATTGGTGATGATGTAAACCAGAATTCTGTTTGTTGTTTGTGATGATGTAGAAACTTCCAATCAACAAACCAATCCGCTGCTGTATGAATATTTTTTAAAAATCTGTTTGTTCTAATTAATTGGAAGGCAGTATATTTGTTCGCTAGCAAGCACGAATTTCAAACAAGAAGCCTAATAGAAAGGGAATTGGAGACTTTCAACTTCCATTCGACATCAACCTTGAAAACTTTAGTGGCGACCGTTGTTTCACTAATCCAACTACTACTTTTTAAATCATAAGAGATTTAAAGTTTCAATATTGCACTTTTTAAACCTCAGACTGAACATGCATCACCTATTACAATTTCAATGTTTTTGATGCAAATATTTGCAAAGGAACATTGCAATCTAAAAATACAACATAATAAAAATGAGTCAAGCAGGAGCCGCCCAAAGACCACTCAAGGAATTCAACAAGTTAAAGACCAAACCAGTCGATGGTTGTACAGTTGATCTTGTTGGTGATGATATTAAACATTGGAAAATTATTATTGGTGGACCATCCGGTACTCCTTATGAAGGTGGTAAATTTGAATTTGATTGTGTTCTCCCAGAAAAGTGAGTTTTTAATTTCTTCCAAGCTAGTATTAATCATCATCACTTATAAATGATGCTTTGATCCGACATACAAAAGCTATCCATTCAATCCTCCAAAATTCACAGCAAAGACAAGAGTTTACCATCCAAACTTTGATGCTGAAGGTGGTATTTGTTTAGAAGTTTTGAAGGCTGATGGTTGGAAACCAACATTGAACTTGGAAGCTGTTATTATTGCTATTCAAGAACTTATGAAGAATCCAAATACTGCTTCACCACTCGATGCCGATGCTGCTGAAGCCTATGTTAATGATAGATCTAAATTCGATAAGACTGCTCGTGAATACACAAAGAAACATGCCAAGTAAATAATAATAATTTAACTTTTTTAAACGGAAATGAATTTACAGAAACTATTGTGTTGAACTCTTAACAAATCATTCCTCAAGTTTAGGCCAATTTTTGCTGGGTCTAATGTCAATCTGTCAGGAGCAAATGTTTTAGAGGTAATTTGTTCAAGAACTTCGTCCTTGTTTGTCAATTGTGTGGAAGCTTGTTTGACAATTTCTCTTGCTTTTTCAGAGTTTGGATCAACTTTGATTTCTTGAAGGAAATTAGCAAGCTTACGAGTTTGTTCAGGTTGATTTACACAAAAGTGGTAGACGAATGGATAGTGTACATACCACAAATCGGCTCTATAAAGTTTTTCTTGAGAATCAGGGCTGACTGGGTGTGAGCTTACCACACATACCATATCCATTCCCTTCTTATTGGCAATTCTGGAATATGGAAGATCAACAGGAAGAGGATCCAAACTTTCCAATGGTTTTACTGGAATTCTTGGGTTAGGTATGTGGATGTATTCTGTTCTTTGAATATTGATACCGTCAGTTCTTTCAAGAAGAGATTCAATGTATTTGTAAGCACAGGCTTTGAGAATTTCCTCGGTTGGTGTCATTGTTGATTGTAAATTAGTTCTCAAAACTGTATTGATTCTGTTCCATTCCAAAATTAAATCATTACCACTGATATCAGTCAATCTGAATTTACCTGAATCTCTGAATGCAGACGACTCATTCACCAATAATCCAGGTTGAACAAAATTATCAGGAACAATCAAGTGAATATTTCCTTCCTCCGAAATGTAAACTAATTTCTTAACTTGAGAAGCATCTTCATCAACAATAGATGCATTACCATCCACACTCAATTCCAAAACAACACCATTCTTGGTATTTAAATAATTTCTATATGGATTTCCGTAAATTGCCTTTCTAATAGCATCACCAGCAGAAAATTCAGGACTTGATCTATAATTTAATTCCATCCATCCAATCAAACCAGCCAAACCTACTAAGGTCCAAGTGGCATACTTTTTATATTTTGATTGTGTACCAGTACTACTATCACTAGCAGAAAATCCTTGTTTTTCCTCCTTTTCATTTCCAGATGATTGATTATTATCAGTACCCTTTGAAGTCTTTGTTTGTGTTCTCAGAGTATCGGAGAGAATGGTCTTTCCTCTCCTATTCATCATCACATTATTGATGAAGGCATTTCTAACAGTGAGTGATGCTGATGATAAATTATTATTCACAATCAGAGAATTTTGTTGTGTGAGGATGATTTTGCCTCCGAAATTGTTTTTCAACAAGTGAAGAGTTGATGAGGGAAGGAATTTTTTCATTTTTTTCTATTTTGTCCAAATAAAGAGAATTTGTTTTTTCAATTTCATAATTAATAATAAATAAAACTATAAACATATTGTATAAATATTAAATTGTATATTTTAATAATATTAAATAAACAAAAATAAACAAGATATTAACATTGTCAGCAATCATTAAAAAAAAATGGACATTTGGAGACAAGCCATTGCAGAATCCATTCATGACTATGGCCTCGATGCCTACGGATTAACTCCAAATCTGTTAATCTTTTTATCATTTTCGACCATTGTAGTTTCCATCCTCTCCCTCATCATTATCAATAAAATTGTCTCATTGCAGAGGAAAATTGCCCAACGAACCAGCGAAGAAGCAAATAGGGAATCATTTTCAAACAAACATACAACACAATTTAAAGTCAAATTGGGAAAGGGTGATCCAACAACGGCATTGCAACAATTAAAGTGGAGTGATTTGAATGATAGAAAGGGAAAGAGTTTAAATCAAGCTGCTACTCTCGGGAGTGTTGATAGAAATGATGATGGTAAATTCTTGGAGAAATTGAAAAAGGGACAAGATTTGTTGGTAAAGGAAAGATTTTCGGAAAAGATTTTGAAAGAAAGTGATCAAGTGAAAGTATTTTGGTCAATTGGTGCTCAAAATACTAAAATTTCAATGAGTAGAGATGGAAATGAGATTAGATTGATGAATCAAGCAACTGTTATTGCGAATAGAAAGGATAGAAATCATGATTTTGAAAGTAAGATGAGAGGACAAGATTTGAAAACCTTTGGAAATGAATGTTTGGAACAAAGGTCAATTAGTACACTTAATTATCCGCTAAAAAAGTATTTCGATCAGTATATTGTCTCTGAACGTATTGATTTTCCATTCAAGACAAAACAGCAACCAACATCATACACTGAACCAATTGTATCCTATTGTGAACAAATGTTGGAGAAGAAAGTTGCTGAATTTATTAGAGGAGTCAACTCTCAAAATTCTCCTAAATGTCTCTTCACTGCTTTACCTTTCTACTTGTACAGAGATGTAACTTTGAAGGAGAAACTCGTTCATTATGCATTCGATAGTTGGAATTATGAGAAAATGTATCTATCTCTTGATCATGTCTTGCCAATTTTCAGTATTGGTAAAACAAGTGGTATGGTTATTGATATGGGAGAGTTATTCACAACAGTATTGCCAGTCTATGAAGGAATGCCTGTATGGAATTCATTGAAGGCCATTCCTTTTGGTGGTCATTCAGTTGAGGAAGTATTACAAGCAATGCTTTTGAAAAATCAATGTTTGGATACTGTCAATTTAAAGTTTGCTACAAGTTCAGAAAAGGAGATTTTGAGATCTATTAAGGAGAAACTTTGTTATACGAAAGTACATTCGAAAGATAGAAAAAATGATACTGCACCAGTTTTCAACCTTCCAGATGGTAATATTTTGAGAATTCCAACAGAATCAGAGGGTATATTGGGAGATTGTACAGAATTTTTCTTTGACTTATCTATTGATAAGCAATATTATGAATCTTGGTGTGGAAGAAGCATTCAAAATTCAGTTATTGAGAGTTTGGAATCTATGGATGAGGAAATGGTATTGACAAGCTTGAATAACCTTGTTGTTTGTGGAGGGTCATCAAATTTCCAAGGTTTACCTGAGAGATTCTCTACAGAATTGGAAAAGAAACTCACTCAATCAGAATTAACCAAGTCATTGCGAGCTGAAACGGTAACAGTCAATATTAATAAGAATAGAGAGGACTCCATTTTATTAGGAGCCAACATCTTAATGTCCTTGAGTACATTTGACAACATGTGTGTTACAAAGGATGAATTTGATGAGTATGGTGAGAATTCAATTGTGGCTAGACACTTCTCATTCTAATGTAATACAGTACATTATTACCTAGTCTTTTTTCAACTTTTTGAATGTGTAGGTTGTCGGAGTGCTGCTGCTACTATTGTTTGAGGAATTACTGACACTGTTAATATCAGAGGCCTTTCTGAAATCATTCTTCTTATAAGCAAAGGATGAAATGTCGACACGGGAAGAATTGTTGTTCTGATTAGCATTATCAATTACATTTTCGTTTGGGGAGGTTTTTCTCTTGAGAAGTCTGATATCTGGAGTTGTTGCTGAGATCTTTTGAGGGTCGTGATTGACTACAGTTCTCTTGAATGAAAACTTTTGAGCTGAAGGCGCAGGAGTTTTTGGTGCAGAAAAATGATTAGAGAATGGGCTTGTCAAATCTGCTGCAGAGCTATTCTCAGCTACCCTTCTTGTGTCTGAATTGTTACCAATGCCCTTACTTTTCAATTCCCTTGCTAGATTCTTCAACTCTTCATTCATGGCTTCTTTAAGTTTCTTCTTGGAATCAATTTGTTGAGCGAGAGATTGCTTCTTTTGTCTCAACTCTCTCAATTCGTTGTTGATATTCTTCAATTGATCGGAGTACTTTTGTTGTTCAATTAGCAATAGCTTTTCATTGGATTTTGAGTGTGGTGATTGATTAGAACTGGAAGTTCGATTAACATTCTCCTTCAACAGAGCAGTGTATGTTTCCTCAAGAGAATCCAACAGCTCATGAAGGTGATGTGTTTCTTCCATCTTTTCTCTCAATTCAACCTCCTTTCCTCTCTTCTCCTGACATTGGGATGAAAAGATATTGCCTTGTCTAAGAATTTCTTCGGAGAGGTGTTCTTTCATCTTTGTTGATTCTTCCATTCGAGATTTGAAGAGGAGTAATTCATCATGAATGGATTGGAGAGAAACTTCATACGAGTCAATTAAGGCTTCATTGATGGATGATTCATCTGATATTTCGGATTTTGCTCTAGCCAATTCTTGTTCTTTAAATTGCCTTGTCCATTGTAAATCAAAGATCTTTTGTTCTAATTTCAACTTGTTTTGAATTAGTTGATCAATGTAAGGTTTAAGTTTTTGAATTTCTTCCGAATGTTGTTCGGTCAATTTGTGAAGGCTTGTTTTATCTTTCTTTGCTTTGAGACATGCTTTGGCTGTTGCCTCATGATCCTTCTTTAATTTATTCAGATTGCCACAAATATCCTCAATGGAGATGGAATCACATGATGATGATAATGCAATAATTGAGTATGGTGCTGATGTATTCTTTGACTCAACCACCGAGCCAATCAGAGTAGATAATGATGTCATTTTTTATTAAGCAATATCAACCAAATCATAATGTGCGTTGCACGAGAGGAATCTGCTTGCCTTGATAGCATTTCCAAGGCTTGTCAATTTATCAAATGATGTAAAGACAACACCCAAGTTGCATATGGTTGCAATCACTACAATATCATCATTTCTCAATACAATAATTGGTCCATATCGGTCACAAAAACACTCCAATGAATTCATTTCTTCTTCACCAATGAATAGAGGATTGTGAGTGTATTTTCTATAGATCAATTCCAAGTTGGCAGATTTGACCAATCTGTACTTCCAAAGCTTTCTCAAAATATAATTCAGACTATTACCAGTAGGAATGAATGATTTAGAGGTACCAAATGTTGGAGTAAAGCAATCAATCTTTGCTGAAGAGCTTGCTTTTTCAAAAAAGTCATATTTAAAGTTTCCAACAAACACATCTAAATAATAGGGACCATAGATAGCCATTAGTAATTTCATCTTTACATTAAAGGCAGAGCAATAGTCACAGGCACATTTTGCTACATCAAATCCATAATAGATTATATTGTTATCAGACTCTTGTGTTAATCTATTAAAGTAATTGGAATTTGAAAATATATTGTTACTCATCTCAATGGTTTCGGAGGTACATTCAAAGTGGTCAGATCTAGTTTCCATTCTGATTTGAATGGAAGGCTTACTTCTCTGAAGCAATTTGCTGGAAGATCTCGAAACCTTACAACAACCTCTAACATCGAGGAGAGAAAGATTATTATCAGGATTCTTCTTTAAAAACTTGGTGATTTTTCTTAGGGAATAAGAAGTTACATTTGTTCTTCTGAGAATTATCATTTCTGAATGGATGAGAACACCATTTTGAACTATTTTCTCCATTTGCAAATCACCAAACATAATTTCATCAGAAAGGTTAATGATTTTCCAATGAGGAGAGGTTGGATTGAGGAAGAATCTGCCACGCAATCCCCTTGATAAACAACTGAAGGAGTGAATAATCTCCTTTAAGGTCATGAACGAAGCAATCTCATGAATAATATCGGTTGGAATTGAATGTTTCTTAGAAACACTTCCAGAATTTAATCTTGGTTTATAGTTGAATTCGAATTCTGCTCGGTTGTGTTTAGAAATCTTGGATGGATTCAATCCCATTTCTTACTGTTGCTTTTGATTTTCACCTTATTGGTGTTCGTTAGTGTTGCTATTCACTGTATGTGTATACTCAATCCGAGAGCCAATTGAGGTATTTTTTTTGAGGGTTGATTCAAACGAGATGTTAAGGCGGTTGAGGTTGTTCTAGTGCACGATGGAATATGAAACTCTATCTTGTGGGAATTTGCATGGTGGGAAAATAAAGTGTATGAAGAGTACGACTCATTTCTGACGCGATTCTTCCTTTCCTCATTAATCGAGAACAAAGTTGATTTTCATTTGTGAGAGTCGTTTGGAGAGTGTAGCTGTCTTACTTATGGATGTTGTCGCTGTATTGGTGGGGAGTGCACTATTAAAACCATCTAAATCCATGTCGTCCTCATCGCTATAATTGAAAACATCTTCAGATATGTCTTCCATTTCTGCTTCTGTTCCTAGTGTCTTGTCATAATTGTAAAACTTTTCTGTTTGAATACGTTTGGCATTGATGGCATCACGCATGAGCTCTTCAAGACCAGTTCTTGTCTTGTTACTCACCTCTCTGTAGGAGAAGAGTTTGAATCGATTCTTGAATTGTTCGCCTTGTTCAGTCTTGATGAGTTTGAATTGATCGGATCCTTCCTCGTCTCTGAGATCTACCTTTAGACCAACCAGTATAATGGGTTTAGTTATGTCTTTTGCACGAATAGCCTTAATCCACTGTTTAGTATTTGTTATTATAAAATATATGCATCATTAATAGTAATATAAATAATATGTAAGTTTGATTAATAATTGCTATACCAAACATACCTTCTTAGTTCTGCTTAGAGATTTCTTATCCAAAATTGAAAAGCAGACAAAGTACACATCCTCCCTACGTGAGCTCTTTTTGTGTGACTTGTCAAACTTATTGTTCTCCTTAAAGTAAATATAGTAAGGTTCCTCATCTTGCATATACATTGAGTCGTACAGTTGCTTTCTTCCTCCTTTACTTTCCAAGATAGAGGCAGGATTATTACTTAACCTACGAATGAGGAGAGATTTTCCCACTCCTTCATCACCAGCCAAAGTAACATGAAGTTGATTCTCAATGAATAGAGATTTCAAATGCTTGTAGGTTACTTGTGAAAAATCGAGTGACAACTCAAAGCATACTCTTTGCCAAAATCTGTCATCGTCTGTGATGGCATTCAATTCTTTACAGACACTCCTTATTGAGAGAATATCTTTAAATTCTGCAAACTCAAATATGAGACTCTTGATTTCATCTGGAAGTATAACAAGCAAACGACTGTGTTGTACAACTGTATGAGGAGGAGGAGACTTGTCGTGACGAGGGCTCAACGAAGAAAGAGCTCCATTCACTGGAGATTTCTTTCCCATCATTAAATTTTTAAAACTTCTACTAAATCTTCCCCTATCTGGAGCTGGTTCATCATTAATTATTAGAGCTCCTCCTGTCTCTGTATCATTGAATAAATCATTGGTAGTAGCACTCTTTGGAGAGAGTGATTTTACCTTATTCCCCCGTGAAGGTGTAGTATGGTGAATATGAATGAATGGATCCAAGTGTGAGACTGCATTGAAGAGTTTGGAAAAGCTGGAAGAGGCACTCTTCTTCTTTGTCGATAATTGAGTTGTAGAGAGAGATGATGGCTCTGTGGTATCAAATCGTTTAGCCCACTCTTCAAAAATTTCATACTCATCCACTTCCTTTTCTGCCTGGTCATCTGATAAGATGGATGTCGAAGCAGTCTTGTTGGCAGTCTCCTGGAATGGACTAGTTTCGTCCACAAGGGGAGAGAAACAAAAACCATCCGAATCATAATCTGAAATTATATTCTCAACAGCACTACCAAATACTAGCTCTTGTGCATTATTATCGGGTGTTGAAAGAATAAATCGTGGTGACTTTTCATCAGAAATAACAGACATGGTGAAGGAATGTTTAATTCCTAAATGATATTCATCGTCACTGGTTGGAGATGAACATGTTCTTGGTGTTTTCTCTGATTTTACTACTCTAATTTTACTTCGTTGACTATCGTAATTATTGTTGTTGAGTGGCGTCAAAGGAAGCATTGATGAAGAGAAGTTTGATGATTTTTGTCTCTCTACATGATCCATAATATAACTTGTTGATTGTGATGTGACGAGTTTCGAATTTCTTGGTGATTTTGTAGAAGGAGTCTTTGGCGTTTGTTGAATTGTTGATGCATTATCTTCAATACTAGTTAGGGAAGTGTTGTTATTATTATTCGAAATAGATTGTGATGATTGTGTCTTCTTTCTAGGGGTCAACCAAGAAATAAACGAATGGGAAGAAGATTTTGAAAGTGTTTTCTTCTTTGGTTCACCTCTCATCATTAGTAATGGAGAGGAATTGGGTTGGGCGTTTTCATTGTTTGTTTGTTGTTGTGTGTCAATTGTTATTATTTGTTCAATTTCGGCAGTTGATGAAGTAGCATCTGCTTTCCTCTTTTTGCGGAAAGAGAATGGCATTGTGATGATATTATTGTGTATGTTGTTTCAATGGCTGTCTAAAGGTTTAGTTGTTGATAACTGATTGTCACGAGCATTATGTATGATAGGTCAACTGCGTTTTTTTTTGTTAGGCGGAAAAAAAACGAATGTGAGATAATAACGAATGGTTATTTGGTCATGTGTGTAGACTAATGCAATTATTTGATTATCCCATTGGTTTACAAAAATATTGCAATACCATCTAATACCATGTAATACCTAACTCCATCACGAAAAGACCTATTAGAAACAATTGATCCAATGCTCCAAATTTGAGCAGATATTAGATTCCAATGTATCATGTTACATTGGCACTCTCCGAGAGGATCCATTCAATGTTCAATGAACGTTCATTTTACAACAAAACATTGATTTCTCAAAGCTAATAGGAGTTGCATAAATCAATTCTTGAAAAATTGTTGTGATGAGTGGTAAGCTTATTCAGCCCATCAACACCTCCTCCGATGTGTTTGGAGATCCTGATCAACAACCAGAAATTTCGGAAAGAACCAAACTGATAATTAATAATAATCACTCAAATATTCAGGAAGCAAATGATCAAGAAATATTAGAACCTAAATTGTACAAATACAGATGGTTGATTCTGATTATTCAATCATCACAAGGTATGAGGAATTATTCATATTTTAAATTATAATCATGCTACTGTGCCATGGAAATACATTTAAATAATCATTGATTACGCTGTTGGTAATATAGGATTTATGGCCTCCTTTTATCAGACCATTTACACATCCATAACATCATCAGTGCTTGCATATTATAAGATGAAACCGACTGATGGTTGGAAAGTTGTAATGACTTCTACTGTCTATTTACTTCTCAATTTTCCGTTCAGTTGTCTTGCAGCTTTTGTTCTCAAGAGGAAAGGCCTTCGCTTTTCCCTCTTCATAGGATCCATTGCAGCGTAGGTTTCTTCATTGTTTTTTAAAGATTCTATTGAGTGGATTGTTTTAAACTTCCGATCATTGTACTCTAGATTTATTGCTGCTTGGATTAAGGTAAGGAGAAGGAAAATTTTCATTTAATCTAATTCTGGATGGTCCTTTCAATTATTTTAGTTTGCTGGTTTCAAATCTGGTGATGAGACATTCTTTTGGATTGGGTTTGCAGGGTGTGTAATTGGAAGTATGTCACCTCCATTTATTGTGTAAGTTTTTGGAATACTTGTTGAAAATCCTAAAGACAAATTTAGTAACACTTCAACTCTAATTTCTAAAACTTGGTTTCCTCCAAAGCAGAGAACTATTGCAACCACAATTTCATCATTTTGTAATATATTGGGAACTGGTGCTTGCTTTGGTATTGCAGTAGCCTTAGCTGGTGATGCAAATTATAATAACGATACAGGTATGATTGAATTATTGACACTCCAGGCTGGTATTTCAAGTGTGCTTTTACTTGTTACTGTTATATTCTTTAGAGAGAAACCTCCTACACCTCCATATAAAAGGGAGGAGAAAGTTCAGGAGACATCTTTCATTCATGACACAAAGGCCATCCTCACTAATTTCCCATTTTTATGCATACTGTTAGCCTTTGCATTTGGTATTGGATCTGTTAACGCCTTCCTTACTGAATTGAACTCTATTGCAACAGCTATCGGATACAGTGTAACAGATGTTGCTTTTATTGGATCTTCTATTGTTGTGACAGGATTATTTGGAGCAGTTGTCTTTGGAGTTATTGCTGACATTACAAAGAGATACAAAACAGTTCTCCTTATTGCTGGTGTTAGTGCCACTGGCTTCTACATCTGGTTTTCAGTGAATAACATGTATCAAAGAACTGATGCCCATTTCATTATGGCCATGGTTGCAATTTGTTTCTTTGGATTTTTCGCCATTCCACTAGTACCAATTTTACTCGAAATGGCAAGTGAGCTAACCTTCCCAGTACCAGAATCATTCAGTTCGAGTTTAATGTTTGGATGTGGAACCATGTTTTCTGGCATTTTCATCTTTATTTGTGAAGCCTTAAAGCAGACTGCTGTTGATTCCAAGACTGGACAAACTGTTGTGATTTCCATGCAAAACAGTATGTGGTTCTGTATGTCAATGTTCCTTTGCTCTGTCTTTTTTGCAGTTATTGCAAAGCCAAACTACAAAAGAATGACTCACGAAAAGAGCTTGAATGATTTGTCAAGCCAAGAAAATATTTCTACCAATAATACAGAGCAATAAATTATTTATTATTTAAAGAATAAAATATTCCAGACTATTCTCAAATAATTTCAAAGAATGTTTACAATTTTCTGATTCTCATAATCTATGTAAATACCAAGATACTATTCAAACAAGATATTATTGAAAAATCTGTCATCAAAACAAGTGAACTTAAAAAGTCCAGAAAGTTGAAATTACAATTATGATTTGGCTGTCAAAGGTCATTCAAAAAAAAATGTCAGAAGACGCCAGAGTCGACTCGGCGTTTCATCAGGAAGGTAATGGTGGAGAGGTGATCAAACCACAAACAACATCAAACAACAAACTCGGATACGTTCTCATGGATGATGATGAAACAACAGCCAACGATGACGATTCTCTATTGAAAAGTTAGTTTTAAATCATTTATTTCGACAACAACAATCATTTTTATTCATCACATTCATCCTTCTGTATATTATTATTATTTCTTTTTTCTTTTTATTTACTTGTTGATGATTATAATTTTTCTTATTCTTCTTTGTGATTATAATGGATATGGATAATATTTTTCCATTGGATGAAAAGATGGTGGAGATCCATTTGAGGAACATGAAAGAATGGATGATGAGAATGAGGCTGGTTTAGATACACTCCGAAAAAGAGTAGCCACCCAGGATGTTGACGATGATGATGAAGAAGAATTCGATGAAAATGATACTACTGAAATTGGAAGATTTAAGGAGAGAGGTGAATTTACCTTTCGTTCTATTATTGTTGGTGCACTGATCGGAATTCTAGTTGGCGCCATGAATGTTAATTTTGGATTGAGAACTGGTTGGACTCAGGGAGGTTAGTTTTCGTTATTTTTCAAGGAAATTAATAACTTATTCTTACAATCCCATTGTTGAAATGAAAATTATATAGGAAGTATTTTTGCATCCATTTTGAGTATCGGTGTTTTCAAGTTGATTAAACCATCTCGTCCATTCACTAAATATGAAACAATTATAACCACTACTGCAGCCTCTAGTGCTGGTACTATGGCATCTACTGCAGGTTTAGTGAGCTCGATTCCTGCACTGAAATTGAATGGTACAAATTATAATGTTGGAGAGTTGTATTTATGGGCATTGAGTGTCGCCTTTTTTGGAGTGTAAGTTTTGGAATATTTGAGGAATTTACAACATTATATCAATATATAATAGATACTTTGCAGTTCCATTGAGAAAACATCTTATTGTAACAGAAAAATTGAGATTCCCAACCGGTACTGCCACTGCTGCTACTATCAAATCCATGTTTGCTCAAGGATATGAAACTGTCAAAAAGGCAAGAATGCTTGTATTTTGGGGTTTATTTTCTGCATTTTATTCTCTCTTAATTTTCCTTGTTCCACCAATTGCCGAACCACCAATGCCAAGAGTTTTACACGAATTTGGATTTTCCCTCTATTTGGATCCTTTAATGATTGGTGGTGGTATGCTAAGTGGTCCTAGATCGACAGGTAGTTTACTTTTGGGAGCTATTGTCGGCTGGGGTGTTCTAGCTCCAATTGTTGATGCCTATGGTTGGACTAAGGGTGCACCAATGTCTTTTAGTGGTGCCCGAGGTTGGGTTTTATGGGTTGGTGTTTCTATCATGACAGCCGATTCATTTGTTCAATTATTGTTCCTTACCAAGATTATTTGGCAGGGGTTAGTTGGTTTAGTGAAGAGAGTTGCAATTCGTGGTTCTGGAAGATCTACACAAAGACATTTCGGTGAAAGAGTGATTTTGGAACATGAACAGTATGAATTGGATAGTCATCTCATTCCTTGGTGGTATTGTTTGATTGGTATTTGTATCTCATCAGTTTTACTAATTCTGATTGGTCACTTTATGTTTGAATTGAAATGGTACTTTATCTTGTTGGCAATTCCTCTCAGTGGTGTCTTGTCAATTGTTGCAACAAGAGCTACAGGTGAAACAGATATCAATCCTGTTGGTGGTATGGGTAAGGTTGCTCAATTTGTTTTTGCTGGTGTTGCTCCAAAGCAAATTACTACCAACGTATTGAGTGCTGGTATTATTTCAGCTGGTGCTTCCCAAGCTGGTGACATGATGCACGATTTGAAGGCTGGTTATTTGATTGGTGTTGCTCCAAGAAAACAATTCTTTGCTCAAATAATTGGTATTTTTGTTGGTATCATTACTTGTGTACCAATTTACAAACTCTATGATGCAGCCTATGATATTGGATCAGCTTCATTCCCTGCACCTGCTGCTCATGCTTGGAAGGCTGTTGCAGATGTTTTGAGTAAGGGTACTAATGGATTGCCAGCTAATAGTGTTTATGGTATAATTGGTGGTGTTGTTTTTGGTATTCTTCTGACTGTTTTCTATAAGGTTGTACACATATTGAAACCTGAAAAGGCTCAATACATTCCATCTGCACTTGCCTTTGGTATTGGTATGATTGTTCCTCCAAAGCAATCAATTACCATGTTTATTGGTGCCTTGTTGTTCACCGTTTGGAAGCAACGTTGGCCAGAAACTAATAGCAAGTATTTCTTTGCAGTTTCTAGTGGTTTAATTGCAGGAGAGGGTATTATGGGTATATTTACCGCACTTTTGAAACTTGCTGGTCTGAAAGCAGTGGTTGAGTTGGGTTACTAAGCTTGTGTTGATTTTATTGTACAGTATTGTGATAAATATTATTGAAATGATGATGAATTTAAAGAGTCTTATTGATCAAATGGGCATACTTGGAGTGAATTTGCTCTACCTTTTCATTAATAATTGGACATTGCGTCATGAGCATCTTATTGGTCAATAATGTTACCCTGAGAGTAAGTGTCTTGAGTGTGTCAGAGTGCTCGTTCATCTTGGTGTTAATCTCGTCCATAGTCTTACAAAGCTCTGTGTCTTTTCTCTTGACTCCTTCTAATTGTTGCTCAACCTCTTTCATTTCATCGAGGTCTGATCTGTGCTTTGAAATGAATCTTTCAGTTCTTTCGAATGATTGTTGAAGATTATCTTCTTCCACTCTTGGTAAGAGAGTTGAGGAGGTGAGTTGATGATTAACATTGAGAGGAGGTCTTGGAGTATTAACATGAGTTGTGGAGGGATTGGCTTTGGTGGGAGTTTGTTGCATTGAAGAAGTTGCTGGTGATTTCATTAACTGAAAGCTTGGAGGTGGTGTCATCCTGTTGCTATTAACTGGTTGGAGTGGCTTCTTGGGAGTTGAAAACTCTGCACTATTTGATTTTTGTGGTGAAGCCTTAATTGGTGAAGCAGTACTGAGAGAAAACTTTTTAGGAGAAAATGGAAGAGAGGTGCCACCTGTTTGAGCACTACCTTCATCACTCA
This sequence comes from Naegleria gruberi, assembly GCF_000004985.1. Classification (NCBI taxonomy): domain Eukaryota; phylum Heterolobosea; class Eutetramitea; order Acrasida; family Naegleriidae; genus Naegleria; species Naegleria gruberi. Next base: position 464,760 of record NW_003163316.1, on the reverse strand, counting down.
AAGGTTTGACGTTTTCCTTATTGGCAAATGATTCAGGTTGGAGAGGAGATTGTTTGATCTTTTTTGAAAGAGGTTGTAAGCTTGGAGGACTCTTCAAAAGAGAGCTATTAAAGTCCTTCTCAATAGCACCTGCTTGCTCTCTTGAGGTTAGTGGTTGATCTGCTGAGGATTCTATATCGCTGGAAGGTCTCTTAGCTGGAGTAAGTGATGATACACCAAACAACGAAGACTGAGCGGAAGGTTGATTAGTACCAATTCTAATATTCTTATTGGGTGGAGATTCTGTATGGAATGGAAAGGAACCAGAAGTGTTAACTGAAGAAGATTCTGATTGACTTGGGGTAAAGGTTGTTGAAGGCTGGGCAGAATCCTTGAAAAGAAAACTAAAGCTGCCAGCATTGTTGTTTGATGAAGATGACGATCCTACTTGGGCTGGAGGTGAACCATTTCCTCTATCAAGGAAGCTAAACACATTTCCAGTATCATTTCCTCCACTGCTAATTATTGATGAATAATTATAAAAAGTACTACATTATGACTAACCTTGAAAACTTGAATGTAAATGAGTTATCACCTTGTTGAGTTTCGGATTCAGTGTTGCTTTAATATTGTCATTAGACAGACAGGCTTTTTGAAACTTACTCTGTTGAAGGCTTTTTAAAGAGAAAATCCATTTTATTGCACTGTGATTGAGTTGATTTGTTTTTTTTAAAGTTATTATTTGATAAACTTTGTTAAGGCGGTTCACAATCTACTCAATTGGCGCCAAAAAAACTACAATTTTTGTCAATTCTCAAACAAGAAGTTTAAGTGGAAATATCCTGAGTCAATTCTGTTGTGTAATAATTAAAAGTTGTTCCAGTTTCATATGTACCTCTCCTTGTAGTTTCAAAGTTGTAAAAGCCAATATCAAACTTTCCACTATAATATTTAGTTGAAGTAAAATATAATCCGTATGTTTTGTTGACAGGTGTTGTCAATGATAGAGGAATATTGCGTTCTGATGTAACATCCCTCCTACATCTTGTGTCTCTCTTTAGCCTGAGCTTGTGATCTGTATTACTAATAACGAAACCAGAATACCCAATTCTTTTTATACCAATATCCTTATTGTCTTGATATTTGGTTCCTCCTCCACTTTGAGAGGCTTTACACTTCTTCTTATAATTATTTGGAGTGTTGTCTTTATACATTTTCTCAATTGACTTTGGAGGAGAAGAAGTGTAATTACTCATATCAAATATGAATCCATAATTAGTAGAATCGAATTTTCCAATAATTACATATCTCTCAAATAATCCAGTTCCGTCATTCTTCTCAATTCCAGTTTTAATTTTGAAATAGACTTGTTTCCTCTGTGCATCCACATCGATTATCTGAACGTACTTGTTCAAAATATTCTCCTGAATCGTTTCTTTTGGTCTAGTGAAGTGGTTTGAGGTGGGTTCAAATGTTTTTACACTTTTAAAGCAAATGGAAAAGAGTGGAGATCTAGTAGAGAATTCATCATTTCCGAACGAATTTATCTTTGAAACAGCTTTCATAATATCGGAATTTGTCACTAGTTTCGATAATATTGGTTTTGTATGCATTGCAAGAGGAGCAAGATCAACCTTTAGACCCAACAGTTCGAGCAAGGGAATTAATTGGTGATCTGTTTGTTGTTTCATTTTTTAATTTTAAATCAAACATTCAATCCCTGAATTGAAAAGGCTCAAGTTGTGAACTCGTCATATAGATCTGGCCAAACCATATTGTTTCAGCAAAAAGATGGAATGATAATACCTTAAGTAAAAATTTGATCAACACTCATAGCAGTATCATTGGCGATAATAAAGCTTGCCATTGAAATGCCATAACTCAAACATCCTCATACTTTTCAGTCAAATGTCAATTGAAAAAGGGAAACAAAAAAAAACAAAAAATCACACTGATCTGTACAACGGGTGAGGAGCTCACCAACAACACAACTTCAATTTTATTAGCCTGTTACATAGAGAATAAACACACAAATGTCTTCAACAAAACAACTTCCAGTACCTCCACCAAAACCTCCTCGATCTTCTTTCATCACAACAACAACAACAACACCACTGGTAAATAATAATAGTGAAACAATAACAACAAATACCGTTACTGACTCTCCAACCATCGCTACAACCAACAATAGCAGAACAACAACAACAACATCCTCCTCTCGATCCTATACACTTCGTCCCAATGCATCACCTCCAACGGCACTCATCAATTCTCTCAACAACAACAAAAATACAAACTCTTCACCGTCATCGGCTTCTTCCTCTCCCACCACAAACAATGTAGCAGGAGGAAATAATTCACCTTCATCTCCTGGTGGTTCTAGAAAACCACCACCTCCTCTTCCTCCACGACCTACTGTACGATCAAAGACCATTGCATCAGTGAATAGCCCTTCTGAGCGTTCAACAGGTGGTGTTATTCAGTTTGCTTCAGTGGTTGGTGGTAATAATAATCTTTCTGGAGGTGGTCGATCATCGGTTGGTGGTCAAGTTGATGATGTCACTTCTGGTTCTTCTCTCTCCATAAATGTTGGAAAGGGAATTAGCAATAACAGCAATAATAGTACGAGCTCATTCGTAAAATCCACTCTCAATATTGGAAGTAAGCTATTCAGTAATGGTAAATCCAAAGAAAAGGCACAATCACCACAAGTGCTGACTATTTTGCACAAAATTCCACCTCCAAAACCTACTGAACCCACCACTAGTTCTGCAACAACACCTGTCAGCACTCCTACCAGTGAACCAAAAAGTGAAGAGAAGAAGGATGATGAAAATGACATTGCTACAAAATCTACACATGCCTTCAAATTGGATCTGGATCGTGTCTTGACTCCAACACAAGAGGAACCAAATAATCCTCCATCTTCAGCTCACAGTGAAAAGTTGTCAACTTGTGATGAATCAGATGACGAGGAAGAAGAAGAGGAAGAAGAAGGTTCCATCAAGTCTTTTAATAGATCTGGTAAATCGGCACCACCTCCAATTCCGCAAAAGAAAATTAAAACAGCAGAGGAAAAGGAAATTGAAAGAAGGGAATTGAGATGGGAAGTTATTGCGGAAATTTCTAAAACCGAGGAGAATTATGTTGAAGGAATGAATCATTTGGAAAGGTTCTATATTAAACCTTTAAGAGCTTTGGGAAATGCTACACAAGTTTCTGGTTCTAAACAAATTATTACTCAGAAAGATTTGAGTTTCATATTTGACAAAATGACAGTTATTAAGAGTGTCAATGAAGGATTTTTAAAACAATGGAAAACTCTTGATGTTACTTTTGAAACACAAGATGACACCAGCAAATCCATTGGTCTCTTCTTTAAAAGAACCATGCCAATGTTCAAAGTGTATACAGATTATGTGAATAATTACAATAACATTGCAAGCAAAGTTAAAGACATGATGAAGGAAAACCCTGGTTTTGATAGCTATATGAACGAAATGGAAAGAAATGCTAGAAAACAGGGTAAAGTTGGTTTCTTTTCCTACATGATTCAGCCAGTCCAACGTTTACCGAGATATACTCTCCTTTTGAATGAGCTATTGAAGCATACACCAGAAACTCATTACGATTTCAAGAATATTAATGAAGCACTAGAATTATCAAAACAAGTCAGCTCTCACGTCAATAGTGCCATGAATGTTGTTCAAAATCAAATGAAGATGAATGAAATTGATACAACAATTGGAAAACTTCACGAAAACATTGGTGGAAGTATTATCAAACCTAGTAGATGTTTTGTTATGGAAGGTGAAGATTTCCTTGTTTCTGAAATTGTATTGGGAAGAAAGATCAAGAAGGGAGATAAGAGAACCCTCATTCTTTTGAATGACATGGTTTTAATCGCAAAGAAGGGTAAATATTCGTGTCACATTAATTTCAAGAATGAGATGAATGTAGAATATTTCAAATATCCATGGATTTATTTCGACTTGGACTATGACAAACAAAGTTTCGAGATTGTCACAGAAGATGTAACCTACTTAATTACATGTCCAACAGCAATTGCTTGTAATGAATGGATAGACAAACTATCCCAGAATACAAGCTGTAATGCAGGCCCAGTCAAAGAGCTCAGAGCCAACAAACTAGTTCATACAAGAGTTAAGAAAATTTTCAATGAACAAAATGTGTATATTATTGATTTTGAAAATAGTGAATACTATATGTGCTATTCACAAAGAGACAAGGTTACAATCAAAATTCCAAAGAAGGATGCAGTTGTACGTGATATTGTTCCAGAGGATGAAATAACATTTGGATCCCTAGCATTGGATGATGATGCAAGTTGTGATGATAGTAAGACAACAGCTTCAAGTGATACAGCCGATACTGCGTCAAGCCAAATGGTTGATGGAAACAGAATGTCTAGATCTACATCAATTAGTGACCTTTCCACAATTTCAGAGGATGGTTCATCTTTGAAATCACCTCGTTCAGCTAGAGGATTCAACCCTCTCAAAGCTCTCAATATGGATCTCAAAATATTTAATGGTAAGAAGCAATCACCATCCAACTCAAAGAATAATCTCTCCTCAGAGGACAAAGTGAAGAATATTCACTCATCTCTATCTGAGATTGCTTCTGCTGGGGAAATGATGCCACCAAGCAATAGGTTATCCTTGCAAAATGATCAACATACAAAGACTTCACCATTCCTCAACAAGAATAGACAATCCTTATCCGCCTTCGAACAGGCAAATAGTGGAGAAAACTCACCTGCCAATCCTGAAGAGTTTATGGGAAATCAAATAGCAAGAAGAACCTCTGACTTTCAACAAACCATTGAGGAAAGAAAAAAGACTCTAATAAGAAGAGAAGCTCCACCCATTCCACAAGGCAATAACACCACTGCTACTCAACAACAAAAAGCTCCATGGCTAGCTGAATTGGAAAGTAAGAGAATGGCCAAAGTGTCAAAACAAGAAGAACAATAGAAAACTTGTTCATCATAATAATAAAATGTTTTCATAAATATTAACATGGCACATTAACAATTAAAATTAACAATAAATTTACAAAAATAACATAAAATATTCCCGCCAAAAACCGTTCAAATTTTCAACACAAAAAAAATAAAACAAAGGAGGAGCAATCATTTCCTCCATCATCAGCATCACACATTGTCATGAGTTTTAACAAGAGTAATAACAGCAGTGGAGAATTATCTGACCGAGTAGTAACACCACTCAGAATGTTCAGACAAATCTCTCCACCTTCATATGATAATATTCAAGCACTCTCCGACTCACCTCTTCTTGACGATCAACAACAAACTAAAGCTAACAAGAAGAGTGTTACATCTTCTGACCTTGATAAACAAATGGCCAGACGGAAAGAATTAGAATTGTGGAGATTAAAGAAAAAAGTATCCACTACTACATCATCTACAACACCAACCTCTATTAGCACATCAAAAGTTCCCCAACAAGCTCCAATAACATCAGCCCAAATTACATCTCCATTCTCTAGTCATCAACGATTGAGGAGAACTCAAAATAATCCATCAACAAGTAATGCTCCTGGTAATTCTACCAAACCAACCACCCATAAATTGCTCTTTTCTGAATTGTCACCCAGAAGAGTACTTCCAGAATCAAGAAAGAGAAAATCAACCACAGAGCAACAACCTTCTATTCATCCTCCTCCAAAGAAAACACTCACCAATAATAATAGAGGCAACATTTACAAACCAGATACGAGAAATGTACAACCAATTCACACTAGTAGACCACCACAAGTTTCTACAACTAAATTCATACCGAGCAAACATCAAGCAGCCAATGAAACTAATCAATTGAATTTATCATCAATCTTAATTGTTGAAGATAGAACACTTTTTGAGGAAGATAAACACATGCTGGATAATATTGTAAAAATTACAGACTCTTTAGAAGATCCTACATTAGTTCAACAAGAACAGATATCAAATTCCATCAACAACCAAAGAGAAAACGACACCCAAATACCAACAAGTATGGCACCAAAGATTGAGGAATCAAAAACTAACACCAGTTTTGCCAACAATGAACCATCCATACTGCTTGACGTATCCTATACTGGATCAGAACCAAGAAGCGCCAGAAAATCCATGAAGCAAAAGAGTTTCATTTCTAATCCTGCCAATTCTGTTGCTTTCTCTCCACTTGTTAACAAATCCAAGTCATTAACTGCCAGCTTACTTACTCCTGTCAATACAATGGAATCTCTAACAAGAGTTGGTGGCACCAATGACAAAAGTTTGTTTGGTGAATTCTCTCTCCTAGACGATTCAAAACCATCAACAACTAGAGGAGCCTCACAACTCTTACCAGATCTTACCAATCCAACAAATCTAAGTTCTCTTACCAAAACAATCAATCTTAATACTAGCATATCGAATGATTTAGACCAACTAAAATTGAAAATATTTGAATTGGAAGAGAATCTGAAGAGGGAAAGAAAAGAAAAGGAGATGTGGATGGAAAAATATAAGAATCTATTACTCTCCAATAATCAACAATCAATTGGCACCAATACCTCTCTGCTTTCTAGGAGTTTTACAACACTCGATCCAAAACCATCATTATCCAATAGAAGTTTTAACAATGGTAGTTTTTTAACAGAGCCAATAAAACGATAATTGTTTGAATAGAAAGGATTTTGAAATGTCATTAGATAACTAGATAATACCACAAGTTTCTCTGCTCATCCAATTAGAATAATTAAGGAAATTAAAGGTTTTCTCTATTCCCGCCATCCTTTTTTTTTCCAACACCCACGAACGTCACTCAAAACTGTTCATAAACTGGTATCCGTTGGATGACCTTGAGCACTCACTCAAAAAAAAACTCCACAAATTACCAACGCGTTCTCATTTTCATAGTTGAAATACGCAACAACAGCAGCACACTAGCTACAACCTTTCCGAATTTATTTATTCACCTTCCTTTATATAACTGATCCTCCTATTTATTGAATCAGTTTTTTTGTAGTTTGAAGATGCTGAAATCCTTCCATTCACAATCATCCAATTTTAATATGGTGAGAAGTAAAACATCAAAGAAGTCGACTTCTTTGGTTATCACTGCCGTACTTCTTACTCTCCTTGTAGTTTGCATTGTATCTTCGGCAATTTTCAGTGTAACAGCAAAATCGACCGAAAAAGATGCAAAGCAAGCCAGCTTTGAAGCTGAATATAACGTGCAGAGTAAAGTTAATCCAAATAATAGTGAGTACGCCTATGCTACATTGGTTAGCTCGGAGGGCTATCTTTCAGGAGCCCTTGCCATGTATAAAAGTATCATTGCAAGAGGAGGCAAATATGATCTCGTTCTAGTAGTGACTGGTAAACGTATTGCAGATATTATTCGAAATATTGAAACTTATAGAAGTGATCCACTCATCAAACGTGTTCACATATTTATTGCTAGCTATATTGATAATCCTAATGCCAAAATCCCAGAACCAAGATTTATTGATACCTACAACAAACTTCACATTTGGAAATTGGATCAATTCGGATACAAGAGACTTGTTTTTGTGGATTCTGATTGTATAATATTCAAGAATGTTGATCTTCTCTTTAATTGTGTTGGACCTGTTTGTTCTGGAAGTGATATGGGTAACACGTAAGTATTCTCTACTTTCTCAAAAACAATAACATGGAATTAATAACAATAATATTGGAAATACTTAAATAGTGAATTTTTCAATGGAGGTATCATGGTCTTGGAACCAAGTACTAAAACCTATGATGATATGATGGATAAGATGGGTAGTCCTGCCTACAAGAGTTACGATGGAGGTGAACAAGGATTTATTAATTTGTATTTTGATTTCCATCGTAAATCTAAGGGATGGGAACTTGAAAGAGAATTAGATGAAGCTGCTTCCGAACAAGAAAAACAAAACATTCTCACCAAATACAGAGAAACAAAGAATATTTGGAGAATACCATACACTTGGAATACTGAAGTTCCAATGTACTACTTCTTCAAGTATGCTTATATTCAAAGACTCAAGAAACAATTCAGAATTATTCACTACAACTTGCCAATCAAACCTTGGAAATTCCTCAACATTCCAATTCTTGATGCCAGCTATTACTGGTATGAATATGCTCTCCAACTTCCTCAATTTTCTGTTCTCCCTGCAGCCCTTGTTGGATTATTCATTGCTGAAGTATTTGTTCTCGTTTTTGGTATTACATGCAGCAATACTCTCTTCCCAATGCTCCTTTCTAAAGTTCTTCCTGAAAATTCATGTCTCACTAATACCATTCACTTTAAACTGAAGAGAGCTTGGTCTACCATGAAGAATAAGAAGACCCAAAAGAGACCAATTTCCCTTTATGAAGGTTTGAAAAAGACAGCCATTTTAAGAGTTTGGCCAATTGCAAGTGTTGCTATTATTGCTCTTGCTTCTACTCTTTTCTTCATCAAATTTGTCTCTAATGATTTCTATGATCCACATACCCAATGGATTTCTCTCTTCTCCACAATTATTATGCTCAGTTGTGTTTCTCTCTCCTTCTACCGTCAATTTGTAAAGGAACAAACCAGACAATCCATTGTATCCAATTTTGATCAAACTCAACTTAGTATGACTGATACTTCCGAGCTCACCAAGAAGATTATTCGATTCTTCCCTCTCTATCAAGCCCTTGCTATCTTTGCTCCTCCAATTGGTTTCTTGGGAGTGTGTCTCTTCATTTATCTTACTAGACTCCTCTTCTTGGTTAACGTTGTAATTCTAGCTGCTTTTGCTTTGGTAATGGTGGCTTTGGAATATTTCGTTCTCAAGAATTTGGGTAAACAAACCATTTACACAACATTTAGAGACATGTTGAAGATTGAAGTAGGCAAAGTGTAATAAATTTATTTCTTTTGCTTCTTCTTTGGATTGAGTTCTGCTTTTGATTTATAAGTTTGAGCATTTTCAGCAAGCCATTCGAAAGCTTGTTCTCTATCCACAATTTGAGGATAATTTTGGAAAATGAAAGTACTCAAATCTTCTCCAACTTCAGCAATGATTGGTCCAGGAGGAACATCAAGAGCAGTTGAAATTTCATTGCCTTTAAGTGGGGATGATGATTGACTCAATTCTATTAACTTGACATGTTGTTCGTTGAGAGCTTTTAAGAACTTGACAGCTCTGAAACATCTCTTTTCAGTAAATTCAGTTCCTTGAGTGTTGATTACGTTACATAACATTAAAGACTTATCATACAAGTGTTTGACAGTATTTTTCAGCCATCTACCAACTAATACCCGATCCTCTGAGATGATATTAGCAAAGAATTGTTCATCCAAACTGGCCTTGTTTTCCTCACAAACCAATACTTTACCCTTAATGTAATGAGCTCCGTAAATTATTGTTGATACATTTCCTGCCAATTTCAAAGGTAATCTCAGAGATGAAACAATCAAGTTGTAACAAATTTCTTCAATTTGCTCTCTCGACATATCATGACTTGTAATTGGAGAAAGAAAACCAGCAAGCAATAATTCTACTCTTTCATCTAAAGAGAGATTATACTTCTTTGCAAGCTTAATCATGACACGCATTCTATAGAGAGAATTTTCCCATTGTAATTGGTCCTTCCACTCAATTGGAATTGGATTAATATATTCGCGAGGGAATAGGTCCTTCTTCTTCTTGTCTCCAGTAGAATAGGTAAAGACAATGTGCCTGATTTTCATTTCTCCAATCAAGGCAAAGGCACCAACTGGATCGTGTCCCTTGAGTATTTTCAAAAGTTCTGTACCCACTCGTTCTCTACTGACTTTTTCAGCAAGTGCAACATCAACATCATGGTTATGAGCAGCATCCATTATTTCATCAGCAATTAAAAAATCAAAGAAACAAGCAAATCTGATAGATCTCAAAACTCTCAATGGATCATCCAAAAATGTTTGGACTGGTGGGAGTGGAGTTCTAACAATTCTATGTTTCATATCATGCATACCCTTTCCAGTAAAATCTTCAATAATTTGTTCATTCAAATTATAAAAGAGAGCATTGATAGTCAAGTCTCTTCTATTAGCATCTTGAAGTGGAGTTCCAAGTTTGATATTTGATGGAATTCTTGATTCTTCAGCATATTCTTCACTTCTTAAATTTACAAAGTCGATGGATTGACCAAAAATATGAGTAGTGGCTGTCTCCAAGTGTTTACTTTGTTCTGGATTGGCACTGATGATACCAATAGCCTTGGAAGGTAAGCCCTTGAGTTTTTCATATTGTGAAACATAATTAGCAAAGTCAGCTCCCATCATGTTATCAATTGCAATATCCACATCATCACCATCCAATCCCAATAATTTGTTTCTTACCCAACCTCCAGCAACTCTTAAAGTAGTTCCCAGCTTGAAATGATTATTTACTTCCAATAAGAATGAGAAAATCTTTTCCTCCTCTTGTGTTATATGAATTTTAGGTTGATTTTCTTTTGTGAGTGGTCCATCAGGTAATTTCTCCAAAGCATGTTTATACTTATCATGGGAAGCTTTATGAAATCTGTGTTCTTTTAAATAAATATGTTTTTCTTCTGTATACAAGTGATCTTCGTGATCTTCATGAACATGATACACCGGATTATGAATACTTTCTAATTTCCAAAAATTGTGGCTTGAATGTGGAACCAAAGAACTTCCCATTGGTATGTCCTCCAACACTTGTTCTTCCTTGTTGGTACTGGTGATGGTTGAATTATGATTGTTGTTCATTTTTTCTTGGGGTGATGACGATTTAATTTTGGAATTAAATTTGCTTGTTTGATGATGGTATTGTTGTTGGTGTTGATGATGTTTTTGAAAAAGTTGCCCATGTTCAGGATTGATTTTGCACGATGAATATTTGAAATTGGCCAGAGTATTTTTAGATGATCCGAAGGTTGTTGATGTTGGAAAGGACGAATGGTGATAACAATAAGAAGGAATACTTGTTCGGAGCAATATCAATAATTGTTTCTTCATCACAGAAGAGGAACATGGTGATGAGAGAATATTAAATTTTGTCCTTTTAAACATTTTTTAATTTATTAAAATTTAATCAAATTGATTCCAATCATAATGATACCAATAGAGGAACAATTAATTGAAAGGATTGTTCTTGAGGAGGTGCAATGGATTGGTGACAATATCGTTGATATTCATTCTGATTTGCTTCATGGTATCTCTGTCTCTAACAGTGACAGTGTTATCCTTTAAGGTTTGATGGTCAATAGTGATACAATAAGGAGTACCAATTTCGTCATGTCTTCTGTACAATACTCCAATGCTGGAAGAAACATCATAATCTGTGGAGACAACTGAGGCGAGTTGAGAGTAGATTTCTTCAGCCTTACTCATTAATTCTACTGGCTTCTTTTGGAGTGGGAAGACAGCAAACTTGTATGGAGCGAGGTCAGGATGAATCTTTAAGACAACTCTCTTTTCTTCACCTGGAACTTCTTCTACATTGTAAGCATCATAGAGGAAGGCAAATAATACTCTATCTGCACCTGCTGATGGTTCAACAACGTGAGGAACATACTTTTCATTGGTTTGAGGGTCAACATATTCGAAAGTGTGCTTATCCTTCTCTATTTAATTTGTTAAGTTGATTGAAAATAATTGATCAAATTGCAGGAAATAAATTGAGTAGATGATATTATTAAACTGATTATAAATATTAAGACTTACTTGATGGTTGAACGTGAGCTTGCAAATCATAATCAGTTCTATTGGCAATACCCCAAATTTCAGACCAACCAAATGGGAATAAGTATTCAATATCAGATGTTTCCTTAGAGTAGTGAGCCAAATCTTGAGTCTTGGTATAAATTCTGACATTATCCTTCTTGAGGCCATACTTTAAAAGCCATTCATGACAAAAGTTGACCCAATATTTGAAATAGTCAGAGGATTGAGTTGGATGACAGAAATATTCCAATTCCATTTGTTCGAATTCACGTTGTCTGAAAATGAAATCTCTTGGTGAAATTTCATTTCTGAATGCCTTACCAATTTGACCAACACCGAGTGGAAGTCTCTTTCTGGAGGTGGTAATAACATTGTTAAAGTTGATAAAGATACCTTGAGCTGTTTCTGGTCTCAAATAGGCAGTATTTTCTTCCTTTTCAATTGGTCCATACATGGTTTTGAAAAGCATGTCAAAGTTTCTAATCTTATCCCAAGAGTTAGCCTTCTTTTCACATGGACAAGTAACTTGTGAGGAATTTTGATTCATCCATTCAATTTTTTCTTTTGCAGTTTCCATCTTGTCGATTGTTGGCTTTGTTTCTGGATTTTGTTGTCTTTTTAACAAATTTTCAACTCTAACAAATTCTCAATCAACTAAATTCATAAATAAAAAACATACTCAAATCTAGAGTGACAAGATAAACATGTCACCATAGGATCAGTAAAATTTCCAATGTGGCCAGACTTTTCCCAAACTTTAGAATGTAAAATAATTGGAGTATCAATACCAACACAATCCCTTCTAAGTTCAACAAAGTCTTTCCACCAAAGATCCTTCAAATTTTTCTTCAATTGAGCTCCAATAGTACCATAATCAAAAGAACCACTCAATCCACCATAGAGTGATGATCCTTGATAGGCAAATCCTCTTCTCTTACAGAAAGCAACAAAATCATTCACTATAAAATATTCGATGAAGAAGAAAAAAAGAAATTTTCGGAAAGCAATTAATAACAAATACCTACAGCTTGGATGATAATCATCTGATGTGCTTGGTGTTTCTTTCTTTTTTTCCGAATGATTAAATTTACAATTATTAAATTTTCTAATAGTACTATTAGTGGATGAATTAATCAAGCCATTAGCAAATAGATGATGATTGGCCAATTGTTTGTTCTTTACAAGCCTCTTTGATTGTTGCATCATTTTTTTTAACTAAATTAATTTTCCAAAAGGAGAGATTGAGAAAGTTTTTCAATCTCTTCATCATTCCAACAAGTTATTGCGAGCATTGTAAAGGTTTTTTATTGTCTAGAACTCGAGAGAGATGAGAATTTTCTCTGATTTTCACATCTCATTTCAAATAATGATATCGAATCAGCACTGCCATGTCAATGATTCGAATCAAACAATAAAAAGTTGTAATAATACTAAACGAACAGACAAGCATGAATCTTCTTTCCTCATACCATCCATCATCAATCACTATCATCCAAATTTCATCAACAAAAAAAAGTCTTCCAACTCTTTCCTCTGATCAGTTTTCTATTAGCGATCTTTTTGTTGCTGTTCACAATTTGAAACTCAAAAATCTGAACCAACAAAAGTACAACAACACCACCATCGAAAGGTCTTCTTTAAACTCATACACAACTGTAAATTTACTCAAATTTGTCAAAGAAGAAAAACGCTCAAGACACAGAGAGCGCGAACAACTAGAGAAGAACACTCCATTATACCATCACACTATTGTCTTGAATACAATTAGAATCACCATCTCATCACCACCGTATTATCAGTGTGTTACTGCAGACAGACGACGACAAATATTTTAATATTAAAATCAAGCATCATCAACAACTTGCTAAGAATAATAATAATAGATCAACAACATCATCATGAGGGGAATATTTGGTAAAAAACCAACCACAGGTACTGCTGGAAGTAGTAATTATAATAATGTCAGTGCAGGATCTGATGAATTTAATGATGATTCACCATCATCACCTCGTTCTTCAAATCCTTCACAAAATAATAGTGCCACAGCATCGAGTACCAGTACAAATAGTGGTGCAAATGTTATGGGAACATTTTGGAAGAAGGCAACAACTGTTGGTATGTAATTCATGTAATATGTTTTAGTGTTTATAATTTAAATTGTTTCAATTTCAACAGGTAAACATAAAATCATGAAAACTATCGGAAAGGCAGAAGAAATTGAATATCCAGACGATTTTGTTCGTAACAATCAAGTTTTCAAAGATACACAAGGTCATTACAAAGAAATGGATAAACTTTTGAGAAAGTTCACCAAGTCATCTCAAATTCACTCTGAAGACGAATTGGGTATTGCAACTCAATTCAAAGAATATGCAGCCACCTTGAAAATGGATTATGTTTCTGGTGAATCATTTGCACCTCCAAAGACCTACTATACAAATCTTGAAGTTAACAAAATGTTTAACATGTTTGATCAATTGGGATGTTGTTTGGAAGTTTTGGCTGAACTCAGAAGCAATATGAATAACGATGTTTCCAGTATCTTACTGAGTAAAATTCATGAATCAATGGAAGAAGGTGATACTTGTAAAAATCTCAAGGAATACTATAGAGAAGCAGTTGTTGAACACAATGTCGATGAAACTCGTTACAATACTCTTAAACAAAAGTCAAATGATCTCGTCAAGGTTAAGAATGCAGAGAAGGATGCTGAAGAAAAGAAAAAGGTAGCAGCTCAAGTTCACGAGAATATTATGAAGGAAATGCAGTACCAAGAAGAATTGAGAGATTATCAATATTTGAATGCTATTCGTCAATTTATTTCAGTTTATAGAACATATTTCATTGCTGGTTCCCAAGCATTGGATGAATTGGCAAGCCATTTAATTACTGGTAAATCAAGAACTGCCATGCGTAACTATGATGTAAATGATATTACTAACTATAAGGACAATGTGGCCAGTCAACAACAAGTCTATCAACAACCAAAGCCAAAAAAGCCAAAGGAAAACAAACAAGTATTTGGTGTTGCTCTTACAGCCCTCATGAAGAGAGAAAGAGAATTGAATCGTGATGTTGTTCCAAACATGTGTATTGATCTCTTTGATTATGTTGAAAAGAATGGTCTAACTATGGAAGGTATTTTCAGATTGGCTGGTGAAGTTGTTGGTATGAGTTATGTTAAAAAGATGTACGACAATGGTAAGAAACATCTCGACTTGCAAGCAATGATCACCAATAAGGAATTCAAAGATATTCACGTTGTTGCTGGTCTCCTTAAAATGTTCTTGAGAGAATTACCAGAACCATTATTGACCTATGAAAGGTATGATTCCTTCCTCAGTTTAATTCATAGACAAGATGAGAGCCAAATTGGATATGGAATGTTGGAGTTGGTTAAACAATTACCAATCGAACATATTGCTCTGTTGGATAAATTGATGGTCTTTTTAGGAAAGGTTGCTGCTCACTCTAGTGAAAATAAGATGACAGTTTCTAACCTTTCGATTGTGTTTGGTGTAAATATTTTAAAGAGCATGGATAACAATCCAATGAGAATGGCCAAGGACAGTCAAGCTATCAACAAGACTTGTGAATTAATGATAGGTCTCTATCCAACCTACATTGGACCATATGTCAGAGATCAAATTGACCAATTCAGACAACAAAGAATTCAAAAGTTTAATAGTTCCTCAGGTGGAGAAGAGGCTGAAGTTCCATCATTCGTAGCAGAACCATACAATTCCTTTGAGGAAGAATCTAAAAAGAAAGGTTTCCTTCCACCTCCATCTCGTTCCTTGCCAACCTATGCACCACAACAATCCAATGTTAATACCTTCACACAACCAACCACCCCAACCACAACAACCTCACCAAATGTTCCAAAATCAAATATTCCACTTCCAAAGAGACCTGAAAAGCCTCCTCCAAGCTTACCAACCAAGAGACAAAGTGTCAGTACTCCTCTTCAACCAACACCAGTCTCCACCACTCCAACAAGTCTACACAAACCAAGTCGTACGTCAGGTACATTTAGTAATGTGAATCTGGATGAAGATCCATTTACTCAATTTGAAAAGGAACAGAAAGCAAAGAGTAATCTATACCCCAGTGTCAATAATAATAAGTGGGACGATCCAAACGACTTTTTCTAATTTATTGTAATAAAATTTCAAACAACTTTGTAATATAGCTAGCTCTAAATATGAATTGAGGAACTAATTATTCTTGTTGATAAACGAAAGTAGATGGTTTCCCTGTGAGGCCAACTTGTTCCTCTTGTTGATAAATATTAATAGAGGATGAATTCTTACTCTTTCTCATTCCACAAAAATAAGCAACAAACAATGAGGCAGTAAAAACTATAATCAAAACCAATGCCATTACTCCACCAATGATTAAAATTGTTTGGAGTGAGTTATCAGATTCATATGCCTCTACAATTTCCCTTGTCTGAGTAATATCTTCTGTGAAAACTCCATCAACTCCAAGCTCCAAAGCACTTCCAATAAATTCTGAAAAGGTCATGTATGGTGTATCCTTCAAAAAGTATTCTTCAGGTCTGTAAGTATATGGATGAATAATCATGGATCGTTGATGGACCAGATCAACCCAAGGTTTCGTAACCAGACTCCATGCCGGCCCAAATCCAGTTATTCCCATACTCTTTGCCAAATCAATTCCACTCTCTGTCAAATACTCTCCATAATATCTTCCATTATCGGCTTGTCTTGTTTCATTAGAAAATAGCAAGAGAACAAAACCGAGTGGTGCAATATTTCTCTGTGAAAGTATGTTTTTCATTGCAGCCATACTCGAAATCTCAAACGATTCAAACATGGTATGCTCCAAATAGTTGTACTTGGTCAAAACATCGACCAACATTTGATTCACATCAACATTTAACACCTGTTTAAAGTATGTTGGATGTTTTGTTTCAATGTAGAGTTTGATAGTGGTTCCATTGACAGGAGTGAGGGCAAGAATGTAGTCCATTGCCTCTTCCAATGTCAGCATTTGAAAGAGATTGTCAAATTTGGTTCCTCTTGGTTTGGGATATCTTTGTCTCAAACGTAATTCGTATAATTCTGAGAGTGTGAAATCTTCCATAAACCATCCCTTATAGGTTTTAAAGTCAACTACTTTGGTTGTCTTTTTACTGGCAAACTTTGAAACATGAGCAACGTTGGTTATTTCTTTTTAAATTGGCAAGTAATTCTATTGTAATTATTGAACTTACCCGAAAGCTCATTACTATGTGAAACCATTAAAACACCATCTTTGGATGGCATGACATCAAATTCAATATAATCAGCACCTTGTTGATAGGCTAATAAATAGGATTCATAACTATGCTCAGGTCTTAAATTTGGAGCTCCTCTGTGTCCAATTAATTCCAGTACTTTTTTTCCTTCCACTGCGAGAGAAGAGCTAATACTCAAGAATGCTAACAACACTAACACAATGGTAGCAATGTACCTCCATGTTTTGTGTGTGAATGTATTTGAAGTAGTTAGTGAGACAATAGGGCGACCCTTTGAATTGGCCATTTTTTTCTTCTTCGAACAATCAAGCTTGTCTGGGCATCCAAGCAAGAGGATTTTTAAAAAGAACGCTACAGTAAATTGTGGTGAATTCTTAGGAACGCCCAATATTTCAAAAACGGTTCTTAAGGAAGATCATTGAGGATTGAACTTTGGGTTTCCAACACCAATTAGTTAACACCATATCATCAAAGAGTAGGATTTGCAATGAATTGTTGTTGCAACAATAGCGATTGGAATTTCAAATTAAATAGATCATTTAATGGGTAGATTATTTACTTTTTAATAATACTCTTTTCAGTCCAAGGATATTGGAATGTTGGTCTATCTTTACGACGATAGAGAACCTTATTGGCTTTCGTTTTGGCATTTTCACACAATACAGCAAGAACATTTTCCTTCTTCCATTCATTGATAAAGTTTGGATCCCACAATTCAGAGGCTGAAAATTCGAATTATTATTCAATCAGTTCAATATATTTCCACACTATATTCTCTAAAGAAAAAACTTACCAATTCCCAAATCTTTACAACATCTCATGAGAGCATTTGATTTACAACCTTCCAAAGCACTTCCAATACTCTTAAATGATCCTGCCTCATAAGTTTGTTCACCAAATGTTTGAGAAACAAATTGACCTCTACAGAACAAGGCATACTCTTGAATTATTATACCACTATCCAAAATTTGATAATCATTGAGTGGAACTAAACACCATCCTCCAGGCAAAAAGGCCTTATTGAGAATTCTTCTATACTATTCGAATTAATCATGATAATCATGAAAATAAACCCACCTTAATTTCTGGTAAAAACAAACTCCCTTCAGGTAAAACTTCAATATCCACATCTTGCAAAGGTGCTCTCAAAATAGAGGCAACATGCTCTGGAAATGGTGTACTAGAAATGGCTGGGAAAACATCAATCTTACGACCATTAGAAGCCAACAAATTAGTTGAACATTGAGTTCCGAAGCTTCTCTTTGTTAATAATAATAATACTTGATTTGATGATGATCTGCTGATGAGAACAGAATTTTTACTCGTAACAACAACACTCTTTGAAAGCAATGATGATGCTGCTTGTCTAATCATTTTTTTCTTCTATTCTTGATTTGTGCCCTAATCAATCAATTCATCCAATCAAAGCCATCCGATCAAAATCCTCATATTTTCATCAATAATTCAAAAACAAATAAATTCAAGCAATGGAGTAGAGAGTTTTTTGTATGAAAATTTCATCACCCAAATACAACCATTACAAATAAAGATAAGAAAAAAATGAAATCATCTGCTGTGCTAGCTCGCTCGTCTTTATCATTGACATCATCGTCATCCAGTTCTATTTGGAGTATGGTTGTCTCTTTCTTGTGGAGGTATGTAGTATTTGTGAGGAATCTAGTCCGATTCATGAATTAGGTTCTTTCCTTCAAAATATCATAGTATTGTCAAGTTTGTGATGAGGATTATTACTGGAAAGTGTGAGTTGGAGAGAATTTGTAGTGCTAGAGTGAGTGGAAGTATTGCTGCTGATCATTATATCCCAGTTACAAAGCAATTTGGTGAGTTTTTTTATTGAAATTGTGTAATGATTTTAATTTATTGAAATTTAATAATATTTAAATTATTATTATTATGGAAAATTAATAGAACAAAGTTTTACAAATTCTAAACAATTAGCCACACTATTGGAGGAAAATACAAACAAGGAAAATAATACAACATTCAATTATTTGAGTACAAAGTATACGGATGTTGATGAAGTTTTTGGGAAACTCATTAAAATTAAAAAGAAATCATTTGTGGATGAACACTCAAAGAAAATTTGCAAAACTTGTCTGAGACACATGATTAATTTGAATCAGAGCATTGTTCATTTGGATTCTTTGGCAAGAACACCATTCGAGCTCTCAAATGAAAAACATAAGGAAATGCTTCTTGAATTTTGGAAGACACTTAGACCAAATCAAGAATTGACTTTTATGGAAGATCGTGAGGAATTGACCTCCAAGGATTGGAAACATGTTGGATTCCAAGGACTTCATCCTCAGTATGTTTATTTTATTTCTCAATAACTTATTTTCCTTAAATTTTACAGAACTGACTTTAGAGGAATGGGAATTTTGGGATTACAAAACTTATTAGAGTTCGCAAAAAGCAATACCAAAGATGCTCAAAATATTTTAATGGATTGTGAGGAGGAATCTATTTGGTATCCTTTTGCAATCTCTGGTATCAATATTTCTGGTCTTATTGTGGATATGATTAGAGGCCATCAAATAACTGATATTTTCTACACTCTCAATTTTGAAATGGATTCTGCTCATCACCAGCAAATGACCGAGTCAATCCTCCAAGAGCTCTATAATTATGTTTTTATCAATTTCCACGAATATTACATTAAGAATAATGGAAATGTTATGAAATTCAACTCATTATTACAATCTTTCCTTAGTCAACCATCTGTAAATAACTATTTACGTAACTATTCCAAAAAGGATTGCTAATAAAGCAAACAAAATAAAAAAAATGCGTATTTGGCTTGTCGTGATGACTTTACTTGTTGTGTTGATGTCTCTCCTAGTTGGGATGATTATCAAACAATACAACATTGAACAGGAGAAGGAGAGAAATTTATTAAATACACCACTTGAAATTGTGGAAAAGTGGATTGTCGAAGGTGGTGGAAAATCAATGAGAGTTTCCGATCACACACTAATCAAGGAAAAACAAGTTAAAATTATGGAATATTTCATGTATGGATGTTGTTCTGCAGAACAGAATTGCACAACAAAATCATTTACATTGATGGTGCACGGAAATGGATGTACTGGATCACTTTTTAAACCACATCATGAAATGGCAATGAGGAATGGAATTTGTTTGATTGCTCCAACGATTCAAGGCTGGGGATTGAGTTTATCATCAGATGCAGTGACAGTTTCCGAGTTTGCAACATTAATGAAACAGCTCATGATTGATGAATTGAAAATTGAAAAGTTTAATGTCATTGGGGTATCCATGGGAGGGCCTTATGCAGGTGGTGTTGCAGCCTATCTCAATAAGCATGTCCATAATGTCAACTTGTTTGTACCATTTGGAAAGAGGGATGATGAGAATGAGCCATTTGGAAATTTAACAATGCTAAATAGAATTGCTTTTGAAATGTTAATGAGCCCACTCACTAATGACTTGTTGGTTGATTTAATTTTATTACCATCACTCCTAGAAGACCCTACCAAAACCTTTGAGAGTATGTATCCTAAGGAGTTTGCAGAAGTTAAGGATGCTCCTGAAGGTACACAATTGATTGAAGAATTGAAAAGATCCATTCAGTGGACAAGAATTGGGATGAAGAGATCATCTGCAACTCTATTGAAGGCTAGTTGGGGTATCGAACTTGATGAAATTGCAAAAGTTTCTGGAAGAGTTACCATCACAATGGCAGAATTGGATTCAATGATTGCTCCCAACAATCCCAAGCATTACTTTAAGAAAATCTCCCAGGCAGCAATTAATGCTGGTTTGGATCAGGATTCAAAAGTCAAAATGGTTGTTCTGAAGGGAAGAACCCACTTTACTTCTGTCTTTCATCTTGAAGAGGCCATTATTGAACTCAATAAAATCTAGGTCAACACATTTTTCACTTTCGAAATTTACCAATTTTGAATGGTCAAATGTTTTGATCAAAAAAATGGCCACAGATTCTCACTGGAATAATTTACCACAACCATTGCAGTTGGAGATATTCACTTTTCTGTCCGTAAAACACCTCACAAAGCTTCATTCCTTGAACAAGGCCACTAGTCAACAATTGGACGAAAGTGAATACTATTGGAAAGAATTAGCTGTGAATTATGCAAGAAAAATTGATCCTGATTTAATTAATCAAATTAAAACCTTGCCTACTGATCAAAGTTCCAGTCCACATGAAAAATATTCGAAACATTTCAAAAGCTTGATCAAAGCTAAAATGGTGAAAATTGAAATACTCAGAAATAAAAGAGAAGAATTACAATTAAGAAATCAAATGGAAATTTTGAGAAGCAGAATGCTAAAGAGTTCAAAATTAGAAAGTACTAATGTTGTCGTTAAAGAAACAGAAAATGACAATTTCAACAAGGAAATTGAAAAGTTACAATTTGATTAATAAACTGTTTATCTTAATAATTAGAAATATTGGTAAGCCTTATGCTATTTTTCAAAAACAGAACTCATTGAAAGGAAAACATTGTCATTTCCAATAAAAGAAAGATAAAGCAAGAATAAAAGACTGCTGTTATTCAACACCCAATCCACAGAGTTTAGATTCACTCGCTTTCAATCATTGACAAAGACAGACTTGGTTAGCTTTTCTTTTGATGGTATTACCAGTTCTATGAGCTAAAAACCACAAAAAGACAAAAATATAAAAGACTACAGCACCACAGGTTCCCAAGTTGTCTCCAACCTCAGTACTGATGTGGCTCGACGATGCTTAACTTCTCAAATCGGACGGGATGAGGTGCATTCATCGTGATATGGCCGTAGCCATTCAAACTATAAATTTAGGTTTATTTATCGTTTTTTTCGTGACACTAACTGTATACTAGTTGACAAGATTAATGGCTACTTTAAACCAAATTCTGATCAGATTTCACAAATTTCAAATTTCAGAATTTGACAATGGATTGTTGCAACAAAATGGAATGCCATCAGTCCAAAGATCCAATATTATAATGAGTTTGTATTATAGGAAACAGATGGGTTCCATGTTCATATTCATTCAGACTATCAAGTAATTCCTTTGATTATATTTGAGAGAAATCTTTCTACATCAGCAATGATTTTCAATTAATTTAAAGAGTTAGGTGGCTGACTGAAACCAAACCAAAGTAAGCAAATTACTATTTATTCTGTTTGTTGTGGAGCGAAGAATGTTTGCATATTGAACAAGTACCATAAAGAAACTGGTACAATAATTGGCATATCTATTTAAATATTCTAATGGAGTAAGCTTGTTGATCAGTAATGTAGAGTAATCCTGTTCTTTCATCAAAATCAAGACCATATGGATTCAGAGATTCTGGATAATGACAAGAAAGCAAATCTAAACTCTCATTAAATACAACAATTCTCTGATTGTCATAATCTGAAAGAAATATTTTCCCTCCTTTTCTGTCAATCGTCAATCCTAATGGTTGACTAAAATGAATATTCTCTGCGTCTTCAATTGTATGTATCAATATCCATTCATTTTCGTTCATTTCATCATAAATAAAGCATGTATTATGAAAAAGTTCAGCAACAAGCATTCTTTTTGGATTGATGAAAACAATATCCGTCACTGTTTTGATTTTTTCAAGCTTCAACTCCTTAATGACCTTTCCATTCACAGTATCTATTATATCCATAGCTCCTTGGGAAGCACTAAATCTGAATAATTGTTTCTGATTTCCAATCGTTCTAATTGCCATTCCATACAAATGATTTCTTTCAATTTTCCAAATACAATCAGCACTTGATCCTAATCTCATTAAATCCTTCACTCTATATTTAAAAGTATACATATGCTCTCCAAAATAAATAGCATCATTTTGTTGATGATCAAAATTCTCTTCAATTAACAAGCCAGTCACTCCTCCTTCAACAAAAAAGGCTCCTAAATATTCATGAGTAGTCAAATCAAAAAATTTCACTTCAGAATTTGAATCATCAGAGATACACAAACAATTGTGTGAGTGAGAAACCTTGGCATGGGAAGGATAGTGAAATTTATGTTCCATCGACATGATATTATTAATCTCTTCAAACTTCATTGAAAATGGTACACTATTCCGATAACTTCTCATATGAATTTTTAATTTGTCGAACAGGGTATCGTGCTGCTGTAGGGAAGGATTGTGATCAATTAGAGAAATGATCACACAACACTCTGAACAATCGTCTTGCATTTTTTTACAAAGTTCTGCAATGTTCTAAGTTTAGAAGAAGAAACTCTGAATTACATAATAAGAGTATTATTTATTTAAATATGCTTATTGTAAAGGCACTAATACAAACTTCTTTTTCAGAACATGAATGTTACTACTTTTCAATAGTCAAATAAATCATTTAAAGTTTCAAGCATATTGGTGCCACACTGGAATTTAGAATGCAAAAAAGACTACAGCACCACAGGTTCCCAAGTTGTCTCCAACCTCAGTACTGATGTGGCTCTACGATGCTTAACTTCTCAAATCGGACGGGATGAGGTGCATTCATCGTGATATGGCCGTAGCCGTCAATGATCCAATCATGTAATATATTAAGGAATTGGAGGTTTAATCAAGTTGTTTGAAACTAGAAATTTCTCGTTTGAGATTAAAAATTGCAACTTGTTTTTTGTAAACTCTCTCGATATTTTCTCGGAAATTCTTCCGTATGCATGTACATACGAACTTACTCTAAAAATAAACAACATACTTTTTAAAAATAGATCTATTTTATCTGGTAGTGTGGACACACATTTTCAAAAACAACAAGAAAAAAATTTATTCTATCGCAAAAGAGATTGCTCTTAAAACCACTGATCTAAAACCCCAACCAAATGACCTCTACTACCACTCCATCAACCACCTCTAGTGACTCGTGCTTATTGAGTCTTCAAGCTAGCCCGAACCAATGCCCGAACGAGGGAATCTGTTTCTCTACTTGCCCGAACTACTTGTGCTGTCGTGGCTTCAGAACTGTCTAGTTCGTCAGGCAGCACCTTTGACAGTGAATCTATCAATTGCTCACTCAAAAGTTCTGACACAACTTTGAGTGATTCACTTGTTGAAAATGTATTTTCTGAAAGTTCTGGACATTTATGTTTACTTACTGAATGGAAATCGAATGGTGTCGTCAATTCTTCGAGTAGTGATAATGCTGCTCAGTTCTGTGATTTATTCAAGGGTTGTGAACTCTCATTAGATTCAAAGAGATTACTCTGTGTCAGTAATGCCGGAGGAAATTCTGTATTTTCTGAAGTTTTATCTTTTGAATTTATCAAACAACTTTTTAGCAAATCCAATGTTACAGTTTCACTCTTTAAAACAGAAATGGAATTGACCTATGCTGAGGGAAGCAAAATTACTGATTTTGCTCTTAAAATTGAAAATAACCTCACAAAGGAAAGTGTTTTCATTGGATGTTCTGTTACAAGATGTTTCAATTTCTTGGACCTTAGTTCAACAGTTTCTAGAAGCTCAATCAAGCACCTTTTAAAGAAGAAACTTGAGGGAGTCATTAGTTCAACAAAGGGAGTTTTGAATTGTAATATGAAGAAGCAAATTCTCCATGTTTGGACTAGTAATTCTGCTACTGCTGAATTGATTAAGGATGTATTTGAAAATGATATTCCTGAAGATATCAAATCAAATACTATCGTCTTGGTTACAGTTGCCGAGTCTGGATTTGAATGTTTATTCAAGGAAAGAGGTGATGACGTTTCCAGAGCCATGTCAATGCTTGGATTGTCATCAATGGACGCTGCTTTTAATAATGAAGAAGAATCACTCTAACTAGTTACTTGGTCTAATTCCAATAAAATGTAAGGCTTAAAGTTGAAACTGAATTTTTGTAATAGAAAGTATGATAACACCATGTTAAATTACCAATCTCCTCTTTGAACCTGTGATGCTTTCCAGTTCTGAGGTCCACCCAAATATCTGTTAAACAATTTTAATTGAAATCTTTAAAAAAACGTTCAATCAAACTCTCCCCCAATCTCATCATCGGAAAGAGGAAAATGGAGGAAAATCCAATTAAATTCAACAATAATTCGTATGGGGCAATCTATGGGGATAAACAATTATTGGATCAACATCATGATGAGGAGCAACAACAACATTTCAATCATTCAAAATTGAGGCTTTTAAATGATGATGCCGAGGAACAACAACAGCAACAACAAATTTTCATTGAAAAAATCAGTACAGTGAATAGTCAAGATGGTGATAAATTAGTGGATGCTGCCGATGAAGGAGGAAAGAAAAAGAAGGAAGGTGCCAAGACGAGAGATCTTATTGCCTTCTTCATTTGTGGATTATTAAATAATTACAGTTATGTGATTATGTTATCAGCAGCTGGTACGTGTTAAATAATAATATTAACAATATTGGAAACATTATTAATAATCGGATGAATTTTGATGTTAATGATGGAAAATATCATTTCACTTTCGAATAATAATCTATTGATTTTATTGTAGAGGATTTAATTCATGGACAATCTGGTATTGTCTTGTTGGCCGATATTTTACCAACACTGTTTTTGAAAGCTCTTGCTCCGTTCTTTATGCATGCCATTCCATATAATATTCGTGTTGGTTTGGCTGTCTTGTTGGCTTTGGCCAGTTTCCAAATGGTTGCTTGGTTTGATAATATTTATTTAAAGTTGGTGGGTGTAGTGTTGGCATCTCTTTCTTCTGGTGGTGGTGAAATTACCTTCTTGGCCATGTCTTCATATTATCATAAGAATACCATTTCTGCTTGGTCTTCAGGTAAGATTTTTGCAAAAAGTTCATTATTTTATATTCTAATAATTTATATAATTTTATATAATTTCTAATTCAAATATTATTAATATGGAAATTGGTTTCATTATGTAATTCATTTATAGGAACTGGAGGTGCTGGTATTTTTGGTGCTCTTTCATACTTGGCTCTTAAGGGTTGGTTAAATCTGAGTCCAAGTATTTCCCTGTCCATTATTACACCATTGCCATTACTCATGCTATTGGCCACATTTTTAATTATGAGTGGATCTCACTATGCTGCTGGTTTCTGCTCGAGAGGAAGAGGTATGGTTAAGGAATCTTCCACTCCAACAAATCCATTAACAATGAAGGAAAAAATCAAACTTGTTTTGGTAAGTATTTCAAAGTTTGATTTGCTTATTTCAATTTCATTTAATATTATTATTAACATACAGCCTCTTGCTTTGAAATATATGCTTCCATTGACCACTGTTTACTTTGCAGAATATGCAATCAATCAAGGTGTTTCTCCAAATTTAACATTCAGAAAAGAATTAATTCCAAAGAAGGATGATTACGTTTATTATCAATTCTTATATCAGAGTAAGTAATTTCTTTTATTGAATTTCATATTTGGAATGATCAACTATTATCACAAAAATCGAATCAAACACAGCCGGTGTATTCATTTCTAGATCATCTGTCAGTAAGTATATTTATCATCATTGTTGTGATAACACCGCATTCATCATGCAGATATTTTCCCAATCAAACGTTTGTGGGTCCCAGCAGTTTTACAATGTTGTCTATTCATCTTTTTATTCTTGGATGCTTACTTTAGATTTGTTCCAGTAATTTTCTTCACATTCTGTTTCATTTTGTTTGAAGGATTTTTAGGAGGAGCCACCTATGTCAATACCTATTATTGCATCTCTACAGAAGTACCAGTGAGGGAAAGAGAATTTTCCATGAGTGTTGTTTCAGTTTCTGATGCCATTGGTATTAGTTTAGCTGGGTTAGTGAGTGTATTCTTACAACCATGGTTATTTGCCAATCAATCTAAGAGATTGTAAAAACATAGTGTGCCTACATATTTCGAATAAATAATTTTAAATTCATAATTAATAGATGCTCAACCATTTGCATCAATTATCCCCAACAAGTTACCTTATGAAAATGTTTTGATCCATTTGGAAGTATCAGTCACTATGTTGCTCTTCGCACCTTTCTTATGGAAGGAGAGTATCATTAGTGGAAACTCAATTCTCTCAAGAGGTTGAAAATTGACATCAAACTTTCCCATCATACAATCGTAAAAAACAAAACCATCATGATGACTTCGAAACAACCTGTAATGATCATTAACAACAACAGCAACACTCCTTTCCCATAATATTTGAACAACCTTCTTCAACAAATACAACAGCAGCAACTCGTGGTGATATGGCCAATGGACAGTATCCAACAACACATCCCAACCATAATGAAGAAGAAATACAGCTGAAACCAATTGGACAAGCCGAGGAAGAATTCACCTCTTCGTTCATTATGGAAAAGAGTAGTGTAAATAGGCATCATCCACTCCAGCCTGAAACTCTTGTGCACATTTTCAAATTTCTCTCCTTTAGAGAACATTTGCAAAATTCAACCCTTTTAGTTTGTAAGCAGTGGTTTGAATCTCTGGTCGGAATGATACACGAATTGAAAATTAACTCCTCTTCGTTGAGTGTTGATGAAAGTGAATATTTCCAACCCTTCCTACAACCACCCTCTTCACCAACAAGTAATAATAGTAGCAGTAGTACTGGAAGTAGTCAGTCGGCACAACAACTTTCAAATACAAACTTGTTGAGAGAATTATTCGAAGAAAATTTAATGATTGAAGAGATTGAAAAGTTATCTTCTGTTATCTTGTTCGAAAAATTGAAAAGAGTGGAATTGGATCAACTCCGAGATGGATTTTCATTTGAATTGATTTATTACATGATTTATAATTTGAAAGAATTGAACGAGTTGAAACTATCCGAATGTACATTACTAAAGGGAAGATTGACCAAACGTATTAGAGCCATCAATGCCACTCTAGAACAACCAAAAACTACAAAACGAAAGTCAATATTCTCAATTTTTAAAAGAAGTAAATCGACAGCAACATCTGACAATGCAAATGCTCAAGATACAATTGAAAACAAGATTGAAAGTGTGAGAGAAGAATATAGAAGAGATACTGTTCTGCAGAGATGTATTGAGGAAGATATGTCGGCAACATTTTCCAATATAACAGTATTAGACTTGTTCAAATGCAAGTTGAATGACGAAACTTATAGATTTTTCATGGAGAAATTAGCAAATTTACAGATTTTAAAGTTGTTAGAATGTACAGGATTATCAAGTATTGAGTTGACAACTGAATCTTCCGAATTGAGTCATGTAGAGATTGACTTTGAAACGAATCCACCCTCATTAACTCTGGATTTTAATTGTAAAAAGTTGACAGATTCATTGACCTATCTTAGTATTAATCGAGTTCATGCCTTTAATTTTGAAAAGTTTATGGAGAGATGTACCCAACTTAGGACACTTAAAATTATGAGCTATTTTGATGAAAAGTTTACCAAACAAATGGAATCTATTGAAAATTTAATTATAGAGCCATATTGTTGTGCTAATTTTGAAAATATTAGAAACTTTTTACCTAATCTAACCCTCTTGCATTTGCATAATGTAAAATATGATTTGGGAAATATTTTCCCATTCTTCCCTAAATTGAGAGAAGTGCAAGTGAATTTCCTCCATGATGATGCTGTTCGATCTGAACATTTGGAAGAATTGACAGTGTTAGGAGATACCTCTGTGGAATGTACAATAGATTGTCCAAATTTGAAGAGTTTAAAGATACAGAAAATCAACCAAAAGTCATTTGCCAACAAATTTGAAAAATTAACTCATTTAGATTTATCCCATAGTATTCAAATTAATGATCAGCTACTCGAAAGATTCCTACAATGTGCTCCAAATGTGAAAATATTAACTCTTTCAGATTGTCCCAACATTTCCCCTCTCAAATTCAATTTGCAAAGTTATCCTCACTTGACCTTGATATCTCAATAAAGCTCAAAAATTTTATTATTTCTAATTCTCAATTTACTTTCATCGGATCCTCTTCTCTTTGAAAACGAAACTATTCTAATAGTGTTGGAATGTTATTGGATAGTGTCGTTCTTTGGTTGATAACCGTTGTTGGCTATTCGGATTTTAAAAAAGATTTTCCAGCACATCACAACAATAAAAAATGTTCTCTTTCTTTGGAGGCGGAAGTAGTAATCAACAACAATCTACTGCATCCAATCGTGCCGGAAATAATGTTGTGGCACAACAGCAACAACAACAACACTTTGTCCAAAGAGAGGAACCCAAGTCAAATCAACCTGCTTTGATTCATCTATCTACGCAACAACATGATATTTTGAGACAATTATTAATGTATTCATCATCAGGATCAGTCATGACTGAACAGGAGGAGAATAGAATTGCGGAATTGGTTAAAGTTTTTGGAAGTGATAGAAAATCTATGAAATTATTGATGGATTGTTTATTAGATACAGTATGTATTTATTTGATGAATCTAAAATATACTCTATATATTAATTGTAATTGGTGATGATGAATTATTTGTTTTTTATAACATAACATTAATAGCTTGTCGGATCAACAGCACGTTTCGATTCACAAACTAACTTTATTTTCCAATCACCAAAAACCATAACAGTCATATTTACATTACTTCCATATCTTGCCGAAGAAATCCAAATTGAAATACTAGATATTTTTATTGTTCTCTTGGAGGAATGCACAATTGATAATAGCGTTGCTGCATCAGTTGGATTAGTACAAACGATTAATAATTTACTTTCGAAACATTCAAAGTTTAGTCTAAATGTCATTCAAAAATTAATTTATTTGGTTGGTATTGTTGGAAGTTTTAGTGTGTCTGCTAGAGAATTAAAGACATTGATAAAATTGATGAGAACAAAGATTAGTGATTCAAAAAATACTGTAGATGAAGACTCTGATGGCTATTCTTTGGATAAAGATTTGTCACCTTTGATTTTGGAAGTAATTAGAAAGATGTCAAGATATGATTCTCCTTCATCATTTTTCAGTTTTGATGGAATTGATTGTGGTCTAGTTGCTGACAATTTAATGTTTCCCTCCAATGGATATACATTTAGTTGTTGGTTAAGAATTGAAAGAACCACCAAATCAAACTGCTATAGATTTTTCAGCTTTTTTGATAAAAAGTTGAATGGTTTGGAATTCTTCTTCAAAGGAAATCATATTTGTGTTCAGGTTGTATCTGGTGGCAAAAAACAACAAAATATTACTTTCGATCACTTTTTCCACACAAATAGATGGTACTTTGTTTCATTCAGTCAAAACAAAAAGTTCTTGATGAAGAGTGATATTGTGCTCTTTGTTGATGGAGAACAAAAACAAATATCAGAACTGAAATATCCACCAATCAGTGGTCAAGTTTCATTCGCTCACTTTTGTACAAATATTCCTGCAGATAACAAACAACCAAGAGTGCTTTCATTTTGTGGTCAAGCTGGACCAATAGCAATATTTGACAAATTCTTCACTCTTCAAGAAATTCAAAAAATCTACTGGTCTGGTCCAGATTTCCAATATACATTCAAGAAGGGAGATTCTCAACCAAGGTATTTCGATTGGACTGGAGCTGATTCATATTCCCAAAGATTGGTTTGTCTGTATAATCCTCGATCATGTACAAAAGATTACAAGTGCCCTGATAACTCAGGTACAAAGAAAGGTTATTCAACTGATGCAAGACTCTTGCAAGGCACATCCATTTTTGTTACTCACCCAGTCAAGGATACATTGAACTGTATTGGTGGTGTTGAAGTACTCTTCCCACTGTTTAGTTTATTGAGAAAAGACTGGACTGTCGATTATTCCATGTGTGCTAGAACTGTTTCTCTTATTACTGAAATGTTGAGACATAATAAGAAAAATCAACAAGATATGATACAAAAGAACAGTCTAAGTACACTTGGCCATATTCTTGGTCAAATTCCTCCAGAACACATTAATCATGATACTCTTAAAGCCCTCCAAGGACTTATTGAATGCGCTGGAGATCCAAAAGATCCAATCATTAGAGAAATTTTCCTTCAATTGTTTTTGAGTTTCGAGTTGTGGGTATCTGTTGATTTTGACATTCATAGCAACATGTTACATTTCCTCTATGAAGAAGTATCCAGAAATCCAGAATATTTCCATGAAATTGTTGGAGTTCAATTCATTTTGGACGTTATGAGATATTTCTTCTGGTATAAACCTGAGAAGGAACCTGAAAGAATTTATCAACCAACAGTTAGACCAAAGGAAGAAGAAATTTATGCTCTTAGACTTCAACTGACAGAAATTATCAAACTCATGATTAGATCAGGTATAAGCAAGACTGAAGCAGAGGCAATTGTGTCATGTATTGTTGACTGCTCTGATGAGAAACAAGTTGTCGAAACTCTCAAATGGGTTTTAGTATTAATTGATGAGGAAATTCCAAATATTATTGACAGTCTTTCTGAAGAGAAGGTAATGCTTCCACTCCTTCACATGTTAACCAATAGTAAGAAGAAGATTCGTATCTTCTCTCTGAAACTTATTGGTAAAATTATGGAAAGATCAAATTCTGAAAAAAGACTCAAGTTTAAGAACCTTGGATACATTTTACTTATCGAACATTTATTACTTAACGAGAATACCTTTGATGAAGAAACTTACACTGCCTTGTTAGAAATTATTTTGTGTAAGATTAGTTTCAATATCAATAGTATAATATCAACAGACATTTCCAAAGGAGGAACAAGAATACTTTTACCAGATCTCTTGGGAACATTCTTTAATTTGACTTCTAACAAGTCTCTGAGTACAAAGGAAAAGGCTCTATCAGATTTTAACATGCTCCTTAAATCAAATCCTCACAATAGAGTAATGTTTGGACAACAGTTTGGTTGGCAAAATTGGATCTTGTCTCTTGCTATTCCAGAATCTGGATCTGCACCTGATAAGGCATACTCTCTATTTGAAAGCGCTATCGACACTATTTCTATTGTATTGTCAGAACATTTGAATCTTACCAATGGTTACAAGCAATTGAAGGAAACCTTCTACCAAATTGAAATTATTTGCGATAGAAAGGAAATTGATAGAACCTCAGCATTTATTATCTTCCTGAAGAGATTCTTACCATTTGTTATTAACCAAATTAACAACACTCAATTCAATAAGGATTTAGAGTTTTGGAGAAACCTCTTTAGAATTACTTTAGCTGTCGAACAATTTGTTCTCACAACAGACAGTAAGCAAGAAATTCCAGATGCTTCAAGTGTTATTATCAAACTAGACAACCGTCACAATGAAAAACTCTACATAATCAAATATCTCATGCAAGGTTTTGACTATATTATCAAAATGTCTATCAAGGATCCAAAGGCTATGGAATTGTTGCATCATGACGGTTTCAAGAAGAATACCAATCCATTCATTCTTCAAACCATTATCAGTATTGCTACCGATTTAACAAACGCAAGAAGTAACATTCCAACACCATCACTCTTCTTTGTTCTTTTCAGATTGCAACTCTTCCTTTTGTGCGAATTGGACGAAAAGGAGATTCAAGAAGCCAAACACGGTATCAGAATGCTAGCTCTTCTTAGTAATGATATTAGACACAACAGAGTTCCAAAACCAACCTTCAAGACTGAAAGTGAGGATACAATTATGAGTCAAGCTAGAGTATTCTATACATTGGCCAAACTCTTTGTCAAGATTGAAGAAAAACAATATAGTTTGATCCCTATCATTACTGCCATCTTGAGAAAGAACCAACGTTCATTGGCCACTATTCTAACCTCCCCAGTGGCCAAGGAATATCTTCAATCAAGTTTGAATTGCATTGAACAAGACGCTGCCCAAGAAGAATTTATTCTCAGTTTGGAATCTGAAGAAGGTTGGCTTGGTGTAAAACAATCACCACCATTCAATTCAGTCTATCAAGAAGTCAAGGAAGAGGAAAAGAATCAAAAAGAAAAGGTTTCAAAGAAGAAGGAACAAAAAGTTAATGAAATTCTCAAAGTGATTGAAAAGAATGCATCCAATGACATTCCAAAATTAAAGAAGGCAACCCAAGAATCACAAAATGCCAAGACTCACGTCTGCTTCTCTGAGCTTCAAAGAATGAACAACTGGAGAGATGGTCAAAGAAGAAGATCCAAGATTACACTCACCGAATGGAGAAAACAAGAGGTTGAATTCTTCTCTGGAACTGGTGTTTGGATTAAAGACGAAGATAAGGATGATCTCATGATGTTCCTCGATCCAACTGAAAACTCCAAGAGAATGAGAATGAGAATTATCATGAAACCTGCCTCTAAATCAGATAGAATTATTTCCCAAAAAACAGTTGATAGTCCAAGTAATGATGATGAAGATTGGAGCTGTAGAAGTGAACTAGTCTCATCATTTGTTCATACATCAAGAAGTGAGAAAAACAAGAACCAACCAGTAAAAGAGGAGGAAGAACACAACGAACAATCTCTTGGTGAAAGTGATGATGAAGGTTATGTCTCTGAAGATGGAGAAGAAGTTATAAATGAAAACGAGGATGGCGAATGGGAAACCATTAACAAGACACCAAAGGAAGGACTCTACTTGGAAAGAGAAGAAGAGGAAACTCTATTGATTGTTCCTTGTGAATTGGTTATTTCTCTCGACACCATCAAGGGTACTTTTGAAATTACAAACAAGCACATCTATTTCATGGTCAATGCTGAGGCTGATAATGCTGAACCAAAGGATAACACAACAGTCTCCATTGAACATCTCAAAGAAGCATTTGATCAAAAATGGCCAATCGATGAGATTTATGAAATTTATAAGAGAAGATATCTCCTCAGATATACTGGTATTGAAATTTTCTTCCTGAATAGAACAGCATTTTTCTTCAACTTTGACAAGTCTCACATTGATGCAGTAATCAAGACCTTGGTTGGTCAACGTCCTCCAAACCTTAAATTCCATGCCTATGCATTGACCCCATCTGCTCTCTTGAAGAAATCAAGATTGACACAAAAATGGCAAAATCGTGAAATTTCCAACTTTGAATACCTCATGGCTCTGAATACATTCGCCAATAGAACTTATAATGACCTTACTCAATATCCTGTTTTCCCTTGGGTTATTAAGGACTATACCTCAGATCACATTGATATCAATGATACATCCATTTATAGAGATTTATCTAAACCTGTTGGTGCTCTCAATGAAAAACGTTTGAAGAATATTCTTGAAAGATATGAAGCTTTCCAAGATCAAACCATTCCAAAATTCCATTATGGTTCTCACTACTCTAGTGTTGGTGTTGTATTATTCTTCTTGCTCAGACTTGAGCCTTTCACAAGCTATAATATCAAGCTCCAAGGTGGTCAATTCGATTTACCAGACAGATTATTCCACTCTTTACCTGTCTCTTGGGAAAATTGTATGGCCTCTAATTCTGATGTTAAGGAACTAATTCCTGAATTCTTCTACTTGCCAGAATTTTTGAGAAATAACAACAAGCTCAATCTAGGTGTAAAGCAAAATAAGGAGGTTGTTGATGATGCTATTTTGCCTCCTTGGGCAAAAACTCCAGAAGAATTTATCAGAATCAACAAAGAAGCCTTAGAAAGTGAATATGTTTCCAATCATTTGCATGAATGGATTGATTTAATATTTGGTTACAAGCAAACTGGTGTTGAAGCTGAAAAGGCTCATAATCTCTTCTACTACCTCACCTATGAAGGTTCTGTAGATTTGGATGCAGTTGAAGATCCACTCCAAAGAAAGGCTATCGAGACTCAAATCATTAACTTTGGTCAAACACCTTCACAACTTTTCAAAAAACCACACCCTCAACGTTACAACAAACAATCCACACAAAAACCAGAATGGAAACCTAATGCATTTGTACCAATATTCTCATCTAGTATTGCTTCTGCACAAAGTACATCTAGTAACGATGTCTTGTTTGTTCAACACATCAAATCTGAAGATAAGGTCATTGTTGTTGATTCTAATAGACAATTATTCCAACTTGGAAAGATCAAAAAGCCAACATTATTTGCTACAGTTGGTGCTCCATTTGCCAAGGATATTACTCCAAATAATTCATGCTTTGTTTGCAGTAAGGATGGAAAGTGGATTTTCAGTTGTGGTCACTTTGATAAGAGTATCAAGTGCTCTGCACTCTTTGATAGACTCTTGGTGAAACAAAGTATTTTCCATCACACTGATATTATTACATGCTTATCAATGACTTCTGATGGAAGATATCTGGTCAGTGGTTCTGCTGATGCAACTGTAAATGTCTACTCACTCAACTATAAAAAGTTGAAACGTAATGCATTGAAGAATCAAGTGAAAGATTTAATTACCAACGTGAATGTAAATGCTGCCAGTGTTATTGATGACTTGCCAATCCCTATTCCACTTGTTGTCAGTAATAAGGATCCCCT
This sequence comes from Naegleria gruberi, assembly GCF_000004985.1. NCBI lineage: Eukaryota > Heterolobosea > Eutetramitea > Acrasida > Naegleriidae > Naegleria > Naegleria gruberi. The sequence goes on along the minus strand of NW_003163316.1, from coordinate 429,454 downwards.
CTCAGATCAACCATTACGTATTTTGTATGGTCACGAAGCTAGTGTATTGTGTGTAGATGTTAGTAATGATTTGGATATTGTTGCAAGTGGTGATATTGATGGATGTGTTTTAATACATACACTCACTGAAGGAAGTTACATTAGAACAATCGAGCACCCATTAAGAAATCAAATTAATATTGTTAAAATCTCATCTGATGGCCATGTATTGATTCACTCTGAAACAGATTGCAGTCTTCACTTGTTTACCATTAATGGTAGACATATCACTAGCTTGGATATTAATGATAGATTGAAATCTATTGAGATAACACCTGATTCTAAATATGTAATCAGTGGTGGTATGAAGAAACAAGTTACCATCAGAAGATTGTATGATCTATCTGAATTACACACTTTCGAAACATGTTCCAGTGAGATTAAATCCATCACACTCGCCCATCCAACTGAAGATTATTACAGAGAAGCTGTTGTTGCCCTCTCTGATGGCACTATTCATTTCTACCCTATTGATCCTGATTTATTGGACTCTCTCAGAGAAGAATATGACAGCGATATTGAAAACTCATTTGAACAAGCCTACCAATTTGTTTAATAATTTATTGTAATTAAAACATTGTAAATCACAAGTATCATATTTCTATTCTTTTCAAATTTAAAAACAGAAGCAGTTCAATTATTGTCAAAGGTAAAAAGAAAATGTGTTCAATATTCAACCTTGTGGAATGTTGAGGCATTCAAATAAAAAATTGAAATTGGAACAAAAATTTTGATAAAAAAATAACAAAATGCCAAAAGCAAAGAGAGACAAACTTATCACACTCACTAAAACCAAGAAACGTAGTACAAAGGAACAAAAGAATAAACTGGTAGAGGAAATCCGAAATGCCATCGAAGAATTTAATAACATTTACATTTTAGATTTATCTAATTGCAGAACAAATCACGTTAAAGAAATTAGAAGAGATTTCAATGAATCCAAGTAAGTACCGTCATCGGATGATTTATTAACCAACCTCTTCTTGTCAATTTTATGAACGAACCGAATATTATATTTACCAATAATATTTTCTAATATTTTCATGATGATATTATCTAAACAAATAGATTTTTCATGACCAAGAATAAAGTGATGAGAGTCGCTTTGGGAACCTCACCAGAAAATGAAGTTGAAAATGATCTCCATAATGCCAGTAAATTCCTCACTGCTACCCGAGCATTGTTCATTACTGATCGTCCAAAAGCAGAAGTTGCTAAATACTTTGCCAATTTTAAACGAAGCGATTACGCAAAGGTTGGATTTGTAGCCACTAAAACTATTACACTTGAAGCTGGCCCAGTGGATTGGATGCCATTTAGCTTGGAAGAACGACTCCTCAATCTTGGTTTACCAATTGAAGTTAAAAACAAAGTAATCAATATTTTAAGACCATTCAATTTATGTACATTCGGAGAACCAATTACTGCTCAACAAGCAAAACTTTTGAAACATTTCGGACATGAATTGACTGAATTCAATGCCTCAATAGTTTGTCACTATGATAAGAAAACACATAAACTTGAGAAATTTGTGGAAGAACCTACAGGAGATGAAGAGGAAGGTGATGATGATGAAATGGAATATTAAAATAAATAATTAATTCTAAAAAGTACACCTATTATTTATTCACACCAGCAGGAGTTATCTTTCCTTCTTCCAATAAGTAGTTCACAAACAATTCAGAAAATGTCTTTTTACGTGCCAAGAGCTGCTTGTAACGTTCTTGTTGGAGAAAAACTAGTGCCTGTTGCAACAATTGTTCATCCTCTTGATTGTTAATATTGAGGGTTTTGAGGAAGAATTTGAAAATTGCTTGTTGTTGTCTTGTATCTGCATGATTAGATACAAGAGCCAATAGCATTCGTGATACCACTCTTCTATCAATCAAGTTTTCATCATTCAATCTACTGGTACAATCTTCCAACATTCGTTTAAATATTTCAGCTAAATATTCTCGATAAGGTTTCCTAAGTAATAGTAAAACTTACATGGACTATTGCTTGAATCGTTGGTTAAGGCAGAGGAACTTTCCAAGTCATTAATCTTCTCCTTATATTGTTCAACTTGGACTCTCAGCATATCCAATTCAGAAACTTGTTGAGACAACTTGATAGAGTTTTCTTTCAATTCTGAAATTTCCTCATCCTTTTGTTTGATTACTTGTTTCAATTTGGAACCTTCCTTTCCAGAGAGCATTTGTAATTGCTCAAGAGCTAGCTCCAAATCAGCCAATTCTTTTTCACGTTCCTGTAACAATCTCATAGCTTCTGAGTTTTGACTTTCAACATTTCTTGCTGTTGATCTTTCTCTTTCCAATTCAGAGTGATATTGTCTGGAATTAGCTTGTTCCTTTTGGAGTTCTGTTAATATTTGTTGCATCTTAACATCCTGATCATTAATTGTTTGAATTAATTGTTTCTTGTGATTTGTCAACTCATTAATTGATGATTCTAATTTTGAAATGTGAGCACTGGCATTCATATTAGTTTGTTGTAAATCATACTCGAGTCTTCTATTTTGTTCAATATATTCGTTCAATTTTAAATGTTGTTCCCTACAGGCATGTTGAGTATTTTCCAACAAGTGTTTCAAATCACTCTTTTCCTTTTCATATCTATCAGCTTGATTAGCAATCTCGTGTTGTAAATAAGTAATTTGACTTTGTAAATATTCCACATGTTGATCATTGTAAGTAATTTCCTCTCCGACACATAATTTTACATGAATATAATTTGGATTATCAGATTTGGTTACCTCTGTCTGTGATGATTTATAGCCACTCAAAAGAAAACCAGGAATTTGTGGAGGAGGAACTGTCTGTTGTTGGTTCACTGGAGTGGAAATGCTCGATTGTTTTACATTGTTTTGTTGCATTTGTTGACCTGTTATAATAGAGGATGGAATTGGAAATGTTGTACCTGAAATACCACCATCCGATACATTGTCCATTGGTGATTTAATCGAAACAGAATGGTCACTGTATGGAGAATGAGTTCTAGTGGTGGAAGTAGTTGCCTGTTGACTTGAAGGTGATGCACTTGATTTAAAGAAGGTTGTTGCAGTTTCCAAAAGGGAGGATTTAAAGTTTGATTGTTGTTGTTGATAACTAAAATTTGGAGGAGAGGAAGAGAGTGTAGTAGCACTTGAATAACTTGTTCCAGCAGCACTTGGTAAATGCTGATAGGAAGCAGAGTGTTGCATAAAGACTGGTGAATCTCGGGAGGTTGTGGTTTGACCACCAAAACTGGCTGAAGATGAAGTTCTCTTGTGATTACTTTGATGATTTACGAGTTGTGGTTGCTGTTGTGGTTGATGGTGTGAGTGTTGTTGATGATGGAGTGATGTTTGTGGTTGAGTGAGGAAGGTTTGAGAGAAGAAGGCATCTTCCTTGTTAGATTGTTGAGGATGATGTTGTTGTTGATGCTTTTGATTGTTATGATCATAGTATTCTTGATCTTCCTCCTCTTCATCATCAATAGGTGCCATCAACTCATTGGCAAATTGGTGAAGCTTTCCCCACATGGCAAAGTTTGGATTTATGAATTTTTATTTATTCTATGTTCCTTCGTTAATATCGTCATCATTGCAACGTCACCATCAAATAATACTAATAATAAATATATTTAATGATGAAGGATTCTGGGGAAGGAGAAAGGCTTTAATATTAATATGATTAATATCAATTAAAATATTAATATTAGTGGATTTGGTAGTTTGTCTTTGTGATTGTGTATTATTTACAAATTATTCGGTAATTAAATTTCTAACAGAGAACTTTTCCAAATTGTTTGAAAATTCACTAGCTTTCGATGAGGATAATGGTTTAACTTGTTTGATGTCGAATTGAATGGTTGGTTTTGGTTTCTTGGCTTTTGAAATTTCTTTCTGTAAGACTGAAGTTAAAAATTCAGTATAATCATCAATGTATCTTTCAATTTCGGAATAAATAGTATTAGGTGTAGAGTTTGATGTTGTGATGGTTTCACTTTGTTGTCTTGATAGTGATGATTTCAAAGCCAATAACAGAATATCCTTCATCTCGGAATGTGGTGGTATCTGTTCAACATTTTCAAAAACAACAGTTTTAAGAATATAATCCACAGCTAAATGTTCCAAATATGTTTTAGCTTTAACGTGAGATTCACGTTCTCTGATACTTCTTTCCTCTCTTTCTTTTTCAAGTCTGCCTTGTGCAGCAAATGATTTTTTGAATTGTTTTGGTGGCATTGTTTTTTTTCAATCAATAATTTATTTGAATGATTTGATGATGGCTGAATCACTCCAATTCACACATTTGAATGAATTATGGATCTAATTTGTGGTTGAGCTATTAGCTACTATGTTATTATTACTATTACTTTATATAAAAATACATTATTTCTTGGCTTCCTTCTTCTTGTTGTAAATTCTTTGAATGATGGTTAGGAGAGCCTTTTCAACATTCTTGTCCTCTTTGGCACTTGTTTCTATTATTGGAATTTGTGAATCATACTTTCTGAATTCTCTCTTAGTATCTTCTTCGCTCAATACTTGAGTTGATGATCCAATACTACGAAGATCTGTCTTGGATGCAATGAAAATAAATTCCACATCATCTGTACAATTCTTTTTACCATCTTCCAAAAATCCTGGAACTCTGTCAAAGGATGATTTTTCGCTAATGTCAGCAATAACAAAAATACCATCAGCCCCACGGAAAAATGAGCTAGCAAGAGCCTTGAATTTTTCTATTAAGGTAAGAATTTGAATTTGGTTTAAATTTGGTTAAATTTTCAATTTCAATTGTTTAAATTTTACAACATTTTATCATGACAACATACCTTGACCTGCATTTATGAAATTAATCATTACAATAAATTTCCATATAACTTACCAGCAGTATCCCAAAGTTGGAGACGAACTGATATTATTTGATGAGAAAATCGTTAATAAATTATTAACAGTAACTTACCAGTTTCCTTGGTGTTCAAAATAAGAGTACAAACAACAAAATCAATACCAATAGTAGGTTGATGTTGTGTTGTGAAACCTCTTTGACTGATTTTCTTGGCCAAACTAGTTTTACCTATAATTTGTATCCGATAGATTATTCACAGGTGAATGATCAATAAATAATAGAAATTTAAATTACTATTTAGAATATTATTAAAAACCTACCGACTCCATAATCTCCCACAAGAACAACCTTCACTAAATAATCATACTCCTCCTCATTTTCCTTTTCTATTGATACTATTTGTATTGATTCATTTATCTTATTTTTAGAGCCAACTGTATTGCTGCTTGTAGCACTGGTGGTTGATGATGTAGTTGGATGATGAGTTGTTGCTGTTGTTTTGCTGTTATTATTGTTGAGAATTTCATCATCATCTGCATCCATCATAGAACTTTTGGTTCCCTTTTCTTGTGTACTTGCTTGACCCATATTCTCTCGTGTCGCTTGTTTTTTTACTGAATAGTTTTCACGTCCAATTTCAATTGGGGTTGTAATGTTGTCACATACGGGGAGTAAAACCAAGTAAAAAATTTCAAAATCCTTTTTTACCTGTTTAAAGGTTTAAAGGGTGTTAACAACCTACAAATTGGAAGCCAATCCATTTACTTGCCAAATTGAAGAAGTAAAGTGGCCACTTTGAAATTGCATTCGAGTTTTTCAAAAAAAAAGAAAAAATGCAACAAGACAACTCTACAATCGATGTGACCTCCAATAACAAAAATACACTTCCGAAAATTATTGTTTGTGCTGGAAGTACAGGAGTGGGAAAATCTGCATTGGCCTTTGCTTTGGCAAAATATATTAAAGAGAAGGAACAATTATCATTTTGGAAATCTGCTTCAATTATTAATGCAGATGTGATGCAAATTTATGAAGGACTGCCAATTACAACTAACAAGCCTTCTCCTTCGGAAATGGAACAAGTTAAACATTATTTTGTTGGAGAAAAAGCAGGAGTAGTCTCGGACAGATCTGAACTTTATACAGTTTTAAATTATCAAAAGGATTGTCATGAGTTATTTGAAAATGAATTATTCTTGAAGGGAAATGTTCCTATTATTTGTGGAGGAACTAATTATTATATACAATCGGTGATTTTTGACCAGTACTTGATTGGAAAGGCAGAGGATAGTAATGGTGGACAGTACAATGAAACCAAAGAGGATGAAGAAGATATGAAAAATTATACGTATGAAAGATTGAAGGAAATAGATCCAGAATCTGCCAAGTTAATCCATCCTAATGATATTAGAAAGATTAAAAAGAGAATTCTACTCTTTGAAAATAATCAACAGGTTTTTACTGAAGTATTAGAATCCAAGCAAGACAAGCAGAGAACGCTTAAATATGACTGCCTATTCTTTTATCTTGCATGTGATAATCGAGGAGTTCTGAGAAAGAGAATCGAGGACAGAGCTGTTCAAATGATGGATAATGGTCTGTTAGACGAAGTTGTTAAATATCACAAATATTTAATCGACAATAAGGAGTCACTGAGCTTGTCGTTTGAGCATGGTGTACTACAATCAATTGGATATAAGGAATTTTTACCCTATCTAAAATATCTGGAGGAAATTAATGATTTGGAGGATGTAAACACCTCTGATGAGGCTATTGTTAAGAAAAAGCAAGCTCTCAAAAAGCAATGTTTAGAAGCTCTCATTAACAGTACATTTAAGTATGCCAAGAAGCAAGAAACATGGTATAGATCCTCTTGGGCAAGTGCTAAATTGCCTCTCGTCTCTAGTGGTAAATTGTTCAAGTTTGACATTTCTGCCTCATCACCCACTGATATTATTCAAAGTGCTCAAGAAATTACCACACACTTTTTGGGTGGCCAAGAAATCCCTCAACACTTGAAAGATAACTATTGTGTTGAAAAACCATACGAGAAGAATCCAAACCATCCTGGAGATGAATCCAAAACATATCTCTGTGAAAAATGTGGAAGTACTCATGTTGGCTACACAGAATACAAAAAGCATCTCAAAACCAGACTCCATAAGAAGAGAAAGAATAATGATAAATCTTCCGCAAATAAGCAAAAAAAGGAAGATGATTCAGAAGTCAACCAATCCATTAACGAACCTAACAATGAAAATATTACACTAGCTACCAACTTGCCAAATGAGGAAAATCCCATTAGTAATCTCACTGCAGCAACAGAATCAACAAATGCACCAGAGGAGGAGTTATTAATTGGGATTCAATTCTCACAGTGAACGTTTCAGAGTATTTACGATTAGCTTACGAGTACGTTAAGGACTTTGAAGATTATCCGAAAAATATTGTGGATCCGAGTGCAGACAATCAAATTACAATTAATTTAGAGTTGAGCAACTACATTGATGTTGGAGTAATCGAAATCTCCCTTGAAGATTCTTATTAAAATGAAAAAACGAAACTTTAGAGTTAATTAATCAGATTTTACGCTTTCCTTATTTGGATCAAAGTTCATGCGAAAAAAAAATGTCAAGATTGGTTGCAAAGATTTTCCTCCACATGCACAAGGCAGTACTAATTGTTCTTCTTCCCATTCTTTTATTACTCTTACAATCACCATGTGAGAAAGGGGTGTTAATTGAGGCATTTCCGATACCAACCTTAATAAAAAAAGTGGCTGGAGGTAATCAATATGCTGAAGGAGTTATGATTGGAGTGAAAAGTCCCATCTCAATTATCACAGCTGGTGAGAAAATATTCATATCCGATACCAAAATGATTAGAATGTTTGATAAAAAGAAAAATAGTATCAAGAGCATTGCTGGAGTCAATTCTGCCTCTCTCAAATATGATCCAACTTCATCAATTGCAATTCAAACAGCATTATCATCTCCTAAATGTATAGCCAGACATCCAATTAGTGGAGAATTGTTCTTTTTTGATAGTAATCAAATCAAAAAGATAACTACTAATGGACGGGTTAAGGTTATTGCTGGAAAACCATCTGGTGGATCAACTGGGGATGGATTGGCAGTTGATGTATCTATTAAATCTGATGGTGACTTGATATTTTCCAAAGAAGGGGATTTATATTTCACAAACGACAATAGAATTAGAAAAATATTGACTAATGGAACACTTATCACGGTTGCTGGATCAATTTCAAATGGTTTTATAGGAGATGGTGAATTGGCTATTAATGCAAAATTATATTCACCAAAAGGAGTTGCAATTTCGAGCAGTGGTGAAATATTCATTTTGGACAATTCCAACAACCGAATTAGAAAGATACTAACTAATGGAATAATTGTAACAATAGCAGGAAATAGAACTCTTGGATATGGTGGAGATGGGGGATTGGCAATTAATGCACTGCTGAACTCACCTACACATGGAAGATTTAATTCTAAAAATGATTTCATATTTGCTGATACCAATAATAATAGAATTAGAATAATTTATCATGACACTGCTATGATTTCCACTTTGGGAGGTATTGGAACACCTGGAAATTCTGGGGATGGAAACTATGCACTTTTGGCTGAATTTAATTATCCTGTTTATGTACATGTCAATGAGGATACTGATGAGATTTATATCATTGATAGGTATGGCACTTTAATAAGAAAAATAGATACCAATGGTATTGTCAGCACTGTATTTAAAAACTTGGGATCCTATTCAGGAGATGGATTGAACGCAAAATTAGCAAGTTTTAAGCATGTGAGATCGATTTCAATACACAATAATACCATGTTGCTGTCTGACGACAAGGCGCTCAGATATATTGATTCGAGTGGTATCATTTCTACCATAGTTGGTCAGGTTGGAGTTGATGGTTATTCTCAAGATGGTTTAATCACTTCTGAAACGAGAGTTTCACCTGCATGTGTGTATAATGGTGGCGCAGACAACTTGTATTTTTGTGATACCAACTACTATTTGAGAAAGATTACGAACAATTTTACTCAGTTGACAACAATTGCTGGAACTAGGAATGTATTTTCTGGAAATGACTATTACGCCAATATTTCACTCTTACCAAATGCAAACGGATTAACAGTTGACCATTCAACGGGTGATATTTATGTAACTCAAATTAGTGATTATGCGTACTATCCAACATTATCATCAATAAGAAAAATTGATACTAATGGAATAATTACACTCTTTTCTGGAAAAGATGGTACTATTACTCCAGATGGATATCATCGATCGAATACTTCATTTAAAGGAGTGTACAAGATGGAAGTTTCTCCAATTAATGGAGATTTCTTTATTTGTGAATTATCTAATAACAAGATTAGAAAGGTTAATTCATTGAGTGGAATTGTTTCAACGTTGGTTTCAATTCCAAACCCAACTTACATCACAATTTCAAGTGATGGTAATTTTATCTACGTATTATCTACTTCTAATTCTATTATCTATAAAATAGATACCATTTTTATAGATAATAGAATTGGGAATGTGACAAATTATGCTGGGGTTTACAATTCAGCTGGTTTTAAGAAAGATAATGTACCAGCCAATTCTACTTGGCTTAATTTACCAGTTGGCATCAAAATAACAAAAAACAATTCTCTATTAATTGCTGACACCAAAAATCACAGAATAAGATCAGTCGATCCCATTTCTGGTAACATTACAACAATAGCAGGAACAGGAAAATTTGGCCATTCAGGTGATGGAGGTTTAGCAACTAAGGCCCAGATGAATGGACCAACTTCCATAGCAATATTTAATGATACAATTTATTTCATTGACAGTGGGTATCCTGCTGTGAGAAAGTTTAAAATTGGAGAAAAGATTTATCATGTAGCTGGTTGTGGACAGAACGGATATAAAGGAGATGGAAAATTGGCAATTAATGCATGTCTTGATGTGCCAATGGATTTAAATGTACAACCTAATGGTGACTTACTAATTTCTGAATTGAAAAGAATAAGAAAAATTGATATCAATACTGGAATCATTACAACCATTGCAGGTGGAATTGGAAATGAAGGGTTGGCTTTAAATAGCTCCATTTATATTGAAACTATTGAAATAGATAAGAATCGAGATGTATTTGTAACAGAAAGATGGGATATTAGAAGAATTGATAAGAATCAAATCATTCATCAATTCGCAGGAAGCACAATGCTTGGACTAAACTCTGCGAAAGAGAAAAATTCTTTGGATTTTGATTTTTCTGGAGTATCAGACATGGTTATTGTTAACGGAGAGAATTATCTCGTAACAGATTCTGTTGGTTGTACTATCTATATCATTGATAGGTATGGGAATGTTTCAGCTATTGCTGGAAATGGAGAAGCAGGCAATAGTGGTGACGATGGTCCAGCAACTAAAGCTAAGTTAAATATGCCAATAAGTGCAGTGATGGTATCGAATGGGGATATTTTCATTTCAGATGGGTATGACAGAATTAGAAAAGTGGATTCTAAATCTGGTAACATAACAACAGTTGCTCTTGGAACCAATTTTTTCAATAGTGTTTCACCAACATTTATGAAATCAGTTGGTGATGATGTTTATTTCATTGATACGAATAACGAAATAACCATTAAAAAGATATCAAAGGAATGCCCAAGCAATTCCCTCATCAATCCTCAAAATTCGTCTGAATGTGAATGTTTGGATGGTTACTATGGAGAATCTTGTGAGGAATTCGAGTGCTTTGGAGTTCATTATCTAAACGAATCATCATGCTCATCCAATGGCCTATGTATTGCTCCAGATTTATGCGAGTGTTATCTTGATTTGCATTCGGGATCTGTATGTGAATTTTTGATGTGTTTTGGAATTTCTCAGAACGATTCAAATGTTTGCTCTGGAGGAGGAATATGTACTGGTTTCGATAAATGTCAATGTAGAGAAGGATTTTATGGAAACAGATGTGAATTTAAAGAAGAGAAAGTTAATTGCTTTGGGATTTCAAATATCTCAACTGTTTGTTCAGGAAGAGGAATTTGTGAATCAACCGATAACTGTAAATGTAATACTACTATTGGGAATTATATTGTGAGTGGAATTGAATGTGAAATATTAACATGTATTCCCATTTTAGAAATATCAAACTCTGAAACGATTTACACAAATATGGAAAGATTACCTCGCTACATTTCAAAATATATAACGTTTAATGAATGTCATGAAGACGATATTTCAAAGTTTGATATAGAATGGAAACAAATCCTAGGATACACTCTAAATGTTGAAACACTATCAAATTACGATTTACTAATTCAATCAAATAATTTATTGAAAGGAGAATATGTATTCGAATTGAAATTGAATTTTAATAATTTTACTTCAACAAAGCAAATTAAAATAATAACTACTGATGAAGATTATAATATCATACTTTTACAATCATCATTGACATCAAATCAAGTTATGATTAATATAGAAACTGATCCAATGGATAAAAGTAATTTAATTGATAAGTATGAATGGAAATGGAATTGTCTTAATGGTAAAAATCTATGTGATGAATCTTTAACTAAACAATTAAATACCAGTGCTCTGATGAAATTACATAATTTTACAATAACTTCAACTCATGAATCAATTGAATTAAGATTAGCCATAAATAATAGGACTGGAAATATACTGATTAACTTTCCAATTCAAGAAAGCGTACCAATCATTACAGTTTTATCAATGTACCCGCAAAAAACAGTATTTATATCATCAGATATATTACAAATTCAACTACTTGTTGAATTAGATAATCAAGCTGAAGACGTTAATTATTTAATGGTCAGAGAATGGAAAATAGATAACAAAACAATACCATCTTCCATATTATTACCAGGATCTGATATTGTCAATGCGAACAAAATATTATTAGACCTTTCCACACTCTCTACAACAACATCACATGTAATCACATTTATGGCAATTAGATCTGTAAATAGTTTTGCTATTTATAATTACGAATTCAAGATTGCAGATAATCCCACATCTTGTGTATGTTCAATAACACCTTCAATTGGATACGCCATTGATACAGTATTTACAATCTCATGTTCAAGCTGTCTACAATCAAGTACTGAAATTTTACAATTAAGTTTTTTAGATCTCAAAACTAATTTGAAAATTCAACTTTTAGAGACAAGAAATTTAATCATTAAAACACCCCTGCCATATACAGGCAATGATGAGACCGTAACACTGTACATTTCAAATAAGAATATTCAAACTGGCGCCAAATCAGAAGTTACCTTAAATAGAGCATTATTACTTCCTCCAGCATCTACCATCGCTGACGTGAAAAAGAAGAAATCTTCTTGGGATGCCATTTATAAAACCCTTTCTTCCAACGATCCTAAAAAGATAGTTTACAGCTACAGTACAATTACTTCTGAAGCAATGGTTAAGAAAATTTCAGGATCTAAAAGAGCTATAAGAGGTATGTGTGCGAATGGAGCTAGTTATAATGAAGAAACTGTCTCATGTGTATGCGTAAATGGATTCAAAAAGAGTGATTGTAGTATGAGTTTTAATGAATGGATTCAAGTCTCAAGTGAAAAATGGAATTCTTCTAAATTACTAATTGAGGAAATGTTGGATAGAAATGAATTCCAAATGAATGGAAATCAATTATCATTTGAAATGGCTTTTATTTATCATCTCTTTGAAAATTATGATGAAATTAATGAGGAAATGTACAATTCTGTATATTTATTATTTAAAACCCGAATTACAGAAATATTAAAATTAACTTATTTGGAATTAGCAGATCAATTGGGAAAAATAATGAATAACATATTAGAAATGATGATTAACAGTCGAATTTCATTAAATAATGGAAAGAAATTAGATAATTGGGAAGAAATTATTGAAATTAGTACTAATTTGAATATAATTAATTTGAAGAATCATTTTCAAATAATGAGTCTCACAAATTTTTACTCAATCCTTTCTGCAAGAATGTATCCTTCCGAATTTTCAAATTCAATAATTTATTATTCTGAAAATAACTTTGTTAAATATCCAAAACAAATGATTAAATATTTTGGTAATACTAGACAACAAATATTTAATAGAATTATAAAGTATAATACAAAATATAATGAAATAGAAAATTATGAAAAAGTTAATAATAATACTGAAGTGCAAACAACGATAAGAAGTTTACCATTTATGGTATCTTGTGAAAATTACTATCAACAATCTTCTGTAAATGAGAAAATTATTTCCTATTCATTCAACTTTGAAAATACAACACTCTCCCATACTATTACTACTTTCATTAATTCAACTACAAGAAAGAATGAAACAGTATCATCACACATTGAGTGCCATAGTGCTGTTGATTCATGCCTAATTGAAACAGTGAATAATAATAACTATTATTGTAAATGTTCACAATTTGCAAGAAATGTTACTCTGATCGAAACAGTTCGGAGAACCATTTCTTTTATTACTTACACCTCAACTAATCCACAACCCTCACCGTCACAAATAATAATGGAAAATTCTTCAATTCTTGCAGAAACTAGTTTAACCAAGCAAAACAATGTTATTGGACTTGTAGCTCTGGTAGCATTGGCATTGATTATTCCAATTCTGATTTTTGGGTTGGTTGTGATTGGATTGATTGTTTATTGTGTGAAGAAGAAGAAAATTTCTGTTCCACCTAGTGCTAGTTCAGAGTTGCAAACAATCTGAAAATTTCAAAATAAATTAAAATGGATTACTTATCAAAATTTTCAGATCAGAAATATCATATTTGTTTTTCGGTGTTTTGAGGTTGTGTGATCAAGCATGCTTCTTAAAGGGCAATTGGAATTGAACAATCAACTTCCATGTTCAAAAAGAATGTCTCACACCATACGGTTCAGTAGTAACCATAATTCACGCGATGATGGAACAGTAGAAGAGGAGGCTCTAAGACAGTTCCAATCATCATTAAGCAGTGATCAAGGAAACAGGATTGATAACAATAAGGGAAGGAGAAGGACAAGAGCTTTCTTCAAACCAGTTGTACATCATGATGATGGAGGTGGTGACACGCATCACATCTCCACTTCTTCTTCAAACACTGCGGTTCCCTCAACATCAAGAACCCGACATTCAGTATCATCACCTTATCATCATTATAAATTACAAGAACAAATTCTAAAACATGATGCTGCTTCTGAACCAAAAAGACAAGTGCATCACTTTGCTCTTATTGATTCACCAACTCAACAGCCAGACTTTTCCTCAACAGAAAATCTCACCGTTACACAACAAATCCCTAAAAAACCAAGAGCATCCAGAAAAAACACACTCACACCCATGACTTCTTCATCGATTCTGAATGCAGCCAGTAATCTGCTTAAGAATCAAGGAGAGGCATCACCAACGCCATCTGTAGATAAGAGTAGTGCATCATCATCTTCTGAACTGAAACTCTCTGTGGATAACAATCTTGTTACAGAATTTCATAACTTTCCAAATCAGTCTCCTTCTTCTTCCTCATCAACAGAGAGGAAGAGAAGTTTAATTAATTTAAATGTTTGCTACTTGAATCTATCACCACCGGAACATGATTCCTATTTGGAAAGATTAAACGAGGAAGATGAGGATGATAGCAGTGCGGAATCCCTTACATCATCAATAGTTTACGAGCTTAAGAATGATGATTCCTTCCCTTCAACAATTGTAAAGGATGAGATACGGGAGGAGACTCAAACTGAAGAAATAGTAGATAGCAATAATGATCTTGATAAATCAATAGATCCATCATCTTCACCACTCGAAAATATAATATCGATTGAGGAAAATCCACCAAAGGAAGAACAGGAGGAGTGTAAAAAAACTGATGAACTTGTAGTGGAAAAGGAGGAACAACAATGTAGTACTATTCCAGTTCAAGAAGAGCACTCACATGAACCAATGAATGATGAACCATTAATCGAGATTTCAAAAGAAATTATTAAGGAAGCTCGATCAGAGGACCCCACAACAACCTCAATTGATATTCAAGCAACTACAGAAGAAACAAGTGCTGATAAGCTTCCCCAAATGAATGGATCTGACAATACTCCAATATTTCAAGAGGATTCAAACGATTCAGAAACTGAAAATATGGAAAATATCGAACAAAAACCAACTGAAGAAAGCAAAGAGGCAAAAGACGCTGAAAATATGGAACAAACGTCTTTTTCAGAACTTATAAGTGAGGTTGAAAAGGAAAACAAGGACATTATCGAAATTTCTGATTCAATTGTCCAACAAGTTCAAGAGAAGAAAAACGAGACAGAGGTGAACACTGAATCACAAATAATGAAAAAAGAAACAGAAATTATAGAACACACAGAGGAGGTGAGCACTGAACGACAATTAATGAAACCCACAACAATCAATGAAGAGATGATTAAAGGCGAGGAAACCACTGTTGAATATGACCTTAAGGTAATACTCGATACCACTACAGAAGTGTTAGGGAGTGAGGAATCACCCAAAAATACAGAGAATGAAAATGAATGTGAGACGAATGGTATTGTTACAGAAACAGAAACAGTTGAATTGAGTTGTACAGAAAAGGGAGAAGATCAACATTCAATAGATCAAGATGAATTCAGCCCTGCTGAACCAGTCAGTTGTTTTGAATTGAATTCCAACATTATTAATGAAACTTCAATTGATCAAAAGGATGACGAAATTGAAAATTCTTCAGATATTCAAGCAAACGAAATAACTCCAGTTGCTCAACATGATGATCTTGAAATGAGGAATATTTTGGAAGAACATCCAGAAGTTAACACAAAAGTTGAAGAGGATCTGGAACCAATAACTGTTTCCACAGAGAATTCTGTGGAAATACAAGACGAAGAAGTGACAATACCCCAACCCAGCGAAACTCCTACTCCTACAGAAGCCGATATCGATACCACTGTTACAGAACCTGTGGTTGAAGAAAAAGACAATATTAAGGAAACTTTAGAAGTCCAGCCAGAACAAAATACTGAAATCAATGATCAAATTCCAACAATTGCCAATACCAACACTCCAAACGAAATTTCTCAATCACCACAATTAATAGAACCTCCTACAATTAGCAGTAATGAAGAGAGAGTTGCAAAAAGCGAGCTGATAACGCCCCACAATTTTGAAACCACCGTAAATGATGATTTAACAATTTCATTTCCAAAAAAACGAACACACGAGGACGGCAAATCGGTAACTGATAGCTGTGTTCAACAACAAGCCCAACAGGAAGACAACATTTCAGAAAAGGAGCTACAACAAGACTCACCTGTAGATATTGTTAAATCCGATGCAATGAGTAACAACAATAGCTATATGTACCAAACACCTTACGAAGAACAACTCGATGTTCTTGATAGAGGCAATGATGAAGATGATATTGACGAATCATCTATTAAGCAATCCGTACTTGAAGAATATCTTTTATCCAAGCTTAATGAAGAAGCTGGTTATGATGACTTGGAAAAGAAGGTCTTCGCCTCCTTTGAGGGTGATTTTTCATCATATGAACAAGCAATTAGAGAGGAAATTAGATTCCTCTCCGAGAGCATTGAAAAGAAGAGCAAAGATATTCAAGACTCAGAGCCTGTTATTTCCACTCCCCAACCTGAACTACGACCAAATATTGATCTTAAACTATTTACACCAGACTCTCCTTCGTTTAACATTGTCATTGAAGATTTCCTCTCAAATGGTTTAAAGTCTAGAATTTCTCCACGAAGATTATTTTCACATCAAAGAATTAATACACTCTCAATAAGAAATTCCATTGAAGAGTACGATAATCAACGATTAGTTTATGAAAAACAACGAGATTTCAACACGCTGAATACATTTGATATCAAGATACGAAAAGAAATTCTCTCTGAGGTGATTAAAATTGAAGACAGATTTGAGAGAGAGTATGAACAAAGAAAAAAGAACATTAAGGAACTTCTTGAAGATCAAAAACTAGAAATATTAGATTTGTGGACAAAGAGAATCCTTGAATATGATCAATTGTCTGGTAAGATTCTTTTAGATATTACAGAAAGACACAAACATGAAATTGTTCAACAAGAAGAAAAGCTAAGAGTTAGTTTTGGAAGAAAAAAGCCAAACTTTTCGAAAAATACACTTGCTGAAAGATCACTTTATAATTTAATAGCCTCTTCGAAACAGTACGAGAGAGGACTTGGAATGGAGGAAAAAATTACCAATTTGGAGAGAAAAGATATTATTAACTTTTATCACCAACAAGAGCAACACGTTACAAAAAAATTGGAATTCGTGGCAAGTAAACAACTCCAAGAATTATCTGTTACCCAACAAAGAATTGATAGAGGAAGAAAGGAAATGGAAATGTATATGGAAGATGACATTAAGAAGGTCGATAATCGCTCCAACATTTTATTCAAAGATATGGAAAGAAAGAAGGCTGTAGTTAGTACTCAACTAAGAACATTTAAGGAAAAATTCAAAGGAACAAATTCGCCTGTAAAGAAACAGGTGTTTTTACATAGTGAAGATTTTGAAGACCCAATCCAAGAATCCACTGTAAATATTAATGCTTGTTTGGAATTTTTCCTGATCATTCCAGATAAGGTTAATCATTTCTTCCAAAGTGTGGACAAGAAAGAGACTGAAGTAGAGCGGGAAACTTGTAATGTTATTAGAAGACTGGTTGATCGTATTGAGGGTTCTTCACAGCTTTCTCCAAAATCAAGTACTACATCTAAAAGTCCTTCCATGGAGAAGAAACTCAATACAAGTGTATCACCAAAAGCTAAAATCTCTTCACCAACATCTCTCTTCAAAGATGTTATGCCTTCTTCGCCATCCTCTTCCTCTGATTCAATTACACCAAAGAAATCACTTAAATCATCTCCTCTAAAAGAATCTCCAAAGAAAACTCCAGCTAGATCTCCATACTCATTGGAAGAAGGACTCAGAAATAAGAAAAAACCAACTCCAAAACATAACTTTTCAACACTAATGCAGTACAACGGCTCCAAAACTCATATCAAATAACTAGATCTTGTAAAGTAGTAATTTATTAGTAATTGTACACTCCGAATGTTGTTACAGCACAAAATAAGCTTTGCTAAAAAAACTCTAAGATAACAATAAATATGTAAAAGACTTACATTCATATATGTATGAGTAGCGTATGAATCACAATCTTCATCCCAAAAACATCTACATCCCATCCTAAATTTTGAACACTTAGCTCAACATGTAAAATACTAATACATACTTGACTCCTTCTCCTCTCTGTTCTCCAATCATCACATTTACAATAAATTTATATCTTTCATATTTTAATTCCATACACTTGTCTCTTATTTCATTACAAATGTCCTTTATCCATTGTTGTACTTGTTCCATTTGATATTCCTTTCCTTTTAATCGGTTTGTTACCACATCTTTAATTATTTCTTTTACTTCAGCAGATTTAAACCTATTGAAAGGCATCGAACCGATTTTAATTACAACTATAAACTTACTTGTGTCGAAAATTTGGCCTCAATTGAAATGATGCCATCTCGGAAAGTTGGGATGTACTTGCTTCCATTTTTTATGATTGTATTTCTTGTTGTTTTATTAATATCCAACCTCTCGAAAATTGTACAAAATATAGGCGGGAAGGCCAAATAAAAAGTAATAAATCAGATAAAAAAAATGCAGCCTCTCAACTCACCAAAATCTTCATCGCACCAACTTGCACCACTTGTGATCGCGTCAGTATTGGCAATCCTAATAAGAGTTTTGCTATTTTATTACGGATTTGATAAATCATTAGAGAATGATATACATTTTTCGACACCAACAACAAGTTTTAAAAGATGTAGGTGTGAATATTTAATTATTTTTAATTATTAATAATTAAATAGTAAAGGAAGGATTATTCTTGACGCGTATTGGACAATCCCCATATTCAAGTTCATCATATTTA
This sequence comes from Naegleria gruberi, assembly GCF_000004985.1. NCBI lineage: Eukaryota > Heterolobosea > Eutetramitea > Acrasida > Naegleriidae > Naegleria > Naegleria gruberi. The sequence goes on along the minus strand of NW_003163316.1, from coordinate 410,554 downwards.
CAACCTCCTCTACTGTTAATACCTTTCGGAATATCAAATGAGTTGAGTGAAATGTTTGAAATGGAACAAGTTGATTTGTGGATTGACAGATGTATTTATATTGTATTGGATTTAGTGGTTGCATATTTAATTTTTGGACTTGCTAAAAATGCATTCGAATCACGATTAATCTTTGCATACATTGAAAATCAAAAAATTGAAAACAAGCAAGATTCTAATAATCTCCCTACCCTTTTGTTTTTAGCGTACTTATTCAATCCTGTAATGATTGGAAGTTGTATCAGTATGTCTACAGTTATTTTTAACAATATTTCAATTGTGGGAGCGTTATATTTTGCAAGCAAGTCAAATCTCACCATGAGTACTCTATTCTTGGCCTTTGGGACTTATTTGACACTTTATCCTGTGTGCCTGTTGATTGGAGTTGTTTTAATTTTGAGAAGCATTCAATTAAGAAATAATCAAGCGCCTTCAACAACAGCAATTGCATTCAAAGCAACTGTGCTTTTCATAGCGTGGATGGCAATTCTCGTACTGGCTTCTATTTTCATATTAAATCATGATGAGACGAATGTTAATAATTCAATCATGACTCAAATATTCAATGACAAGTCTATTCAAATAATGCAAAGTTTCATGTATCAATGTTACTATTATCCAATGTCACTGGAAGATCTAACACCAAATTGGGGAACTATGTGGTATTTTTTTATTGAGGTTTTTAATGATTTTAGAACTTTCTTCCTTCTCATTTTCCATCTTCATGTATTTGCATACATTATTCCTTTGACAATTAGATTCAAAAACGATGGACTTTTTTGGTGTGTAGTACAAATAGCAATTATTTCAGTATTTAAGAATTATCCATGCCTGGGAGACTTTTACTTTTACATGACTCTTTTATTATTATTTGTGGATGTCAGTGGTAATATGAGATATGGTTTCTTTATTGTCAGTACTTTATTGGCTACATTATTCCTTGGTCCAATATGTTTCAACACTTGGAATTTTAAGGGAACTGGTAATGCAAACTTTTTCTATTTCATTACCTTAATCTTTTTAGTGGGTAATATTTTATTAATTGTTGAGTTTGTTTTTGCTAGATTGAAAGCAAGTCATGAACAAAAAAAGAAGAAATAAATATTTATTTCTTATTTGGTGTGCTTGGTTGAGTTGGTGTGGTTGGTTGGGCTGGTGTGGCTGTAGTAGCAGGTTTGGTTGGTTTAGCTGGTTTAGCCGCCTTAACAGTTGATTTTGTTGAAACCTTTCTTGGCTTAACTGATTTGGTTGTAGGTTTTGCTTTTTTGTTTAGTCCTGATCTGGTGGCTGGCTTGGTAGCTAGTTTAACTGGTTTAGCTGCCTTTGTTGCCTTGGCGGCTGGTTTTCTTGGCTTAAGTGCTGATTTTGTTGAAACCTTTCTTTGCTTAACTGACTTGGTTTTCTTGGCTGATTTAGTAGCTGGTTTGGTTGGCCTAACTGTCTTTGGAGTAGCAGTAGAGTTGCTTGAACTGATTGGCAAGGTTGGTGCTACAGAATGAGTGACCATTCCAGTAGCTGGTTTGGTAGTATTGGTTGGGGCAACTGGCTTAACTGGAGTAACTGGCTTAGTTGGCTTGGTTGGCTCAATTGGTTTGGTTGTATTGTTAACAACTGGCTTAACTGGTGGTTTAATGGTACTATTTGTAGATGGCTTAACTGGTTTTGGATCAACAGAAAGTGGTTTAACTGGTGGTTTGGCTGGAGTACTTGGTTTGGTAGTATTGGTTGGGGAAACTGGCTTAACTGCTGGAAGGAATGATTCCTTACAGTCCTTTCCACTATGAGATCTATTACAAGTGCATGTATCCTTCTTTGAACAAACACCGTTACCATTGCAGACCTTTGGATCAGTAGATTTTACACCGAAGCAAGTAACAACTGAATTAACAGCTGGCTTTGGTAAACCAACAACTGGTTTAACTGGTAGTTTAACGGTACTATTTGTAGATGGCTTAACTGGTTTTGGATCAACAGAAAGTGTTGTAATAACTGGTGGCTTGACAGTGTTTGTTGTTGTTGTAGCTTCACACATATCACCAGCAAACTTATCACATCGGGCTTGCAAAACTCTAATTTCCAAAGATAAAGCTTGTTCAGCCTCTGCCAAACTCTTAGCATTGAGCGTATTTTGAAGAACATAGGAATCAATGTTATCACTTCCAGTACGGAATGATTCAACACTTTCCAAAAGAATCTTGTTATATTGAATGGCATCCTTAACTTGTTCGAGTTGAGCTTTCTTCTCCTTCAAAATATCACGAACTATAACCTTAGTCTCAACACACACCATCAAGATGGCAATAAGGAAGAGGGCAAGAACGACACGGCTTACAGACATTTTTTTATGATGAGGTTCACTGTGGTGTGAAAGGGAGCAAGATTACCAGTGCTCCTGTTCCAACAACATATACAGCCATTGATAATGATTACTGTAAAATGGTCGGTTTATAATTGATAGTCCACTTAATAAATAATAATAATTGATATATCAGGCTCGCCACGTGCTGTTTAAACTTGATTATTGGGTGCAATCATCGGAATGGGGCAATGTGTTTGCATTTTCATAAAGATGTTGAAGTTTGTTTTTTTCATTTTGATGATCGTGTCCTTATATGGATGGTGGTATAGTTGGTTCACTTTTGTAAAAAAAAATACCGTTTTTTACAAAGTCAGCATCAACTTTGGATGGTATATTTTCTTCATCATCACACCAACTAGTAATGAACAAACCTCATAATATTACTCTAGAGGACATCAACCAACACAGTGAATTTTTACACAGTTTGGGATGGAGTGATTATGAATTTTTTGAAAAGGAGATGACATTCAAACAGGTATCGGAAGGCCCTGTTGGTCATGGCAATCACTTGAATTCAATGACTCCTCTTAAATGTTTGGAGCAGTACTTGACTGATGAGTTAATGGATGGAATAGTTGATCTATGTAACCATCCACACAAGCCATCAACAACGGATTTTGATGACCAAGGTGATCACATTAAAGAGTGGTATGGAAAACATGTTCAAAATAATTCGGAAGACAATGAACAACTTGATGAAGACGATCAAGTTATCATACCTTCTCTACCTGAAGAAAGTGTTGATGAACACGAGGATGTGACTTCTTTACCACTCAGCAAGATAATCACCTTGTCTGACATTTACCTCTATTTTGCAACTATTATCACAATAATGCTCGCTCCTCTTCCTGAGTTGGATTTATACTTCTCTACATCACTTCTGACCAGTAACCAATTCATCAAGAATATTTGGAACAACCGAGATGACTTTCTTTACATCAATAGACACTTCAGAGCAAACCCTCATCATTTTACAAGAATATTTAATATAATTTCCAAGGTGATTTGGATCCTTCCGAAGAATTGCTGTCGATGAAACATTGATAGAATTTGATGGTAGGTATCGCTTTAAACAACACATTAAAGGAAAACCCACTAACACTGGTGTGAAGCTTTATTTAATGTCAGATAGTAAATGGTTCGTGTATCGTCTTTGGCCATACTGTGGTCATCAACCACCTGTCCATATACTTGTCTGGGATTTTGTACAAGCCCTACCATCCAGAAATTATAGTATTTGTGTTGATTCTTACTTCGGGCACTACAAGACGGCTGCAGTTTTGAATTTAATGGGATTTCGTTTCACAATGAACTGCATGAGTAATCGACTTGGAAAACCATGTAACCAGATACTCAATGAGTATACATTGGAAAAAGGTGATTGGGTTTCGGTCACTAATGGTGATTTTGTTGTTATTAGATTTTCTGATAAAAAAGTTGTAAACTTTGTAACAAATGAAGTATCTATTGAACAAACCAAAACTAGAGGAAATGAACACCCTAGTGTGAAGGCAGTGTATGAGCAGAACCATGTTAATGTGGATGTGTCTGATCGGTATGCCCATCTTTACAATGGATCACATCGGATGCATAGGTGGACAAATGCAGCTTGGTTCGGAATTTTTCGAGTAGCAGTCACAAATTGTTGGATCTTTTACAAGGAAGCTGTCGACCCCAACACAACATTAGTTTCGTACCTCTCGATGCTTGCTATTGAATTAGCAAGAAAAGGTGGTGCTCAAGTTGATAATGTAGGGAGAAAATTGACTCAGCCCCATACACATGTAAAAGTCAATGATCATCATTACCACAATTGCCACTACTGTAACAACTCAAGAGTGCACACAAAATGTACCCAATGTGGTTACTGGATGTGTGCTTTACATAATGATACCCTTTGCGAACACCCATCCAAATAATTAACAAAGTTTTCCAATAAAAACAAAAACAGTTTTATTTTTTTTCCAGTGTCGAGCCGGATATACACTCTGATGTAAGGAAAATTTGAATGGGCCAACAGGAAAATTTCACACATTGCTTGTCTCAAAATTAGAGATCCAACATGGCATCAACTACATTGGTGATCATACTATCAATAATGGAACGATCTGGGATGGAAATTGCCAATCCATACATTGGTGCTGAACCCTTTACATTCTCTGGATGAGTACTGACCTCCTTGACAGCATCCTTCATGTCTTGGATGAATTCATTGGCCTTCTCATCTGTGGCAGTATTCAGGGTTACACACAAGTGAATAGAGGCAGGGAATTGAAGTGGATTCAAACTCCAACCTCTATGGGAGAGGAAGTCCATAACCTGGTAAATATCAATTTTACTCACTTGAGTATTGGTTTCAAAGGCAATCACCATAGCTTTTGGATCACCACATACCCTAATTTCTGGTATTTCTTGTTGAACTCCCTTCTTAATCTTTTGAACAGTTGTTACAATTCTTCTAGTAGCCTCCAAATAGCCCTTTTCTCCCACATGCATCAAACTGGCCCAAGCAGTAGCAACAAGTGCACCACTTCGACTACCAGAGAAGATAGGAGTAGCATAAACACCACCCATCCAATTTGTAGTAACAAAGTACATGTACTTTCTCAATTCTCTGGATCTGAACAATAGAACACTGCTACCTTTTGGAGCTAGTCCATATTTGTGAGTGTCAACACTCATACTAGTTACACCTGGCAAGGTAAAATCAAAATCTTTAAGACCCAAATCAAAACCAAGCTTCTTGGCAAATGGAACAACAAAACCTCCAAGACAACAATCAACATGCAAACCTAGTCCATTCTTGAGAGCCAATTCACTCAATTCTTCAATTGGATCTATAATACCTTGGCCGTAGCATGGAGCAGATCCCACTAATAAAATAGTATTGGAATTGATAGCCTTTTTAACCAAATCCATTCTAACTTTGAAAGTATTCAAATCCACTTCGACATGTCTCAACTTGATGCCCAAATAGTGACATCCCTTTTCGAAAGCACAGTGGACAGTTCTTGGAGCAACAACTTCTGGTTGCTTGATCCATGGCTTTTCATGTCTAGCTTGATCACGATAGGCCTTCAATGCCATAATAATAGACTCTGTACCTCCACTTGTGGTGGTACCAACAATACCCTCTCCTGTCTCCTTATTGTAGGATCCATTCATAATGGCTCCAGTCATTCTAATAACTTCTGCCTCCATTTTTCTGGTGTAGAGGAAACAATCTGAATGCAATGGATTGGTATGCATGAAATAACGATAGGTTTTGGCAAGGAGGTCTTCATGATATTTTCTAAATGCAAGAGGATCAGTACTACTTTGTGACACAACTTGATCATTTACACTTAAAGAGTCCTCTTCATCATTTGAATCATCTGTAGCATCAATATATACAACACCAGATAATTTCTTTTGAGATACCTTTTTACCATCGAGTTGTTTCATTTTTTTAAGTAAGCTCAATAATTGTGGATATGGAATTCCTTCTAATGGTAATTTTTCATTGTATTCTTCTTGTTCAATTCCTTTTTTAAAAGACAATTTGATCTCCTTTGAAATTTTTGCAAGTGTTTCTTGAATTTTGGAATCAACCATTGGTAATTTTCTAACAGTTTTTAAAATTGTTCCGAGAAGAACTCCACTCAATCCATTTGGATGTTCCTTGGAGGCTTCCCATAATTGTTTTCCGTAATATGTTGAAGCAATGGTGGCTGTTGTATAAAAAATTAGAGTGAGAGGTTTAATATCCTTCAACTGATCATTTAAAGAATCTATTCTTGATTGTACACTCTGATTGAGAGTGGTAATGGTGGAGGACATTTTTTTTATGTTGATTATTTTCATGCATATAAAACGACTTGTTGATTTGTTTGATGCATAATTGAAGCTTGCTCTCGGATGTCCAAGAGCTTGACCAATTTTCCGAACAGGTTACAATGGTGTTGATTGTTTAATTGGATTCTCATAATGTGGTCTTGAAACAAACAACACTAATCGACTAAAGTATTTGTCATTACAGTTTTATTTAGGATGTATCCATTTCAATCCATTGGCCATATTCAAAATCTTGATCTCTTTCTGACAAACTGCAAACACCTTCACTTGTTGTATAGTAATTGTATTTAGGAGTATCGTTTGTGTCAGTTTCCCCATTTTGTGGAGTTTGAGGTGGTTCCTCTGGACTGTCTGGACGATTGATTAATTCTTCAACCAATTTCTTCTTCTTCTTTTTAAGAGCAGAAATTGGTTTCACAATTGTGGGCGATATTGATTCAGGGTCTTCCAGAGTCTCTACATTTTCTTGCATTTCTCTAGTTATTTCCAAACTTTCCTCCAATTCAGGTTTTTGATTATCGTGTGAGGGTTCATTTGGTGCAAAGACAACATTTTTCTTAGTGAGAGTAAGAGTCTTTTTCCTTCTTGACGATCTATTGGAGAGAGTTGTCTTATCGTCTGCCTCGCCCTCACTACTACTGCTAGTTTCCTTTCCAAGTACAGTTTCTGTAATTTCTTCAGTATTGGATGATTCTATTGATGATGATTTGGTGTGTACAAGAGGAGGAATGGTAATGGATGAATTGGAGATTATTGGAGTATTGGTTGAGGAAGAATCAGTTTGGATTATTAATTCAGTTTCTACTATTGGGACTGTTGAGGCTTCAGCTAATCCCTTAATTTCTAGAGAGACTCGTTTCTTTTGAAGAGCTTGAAGCATTCTCTTGGAAGACCAATGTTGATGTTTCTTATCGAAAAGAGATTTAGGATGTACTGAGGAACATTTGCCAGTTTCATAATTAAATAATTTCTTATTTTCAAAGACCATCTTCATAGACTTGAATACACTGCCATGAATTGCTGCAATAGAACGATCGATATTTGTGTTATCAATTTTTGGTACATTATAAACCTCAGCTCTATCATATAAATACTTTTGAATTTGTCTAATGTTTTGGAAATATTTGACATATTTGTTGTTCCTAGGTTCGAGAGTCATGTATTTTGCTCTGATAGCAAATCTTTCCTTATGTTTTTGTTGATTACTAATATAAATAATATATGGTAGGATACTAGTTGGATGCTTTTTCATAAGTTCCACAATAAAATCAGTCAATAAGTGAACACCTTCCACTACAAGTCCCTCATTACGTTCAATTGCTTGTTCAATGATTTTTTCTAATTGTTCAATGACCAATTTGCATTGTCTTCTAAATCCTTCAACAGTTAATTCATCTGGTGACATTTTATCTTTCAGTTCCTTTCCTTCTTGTGTATTGACAAGAGCTTCTCCTGCATGATAGGTAGAGGCAAATAAAACTGGTTCCTCTTCTTTAGAAATAAATGCTCTAAGCATGTGCCTAATATTATCAGTAGAGAGGACTTTTGTAATACCTAAACGACTTGCAATAAGACTTGCCAATGTACTTTTACCAGTACCAGAAGTTCCTCCAAATAAAATAATTAGTGGTCTTCTTCTTTCTTGCATTGAGCAAGCAATAGAAAAGTCTCTAATTCTATTTGCTCTACTGTAACCAAAAACGTTCAAAGCAATTCTTATAATCTCTTGGAATTGGAATCTGGTAAGGAAAATTACATAATTTCTCTCATGTCTCTTACTGATGGTTTGTGGAATTTTGAGAGACCTATTCTGTTTGAGCATGTAGGTAATTTCTCTAACAAGATAAGACTTGCTCTTCAAATGCTTGTCATATCTCAAAATTCTCTTCTTACTTAAAGGATTATTTACATTATTTGGTGATGTACCTAAAGTTTGTGAATCAAAACTTCCAGATGCTTGTTGTTCTATAGTGATTGGAATTTCTAGTGAATGATTAGTTAAGAGTGCTTTCTTGTTGTGATTAGAGATTGGTACAGATATGGATTTAGAGAATGGCACTGTGGTGGATTGTTTTTCATGATTAGGGGTTAGCGAAACATTATCGTCTGAATGGTGTTCATGATCGGATTCATCAATATCATTACCACTATCATAGGGAGATTTAGAGGATTTGTACTTTCTGTGTTTTTTCTTTCTGTCCTTCTTGTGAGAGTCTTGATGGAGGTGATTTATTGATTCTTCTTCACTATTCTTATTACAATTGTGAGGTGATGATGTAATTCCTCCTTGATAGTTGGAGAGTGTTGGCGGAGAATCAATAGAAAAGTCCTCATTCGTAATAACTTCTTTATCATCCTCTCTTTCCGATTCACTACCACTTTCACCATTTGATGAACAACTTGAATAATCCAAGTGATCTTCAACTATTACTTGTTGAATACTAGTTGGTAGTATGTTGTTGTTTTCTCTATAATTTAACAAGGGTTTGAGAAGTTTAGATTGTTGTTGGCTGTATGTTCCTTCAACGTTTAGTTCATTTACAGAATAATTATCAACAGTTTCGAGGAGATTTTCCTCCTCGGATGATGAATGTCTTGCTCTCTCTAATTGTTGTTGTTTTTGTTGTTGTAGTTTTAGGTTGTATTGTGCTTCTGAGACCCATTTGAAAACTAAATCACTAATTTCAGCAGCATCTCCTTGTTTACAACCCATGATTAATAAAGTACTAAGAACGTGATAGTGAGCATAACATGAGAGGTGTCTATATTGCACCTCTTGTTGTTCCTCATTCTCCTTATCGAGAACATAGATGAATACAACCTTGTCTTTTGATGTATTTGTATCCGTAGACATGATGGTAGAAGGAAGAGGATTAGTTGGTGATTGGTCTTCCATCATGATGATATTGTAGTATTTTCAGATGATGATGATGAAGGTATGATTATTCAATAATTATAATAACAATATGAATTTGTTCTCTTCTTGTTATTTAGATGATGAAACGGAATGACAAAGTACTTGCTTGATCAATGCAGGGGAGAGTGCTTCTACAACAATAACAGAAGCAGTACGGAATTGGATCACAACAAATCAAAGTATGAATGGTATGCTACAATGTAAAGGCGAACCAATAAAGAGCATACGGAGAGTCCTTCTTCAGAGTTTCTATTACTTCCAGATATACAAGCTTGACAGAGGTGGTGTATGCTTGAATTTTTTGGTGTGAAGTGGTTGTGTAGCTTTTGACGATTCCAATACAATTATGTTTGCTCCTCAGGTGTGAAGATCGAATGCAATGCACGTGTTTTTGCTCACTGTGGAGAGTAACAACGAAAAGCTTTGAAGAACTTTTGAAAGGGGCGAAAGGTTACTTGCTAACGAGAGAATTGGTTGAACCCTTATTCGAGTTGAAGGCAAATATAGACAATTGGCCTTTTTGATAAAAAAAGATGAATTCTTTTTTAATAAATCAAAATTATTTGGTGAGAAATTGTAACTTTAAGTTTACAATTTTATACAACATTCATTTCTAAAATCAATGTGAAACATAAAGTGTTGAAGGCACTGTAAACAACTACAATAAAAAAAACTGAATTTTACAATTTTTGGTTGGTTTGTATAGCATTATTTTAATAATTTTGAATTTGGAACTGAATCATGTTGGAGAACTATTCCTTGTAGAAAGAATCATTAACAGAATTAAGGAACAAAAACTACCAACTCGCACAATCAATTATCTACCATTACAACAAAGAGATGCATCCATTAGTGGTGTGGCTTTAAAATAGCTGCTAATTCCTTAAAAGTTACAGCGAGCGGGGCTTGAACCCGCGACCTTAAGCGTGTTAGGCTTACGATCTAACCAACTGATCTATCGCTGCATGTGATCCTTAATTGATTAACTAAGCAAATGATTTTTGATAAGCCAAAACCATGATTGGTGGTTTTGAACGAGGAAGTACTTGAATAGGTTGAACTAATATACAATTTTTATTTACAATTTTGAATCATACATCAATAATTTAAGGTTTAACCCATGAATAGCTATTATCAAATGCAATTGAAGTCATGTTGGAATTTCCTTGACCTCTTTGGAAATCAATCAAAACATTTGAACTATTGTAGAATTTGACATATACAGAGTAGGTAGCAGTTGAGGTTTGTACTGAATTTGGATACAAACTAAAATAATTGATTAGAATAAATAACATTTAGAATTACTTACGCATAATAAACAACTGCCTTTCTACCATCACTACAAGTGGCATTGAATAAGGTTGTGGAGAGTCCTGAAACAAACCAAGTCTTATTGGCTGAATCCTTGTAGGATGGAGGAACGGCCAAAGTTGATGAAGTGGTAGGAGTGGTACTTGAAGATGATGAAGATCCGGTTGTTGTTTGGCAATAGGTTTCTGCAGTTCTACCCAAAACTGCATTGACTTGTAAGATTGTTGGTGAAGCTTGACTAGAAGAGAATTATTGATTGGATGAAAATAAATGTGTGAAATTATGATGACAGGCGAATTATTTCATCAAAGACAGTTAAATATTCATTGGAACTAACTACATTAAAAACACTTACGTAACATTCATCAAAACAGCTCTCAAATTAGTTGGTGAGAGTGCAGCATTGTTAAAGTAGAAAGCCCATTCATTAGTTGGTAAAATTCTTCCTTCACAAACTTGATCGGTAGGTGATGTCCATTGCCATTGTGTTGCATTATTGTCCATGGCTTGTGATTGAATAACCAAACCATCACTTTGTCTAACATAGGTACAGTTGAAATTAAATGTAGCTGACATCTTTACTCGAGTGGATTAATATTATTTAGAATTGTTTTTTTTTGAATTGTATTAATACTATTTTATTCATGGTGTTGGTGCTTTTAAACGTGACAGTGGGTGTGGAATTGTGAAATGTAGCGTTATTTTTGGACCAAAAAATCCCATTTCAACTTTGTTTTGGAAGAATCTTTCTTCATTGAACTGTAAATTATTGTAAAGGTAATCGTTGGGCTTGAAATTTGGCTCACCAACATGTCAAGAAATATTAGTTTGTTAACTTGGTGATTTTTCATTTTTGTACATGCTTATCTACAGTTTTTATATTTGGTGTGATTTTAATAAGACTTATTAATGATTACCCGCTCAAATTTAATATTTTTAACATTTTAAATAAAAAATGACCAACAATACTTACGTTCCATCCATATTTGCTCGTCCATGGCATTTGTTATTCTTTATCTATTTCTTGACACATATTCCAGCCAGTATTTTCATTGATGCAAGAGTAGGTATTATTTTACTATTATATGATGATAATAATTTAAATTCACAATTAATATTTATATAATCAACAATGATGATTAAATATCATTCAAAATTTTGCTTCGGAATGATGATGGAAAAATTAATAGGCTGTTCTTTCTCCACACTTTCCAAATTTTCCACCAAAGGCTGTGACAGATTTCTTTATTGAAAATTGGGTTAATGCCTATCAAGGTACGTTTTTACAAATAATAATTTTACTGAACTTGTAGATAAATTGATGGAAACTTTTCCTGTTTGGTTTTTGAGTTTGGTGCATTGTGAGATTTTATTTCAATTACCATTCTTTTTTGTTGCTTGTTATGCCTTGATTGCTGGAAGCAATTGGTGCAGAATTCCATTCATTATTTATTGCAGGTATGTGTAATTTTCAATCAGTAATTATTCAAATCATGAAAACAGCCATACAATGACTACCTTAATTCCAATAATTAGTAGTTATATTTTCGAGTATCAAAATTATCACCCAGTTTTGATTGGAACTAATGCCATTTACTTTTTTGTACCATTATTCTTGTTAATTAATATGGTCATGTATGAAAAACCATTTGATTATGAAAGACCAAAAGTAAAGAAATAGTAAATATCAAATATTTAAAATACAACATCTATAATTGATAATCTTCATTGACTTTTTGACTTGGAGAATAATTTATAATAATTTCATCTAGAGAGATTGGACCATATTTGAACAAGTGCCCACTCTGAAAAATACATTGAGCGATTGAGGTCCATAAGAGATAATTAATCGGAACACCAAATATTGATTTCATTCCACACGGATATCCAGATTAATCTTTGATGGCGAAATTTGGCAAAATACATTGTAAACAATTGTATGTTTATTGCCTCTTGCTTAATACTGAAGTGTGTAAAGACAGATTGAAAAATGAAACAACAAGCTCTTGCTATATTGCTTCTACTCTTCGTTTTGGCTGCCTCTTTCATAGAGTCCAGCACAATGGAAGTAGAAGACTTGGTTTCTCTTGCTCTCACTAATCCTGAAGCAGCAAGATCCTATTTGAAAACAAGTAACAATGTTCCTCTGGAACGTTTTACCAACTCTAGATTAATGTACATGAGTAATGGAGAATTTATTCTCGAAGGCAGTGGATACATGTATAAGGCAATTCCCTTGAGTGAACCATTTCCACGTAGAAGCTTTCCTCAATCTAGTGTTGAAGGCTATAAGGTCAATGACAGAGTAGTCTTAATTAATTCAATCCCAATTGTTAGAAGAGAAGCTCCTGGAGTAAGTATATTATTATGTATTTTCACTCACACACATTAGGTTCCGTTGTATAAGGGAAATAGAAGAATGTTATTTGCTTGGCTAGATTGGTCCAATAAGCCTGCTGTTGCAGGAGTGTCAAAGCCAACATTTGATGAGCTTAATTCTCGATTTGCAAGTTTAACAAACACATTGAAGGTTGGTTCATTCAATCAGCTCAATATTGTCAATTATACTCTCATTCCAGGGTATGTTGTTTACTGAATTTTTCTTTTAAATTTTGAAATAGACCTCTCAGAATGAGTCAAGAATCCTCAAAGTATCCACAAGATGGAGGTGGTCCTAGTGCGTTGATGGAAGAAGCTAAGGCTTTGTTATTGAGTGATTATGGAATTGATGCTGATACTTATGATTTCTTTGGTATTGGGTAAGTTATTGTAGTGTTAAAATTATGTTTGAAACTAGACATGTGTTTATGGAAAATTAGATTCCCAACTATTTACAATTGGGGAGGTGTTGGTACATCAGGTGGAAGTCGTGGTCTATTTTGGTTAAACGGTGGTTATACTAGTGACCGTGTCTTTTTGCATGAAGTAAGTTTATTATTGTTGAACTAATTTTTATTAATATATCTAAAAGATTGGTCACAATTTTGGATTTGGACATGCCAATTCCATAATGTGCTCAACACCAAGAGCATACGGTGGAGATACTTGTTCCAGCGTAAATCAGAATGAGCCACATGATGTTATGGGTAATGGTAATTTACAATACAACCTTATCCATAAGCGTTTAGTGAACTATATTGATGATTCAATGATTATGAACATTACAAGTCCTGGAACTTATGACATTTACCCATTTGACGAAGTTGGTTCTTATGGAAAGAACATGGCTTTATTGATTTCTCATGATCCTGCACAAGGAACCTCCTATGTTGTCTCATTCAGAAATATTGACGGTGGTTTATCTATGCTCAAGTATGGAGCCGTCGAAATTCACATGATTACTGGAGCAATTGATAGTAGTGCATCTACAAACATGCTTAATTCACTTTATCAAATGGAATATAATTATCGTTTCAGTCCATTGAGATTGGGATTTACCTTTTTTGATGACTCTGGATCTAGAAGAGTATATATCACAATGACTAAACGTACTTGCACTAATGGAAAGTGTGTTGCCTCAGTTCAAATTAGATTTGAAGATTTAACTGCTCCTGAAAATCCAATGTATACAACCACGATTGCCACACCAATGGTTGGATGGAATTACTACGAAGTACCATTCCCATCCGATTTAAAGTTAACAACATGCAACGGATTAACCACAAACTTTGAATATGCTTTGAATGGTCCATTCTCCAGTATCGTACACTTTTCTTCACCTATTTATATGACTGATTGGTTCCAAGACGAAGGTTTTGTTCCACTCCACCATCAAGAACCTTTCTATGGACCTAGTGGTCAGCAATATGCCTTCTTTGTATTTTCAAACAGTAATGGTCAAAATTATAGACCTTTAGAATGGAATTGGAAAGCAACTTGTGGAATTACTGGTTTGACATTGAGTACTGTTGGCGGAAAGAGTCTTTCAGCAACTCTTAACTTGGGTACAACTGGTAATTATACAGGTTGGTATATTATGTGGAATGAGAAAATTGCAACCTCAAAGGATAATGCAGCTTTTTCCAATCAACTTCAAACAACCATTCCAACAACAGGCACTAATTTCAGTTTAGCTGGTGTCCATACATTTGTTTCAATTGTTAAAGACTCACTTGGCCCATACGCTTTCAGTTCATATTCATCTTATTATGAAGAGTTATTTACCTCACTCCCTGTTCTTACAATTACTATAGTTGATGATAAGAGTCATCAAATACAACTAGTAATGAGACCAGCCCCATCAGGAAAGGCAGTTCACTTAACTGCTCACATGCATGCATCAACTATTTCACTTTTCAACCCTTCACTTATTAGTGGGAGAGATTACTCTATTATCAATTTAGCAACTGTTTATTTATACAGAGTTGCCCAATTTAATATTCACAACAAGATGACTTTATCTAATACTGCCGAAATTGAATTGGAATACATGATTCAAGGAAAATGTGCCATGTTTGGTATTGGATTAGCTCCAAATTCATACATTAGTGGTATTCAATATATCATTTATGGTAATGCTACTTCATGGTGTCCAGGTTGTAAGGCTGCCTCCTCAACTAGTAAAGTTTTGACTGGCGCATGGAATGGTATTAGAATTTCTACGATTGGATCAGATGTCACATCCTACAACAAGAAGATTCAATTCATTCAAGTCTATGCTCCACTCTGTGAAGTATCTGTTAGAAATATCAGAGTTTTCCAAAGTGTCTCAACTATTACTGGAGCTGTTTCTAATCTTTCCCCAAGTCCAAGAGATTTGAGCTCAGTTTACGGCACCTCTGATGTATCAACTAAATCAGTTGTTTCTGCTGTTGGAACTTATTCACTTTCTGCCACATTGAAAGGTGTTACCTATTCTTACAATGTTTATGTTAAGGATATCAATGCCAATGGTTACATTTATGCTACTTTGGATGAGAACGCTGTTGTACCATCACAAAACCAAGCACCATGTGATGGTCTTACTGCCGATTCTTGTCAAACCGACGCTACTTGTGTTTGGTGCAATTCCACTCAAAGTTGTGAATATAGTTCAACAACTTGCAAGAAACAAAGCTCTTGTGTTTCAAACGATATGAATTCATGTAATTCAGATTTGTCATGTCACTGGTGTTCCTCTGGGTCATATTGTACGCCTCTCGATCAACCTTGTTCAGCACCACTAGTTTGTAATGGTTTTTCAATTTCAAACTGTACAAATCCTCAATGTAAGGTATGCCCATCAACACAAACTTGTGAGCAAGCAAGTACAATGTGTATACCACAAAGTGCTTGCTCATACAGTTCTGCATCTACTTGTTTGGCTGACGCTCAATGTAATTGGTGTCCATTATCTCTTAGTTGTTCACATAAGAGTAAGGAGTGCAATCCTCAAGGTAAATGTAATGGTACATTCGCTGATACTTGTACCAGTGACAACACGTGTCAAGTAAGTATTTTTGTTTATTTAATCAATCTTAATTGTCTTCACATTAGTGGTGTTCATATACTCAAAATTGTGCTCCTTTAAGTCCCTCTGGTGCTTGTTTCAGAATGAGCACTTGCACAGCTACTACCACAAAGAGTGAATGTTTGTACACAAATTCAGTGGATTGTTGGTGGCTTCCAACTGTTGGTTGTATCCTTAAAAAATATGGTAATCCGATGTATATCAATTCATTCTTATGGTATGGTTCAGTATTTTATGGAACTCCAAGTTGGGAAGAAAGACAAGTTACTACCTTGGTAAATGTTGCTAGAATGAGTCCTGCAACATTTGCTACTGCCTATACAGGTTTATCATCTTTGAGTCAATCTGCTGTCGACCCATTGTACGAACACTATGAATTAGACAGAGCTGCAAGATCCCATTCCACTGACATGAACACTAATGATTGTTTCAGTGATAATGACTGTAATGGATGGAATAATATGGAATCTCGTGTTAGAAATTATTATACTGAACCTTCAACTCAAATTGGAGAAGTTATCGGTAATACTGAAACAAATGCTGTAGCAACAGTTAAGAAATGGTTTGAAACTAGCACCTCTAGATCAACAATCATGAATAATTCCTATAGAGTTGTTGGTTCTGGTTTCAAGTCAAACAAGTGGACTGTCAATTATGCCACAGGCACTCAAAACATTACATCAATTGTTAGCTCTGGTACTCACTTTTTCTTAAATACAACCCATATCACATTCATGGTCACTGTCTATAATGCTACACAAAACTCTAAAGGTTTAGCACCAACTGTCAAATTGAGTTTGGATGGCACTTTGTATAACATGAAATTATTGCATCCATATGGAGATGATCCAAAATCTCAATTTGGTACATTTGGATTATCCATTTCAAAGATTTCTTCTGGTACTTGTAGAAACTATATCTTTATTGTTACTGATGCTATGAATCAAGTGTACTATTATCCACAAGCAGGTAGTTTGCAAAGTAGTGGCGAAGGATCATGCTCAACCTTCTTCTATAATTGTGGTGGTATCTCAGCTAGTGGATGTGTTGACGATTTGTGTAAATGGTGCCCAATTTCTCAATCCTGTTTGCAAGGTAAAATGTCAACATGCCCAGCTCAAGGTGCTTGCAGTGCGACAGCCATGTCAAGCTGTTTGTCTGATTCTACCTGTCAATGGTGTAGCTCATCTAATACTTGTACTGCCAAGACAAAAGTTTGTCCAACAACACAAGTCAATTGCAATGTCTATGACAATTCTATTGATAATTGTAGAGCTGAATCCAGTTGTGTATATTGTAATATGTCACGAAACTGTGTTTCAAAGGCAGTCTATTCTATTTCCCAATGTGAAATTCCGACACCAACACCAGTTGTCGATCCATGTTTAAATGTTAAATGTAACAATGGTAACTGTGTCAATGGAGCATGCAATTGTGCTATCAACTATTACGGAACTAATTGTGAAAAGAAGCATTATACTTGTTTTGGTTTACAAGAAACAAGTTCAAATGTTTGTTATGGTAGAGGAAGCTGTATAGCAGATAATGTTTGTAAATGTCAAGAAGGATATGGAGGTAATCAGTGCCAAGATCCAATTTGTTCTACCACCTGTAAGAATGGTGGACAATGTAATGCTCCAAACTCATGTGCTTGTGCTGAAGGATTTACAGGATCGGACTGCTCTTCATTCATGCCTAAAGGTGAATGCGTTGTTGCAATGAGTTCTCAAACTAGTCCTTTCTGTTTTGGTGTTGGTGTTGCTCCTTCATTGTATAGCATGACATACTCTCCAAGCAATGTTTCTTTCAGTAATAAGGCAGAATTTGATTCTAAAATGAACAACTTTGTTCGTGAAAGGGATAATTTGGCTAAAAGTAATGCCAACTCACTCTTACAACAATTCTCCAGTTGTACATCTTTAAGTTGTATTAAGGAAGTGAAGAGATATAGTTGTTATTCAATTTTCAATACATGCCAAAACACCACTCAAACCTCACTTGCACTCTGTAAGAATGCTTGTGAAATTTTGGTTGACCAAGCTGAAAGCTTGAACACTACTAAGGAACTCTTTTGTGCAAGGTTCGCAACATCAGGTTGTACTCCTGGTGTATATGTTTCAAATACTACAACTTGTTTCGGCAAGGGTATTAAGGATGCCTCTGTTTGTTCATCCAATGGAAAATGTATTGATAAGAATACTTGCACTTGTTTTGCTGGTTACACTGGTGAACAATGTAACTTACCAATGTGCTTTGGATTAGCTTCATCTGACTCTAAAGTTTGCAACCGAAAGGGTACATGTATTTCTCCCGATACATGCCAATGTAAGGGATATGCTGGTGCTCAATGTGAAGCTCCAACTTGTAATGGAAAGACCGAACAAGCTGGTGGTTGTTCATTTAATGGTAAATGTACTGATATTGATGTTTGTCAATGTAGAGGTAACTTTGAGCCAAGCACCTTCTGTTTGAAATGTAAAGCTGGATATACTGGTGCTAATTGTGAAATTCCTATTTGTTTCAATACTCCAGCTACTGATAGATCAGTATGTAATGGAAAGGGATCATGCCAAGGACCAAACACTTGTCTATGTTTATCTGGTTTCAGTGGCTCTTCTTGTCAATTATACTCATGTTTTGGTATTGATAGAGCTAGTGCTCAAGTATGTGGCGGACACGGTAAGTGTATTTCTGCAAACTCATGTGCCTGTGAAACTGCTTGGAACGGAGCTCAAGATTGTTCAAGTTGTAGTCCAGCATTTAAGGGAACAAGTTGCCAAGAACAAGTTTGTACAGATGTAGGTACATGTGGTGGAAAAGGTAAATGTCAAGGTTTAAAGTGTGCTTGTTTTGATAAATATGCTGGTAATTTCTGTGATAAGTGTATTGATGGATGGGTTGGTGGTAATTGTTCAATTTCTTGTAGTCCACAAACTTGTAATGGAGGATCTTGTAAGAGTGATGGATCTTGTGAATGTAAGAATGTTAATGCTGATCCATTTGCCAAGTGTGCTCCTGGTAAATGCATTAATGGATTTGAAGGTGATGATTGTGATTACAAATTCGATAATACCTCCCTTAAATTCAATGCCAATGGTGACAAACTTACAGCAACTGTTTACTCAACCCTCAAGAGACCACTTCCATGTAATCAAGTATTCCAAGATGTTTCTAAATTTGGTGATCAATCCAAGTGTCTGTTTAGCTCTGAAAAGAGTTCATTGGAAGTTATTTTAGGACCAAATGCTGATTTGGTTGACGGTAACACTCTTAAGGCATTCAAATATCCAGGAAGTAAGGAAACTATTAATGTTGAAGTTTTGAGTGGTTCCTTTATTGCTTCCACACCGACTTCCTCACTTATTGGTGATAAGAATGTTGTTTCATCTTGTGATGATTTATTCTTAAATGCTTATGGTTCAGTTTCATTGGATCGTCGTCCATTGAACTTTACTTGGTCAGTTAAGTCAGGTCCAACCACTACAGATATGGAAACTCTTTCAAATCTCATTAAGGCTGAAGTTAGAGGTGGTTTGAGAATCAAATTTAGCGGACTTGGTTTGTCAACTGGTACTTATGTTGTTCAAGTTACTGTCACCAGTAAGTTTGGAAAATCAGACAGCAAGACATTTGCGTTCTCTTTAATTACTAGTGCTGTTCCTTCAGTTACCATTAAACAAGGTTCTGAAAGTAAATTCATGATTGGTTCAGTATCTACCATTACACCAATTATCAAATATCCAGTTTGTTATGGAGGCAATGGTGGTGTTCAATATGAATACTCATTAGACAGTTCTCTTTCAAAGGCTGCTGTAGTACCTGTTGTAAAGAATGGTTTATTGGTTTTAGGAAAGACATTCACAGAAATCAATCAAGAAGGTGATTATTACTTTATTGTCAAGGCAACTGCTAATGGAGCTGATGCAGTCTCAATATCTTTCAAAGTTACAGCTATTGCCCAACCATTGTCTCTTTCCTTCTCTATTGATGATATTGTCCAATCTGTTCATGACCCAATTTCTTTCACTGTTAAGGTTGTTGACCCTAGTGGAACCACCGATTCCCAAGTCATTAATACCACCTGTTATGATTTGACTAATGGTAAAGATTGCTCCATTCAACCAGGTTCTGTTGAAACATTCACCAGTGATAAGTTCTCTTCTGGTTCCTATATGTTCACTGCAACTGTATCTAAGGGATCAAGAAAGGCCACTCGCTACTTGTATGTTACTCTTCTTGATCAAGCTAAAGATTCTCTTCTCAAGGTTTCTATTACTTCCAATGTTGATTTGAGCGTTGTTGATCCATCAAAGGATTTATTCTTGACCTACACAACTTGGGGTGTATTGTTGTCAAATCCATCATTTGTTTGGACAGCTGAAAACTTTGCTCTTGACTCTAATGCTACAACTACTTTGAGTTATTTGAAAATTCCATCAAGTTTGCTTTCTCCTGGTGATTCCTACACTGTCTCATTGAAAGTAACTGATGGTGTAAAGGAAGGTTCAGCTAAGGTTTCATTCACTGTTAATTCTCCTCCAACTCAAGGTCAATTTGATGTTTATCCAACAAGTGGTAAAGCATTGAGTGATATTTTCGATCTCAAATGTGGTAATGGTTGGTCAGATCCTCAAACCCCATTAACCTATCAATTCATGTATTATGATAAGACCAATAGTAAGTGGAATGCTTTGACTGACAGAACTGAAGAACCATCAACAAGTATTCTTCTTCCTCAACCAACTTCTGGTAATGTTTTGACTGTTAAGGCAATTGTATATGATTCTTTGGGAGCATCTTCATATTCAACATTTGATGTAACAATTACCAAACCAACTGCTGAAGAATCTGTTTCTGCCTTATCTTCAATTGCTTCATCAAAGGGTACAGTTACCTTGTCAGCAGCCTCATCAGCCATGTCAGTCATCAGTAGTGTTGATATTTCAAAGCTCAACTCTGAACAAATTGATTCAATCAAGCAAGCTGCTGCTGCAATTGCCAATTCATTCCTAGAACAACAAACCAAGACTGAAAGTATTACATCTGTTTCAAAGACTTCTGCTGAAAATGGTTTCTCTTTCACATCTTCATTCAGTGCCTCCGTTGCTTCTGGAGTTGTACCGGATAGTACTACTTCGAAGGTTGTTGAAAAACTCTCTTCTACTGCCTCTTCTGTTTATACGAACGGAATTAGTATCAGTGCTGAAATGATTGAGAATGTTAGAAAGTCTGCTGACAAGTTCCTGGATGTTATTCAAAAGAATATCCAAAGAAAGAGGGTTTTTAGTAAGGTTGACTTGACTAATATTAACTCTGTTTATGATTCTTTGGCCTCATTATCAGTCAAGGATACTGTAGCTGACTTGCCTTCTACAATTGTTAATGCTGGTGGAGTTACAACTCTTACTCGTAAGGTAAACGTTGCTACCTTGAACTCACTCTCTGAAAAGATTCTTGGGAACAATATGATCAAGTTGTCTTCCAAATTTGCTCAATTGAGCCAAATTGCAGCTCTCAAGACTGTAAGCGTAGTTGCCAAGATTATGGATGTAGTAGATGTCAATAATACAGTTACAAAGGCTATTGACTTCAAATTGGTTGATAGTAGTGCAATCTCTGTTTCTGATAGTAATTCTATTGCCAATTTAGTATTTGGAACTATCAAGAAGAGAAGCACTTTGGGAACAACTTACAAGTGTAAGGTTCTTAATCCAACAACAAACACCTATTCAACTACTTCAGGTTGTACTGTTAACACCAATAGTGATGGTACAATCACAGCTTCAGTCTCTAGCACTGGTACCTATATTGTTACTTCTGAAACAACAGTTGACCCAATCAAGAGTACAGTAATAGGTGCAAGTTCTAAGATTGGTGTTTCACATGTCATTACTTTACTTTTATCCTTGTTTGCTATTGTCATGTAAAATAAATACATTTTTTATTCAATAGTACATAGTCTTATTGTTGACTGAAATGAGATCGAATCAATTCCTCATCGTAGGTTTCATCATAGACAACTTTGGCTCTTTCTGGACCACTTCTCTTATATTGTTTTGGAAGTAAGTATTGTCCAACAACATCTTCTTGATCATAAAGAAGTCCAACATATGGCACAACATTCCACCTCAATTTCAAAGTGATAGTCTTGTCTCTTAATTCATTTCCATAATCAATCAATGTATATTTTCCATTCAAAAAACCATATCTTAAATGAGCTGATTGTCTTCCTTCCAAAAGGTATTTTCTTTCCAAAATATCATCCCATAAAATTACCTGATTTAATTCATTGGAATCTGTTTTATATTCTGCATAGAGCATTACATGAAGTACTTTAACATTCCAATGGAAAAGTGGTGTCAAATTTGAATCAAAATCAAATACGAAAGCAGCTCTATCTGGGCTATAATTACGAACATAATCTAATCGGTTGCTGCATAATAAATAATTTAAATATTTCCGATGATCAATCCTCATCACTTACAATTTAAGTAATTGTTTCACTTTTACACTAATATCCATATCACTTGGTTTTGTTGCCAAAAAGTATGATGAGGCTCCGTAACAAATGGCCATCAATCCTAATATCGAAATTGCATCGGTGATGATGCTACTCAAACGATTAGACCAAGAGAACATATTTTTTTTAATTTTGAATTGGATTTATTTAATTTATTTTTAATGTAGAGAAGCTGAAAACACGTATGATAATTTGTGTGACGATTTTATGGACAGTTAGGGTTTTTGTTTACAATTTGTCATCATAATCATCGTAAGGATTCAATTCGTGTCCGGCAATACTGGAGCCAATAGTTCCCATACCAAACTCTCTTGCTACAACACTAAAACCATTAGTAGCGAGTCTCTTGAAGAAGTTATCACGTTGTTCTTGCTTACTTAAAGAGCCAGGATTGTATCTTCCTCCTGATTCTTTGGCACGTTTGAGAACTTCCATTTCATTGAGGTGAGACTTGTTCTTTTCTGCACATTTTGGACATTCATCCTTCTCCAAACAACGTTGGTGATAACTGTGCATACACATAAAGTGAACAGCTGGTAAATCAAGTTGAGAATTACAGAAAGAGCATTGAGTAAGTTGGAAAATTTTAGCACTTGTTCTCAATTCTTCAACTTCATAACTGAGTTTTTGAGTTTCTTTTTGTAATTCCTTGATGGTTGTTGTTTGATCTTTGATACTTTCTTGTTCAGATTTAAGTTTGATTTGGAGATATTGCTTGATAGTGGAGAGTTTGATTTTACCATTTTGACAAAGAATGTCAACAACCATGAGTGGAGGAATTACGTCGTTATCCTTAATTTCATCTAGTAGAGATGTAAGATACTTTTCAGCATTTGGTTCCTCACTTCCAGGACCCTTAGCATAGAAAGACAAAGCTTGTATCCAAACATTTCTATCATCTCTACACTCCTTTTCTCTACATCTTGATAAAATATCTTGGAATTTTCTATCTGGATCCACACCATCTTTATCCATATGGTATTGAATAATATCGTAATGTAATCCCAAAACTTGATACAGATAGAGAATACCTTCTCTAAATTTAGAGGATTGAACCAAAACTAGGGCATGTTCACGATCATATTTTGGTTTTGAATCATCACCATATGATCTTTGTTGTAAAATGTCCATTATTTTTCCTCTATAAGATGTACTAATATCAGTTGAGTGAACTGGATAGACTTTGTAAAAGTCGTTACTTTCATCTACACGAGGTATATAAATATTTTCGGTAGGACTATTAACACCTAAACCTTCTCCCTTATAATCATAATATTGTCCATTTGTAATACTGAATCCTTCATCAGCATTTTCCTCATTATTAATTACCTTTGAAGTTGTATTCACAGAATTTTCTTTTGACCAAAATTGAAGATACAACTCTAGAAGGGTATTATACACAACCTTATCCATGTTAAAATGAAGACTATCCTTGTGGTAACTGGTGACAACTTCAAGGAAAACCATTAACCAATATTGGTTTTGATTGTGGTCTTTATCAGCAGCATAGCAGAAAATATAATCCTCAGGTGCTTGATCAAATGTCGAGGCATCATTCATTCTATTTACAGCAACAGACAAAAGATCATTATCAGTTAAATGTAATTCGTCACAAGCTGATTGTGTCAAGAAAATTCTTCTCTTGTCATCAATATTGTCTGCAACTTCTGTCATTTGTGGAATCAATCCATTCACTTGCTTTTTAGCAGGAATTGGTCTATAATTAATACACATTCTAATTAATAAATTAGTAGATCTTTCAGGGAGGTTTGCAACCAGTTTTTTACCATATCTTCTCATGAACTCTTTGCTTTGATCAAGGCTTAGAGATTCTATGTGACGAAGAGCCTTTTTAAAGTTGAGTTTGTATTCTGGCATTTTTGGATTTTCATTCCATTTACCAAAATCTTCAATATAGATACGTATGATCCAGTCGTTAAGAATTCTTTGCTTTTCTGGATTATTGTTGAAAAGTGGAGCTGTACTTTCGGCAAGTTTTAATGCTTCATCTCTAAAACCATTTTCTCTCAAAACTTTGATTGCTGTCTCAACATCATAATTCAAGAGTTTTGCATTCTTTGGATGAATAAATTCTTCAAATATCTTTGATTTGTCTCTTCCATCAACAAGTTCCATAAATTTAGCCATTAATTGAGCTTCTACTTCCTCTTCTTCCATTCCAGTATCATCTTGTGCGTCATCATCGTCATCCATTAACATATCCATACCCATAATATCCTTACTATCCCTAGAAGCAAGATTGGCTCCAATACCAGAAGGATTTGTCATGAGTTGAATTTGTTCTTCACTATGATCGTCTAATCTCATGAAACAGTTCAACAATAAAGTAGTGTGATCTCTATTGTTTTTACGTTCCAAGTGAAGTTTTAAAAGATATTGGATGAGGAATGCATTTTTCTGAGAATCAAGGAACTTTCTAATGACATAGGATGGTTCAACGAGAGGTATTGTTTGCATGTACTGACGAACAGCTTGTTGATATCTTCCCTGAGAGAATAAATAATCACCATATTTACGACGAGTTTCAGAGTTGAAAGCATCATAATCCAATTGTTGAATGGTTTTAGCCAATTCAATTGCATAACGATATTGGTATTTTTTGATGAGAAGTTCTAATTTGCTTTGAGGTGGCTTTTCTTTGAGTTGGTAAATGAAATTTTCACTACCTGCCTCCTTTCCCATTGGACCTTCTCTCTTGACAATTAAAAATATTGTTCCTGTATCTACTCCTTGTTGAAAAACTGGAACAATGTCAATAAATTGATATTTCCTATTTCTTTCAATTGTAGAAACAGCATTATTACCTTGAGGAGCTGAACCGTTTTGAGTTGACATATTGTTAGCCATGTGGAGATTTTGAGTTCTGAAATCATAAGTAATGTATGTATTATTGAGATCATACATATTGAGAACAACATTTCCTTTCTTACTGTTAACAGAACCATATACGCTTGAAGGTGTATTATTCTCTACACGAGCCATACCTAAATAATTTTGATACCAAAATAATTTACGACGTACAATACTTTGGTTGTGGTGAGATGCATGGGATGGAGGGAGTTTTACAATCTTGTCATTGGTGTTTGCTGCATTGTCAGAATTGGAGGTAATTGGTACATTTGGATTATGGTTGTATTTGAAGGCATGAATTTCGTCACCCTTGAGTACAATAAAGGCAGAGTGATACTTGCCAATAGTTGTATCATAGAGCATATTTTGGTTATGCAATCCTCTACTGTGTGAATTGTACTTGGCATCTTGATGTTCTAAAAATGATGAAGCAAAGAAAGGTGTTGAAGTACAAGTGCAACCGTATTCAATTGGATCAGAATTACCAACAAAATTTACAACAGTACCATCTTGATTAGTATTATTTTGATTGGCAGACGAAACAAGAGTTGAACTTGAGAGTGGTATTTTCACAAATCCACTTCCCAAAGAACGAGCCAAATCCCATCTGTAAACATCATTCTTATCTGTTGCATACAATACCCAATTTCCTTGTTTATCTTGATTTGAAAGGAAACCAAGAGAATTGATAGAACTATTCGAAGGTAAGGCTTGAATTGTTGGTGCTCTCTTATCATTGGAAGAACCAAAGTTGAAAAAACTTGTAGATGATGTAGATTTAGTTGAACTAACAACACCTCCAGTTTGATTATTTGTAGTATTTCTTTTTCCAACATCATTATACAAGTAGACATATTTTCCTCGTGGAATTGCAAGATATTTCAAATCAGTAGTAACCTCGAATTGATCAATAGAATTAATGATCTTATCCTCCTTATCATATTTTGGTAGAATTATTTCTGATTTTGGAATACTCAATAAATCAGAATTTTTAAAGGCACCTTTCCATTCAAAGACTTTGATTTTAACTTCTTCTTGAAGAATTGCTTCTTTTTGAAGGGATTGACTAACTACAAACTCTTCATTACTGGTTTTATCACCATCACCATTTTCTGATCTTGTCAGAGAAGAGAGGTTATAGTCTGTTCCTACAGCAATAAGGTAATTACTTTTAACTTTTTGTTCATCATTACTA
This sequence comes from Naegleria gruberi, assembly GCF_000004985.1. NCBI lineage: Eukaryota > Heterolobosea > Eutetramitea > Acrasida > Naegleriidae > Naegleria > Naegleria gruberi. The sequence continues at coordinate 384,059 of NW_003163316.1, read as the reverse complement.
TTGGCATATTTTCCATCTGTTTTATATTCTGTGCCACTCTTTGGTGTAACAACTCTAATAGAATTAAGAGACTTGGAGAAAATTCCTACAAAACAAGTATGTTCCTTTTTGTGAGTATCAATAGTGTGAATGTTTCCGTGATCATCAGAAAAGAACAAAATATTCTTACTGGCTGCAACAGATGTAATATTTGATTTGTCTAGTCTTTGAGAATCTAAAGCTGATGTACTTGAATAGAGAACAGATAAAACACTATGTTGTTGAATAATAGCCGATGCTGATGATGATGTTGTGTTATTACCAGTTGGAATAGAATTCTTTTCTTTTGATGTTTTACTTCCTGTTGTTATACCTGTTTGCACACCTTGAGGAAGGAGATTGGCTATTTGTGGGTGGTGAAATACTTTACTCTTCTTTTGCCATCCATCTAATCTTGAATGATCAAAGAAGGTAAAAATGTTGGAGAAGGGTTGTTTTTTGTTGTTGCTCCTAGAGGAACGAAGAGGCAATGAAGGAGTTGTTTGGGTAGACATCATCATAGGATCAATCTTTCAAAATGTTTAAATATTTTCTTCTCAATACCAATAAGTTGTATTAAATAGATTAGATGATGGAGAAAGATTGTTTCCTTTGTTGTTGATGTTGTTTAATGTCCTTTATAAAGATCAAAAAGGGCGGAAACAACAGGCTGTAGAGAATTTTTTTTGATGAAGAGTTTGAAATTTGAGAAGTTATTTCATTTGCAGTTTATTAGGACTGAGTATCATCTAGATCAACAAAAGGCCTTTCCAGCACCAAAGTATTCTTGAACCTTGCGAAGGAAGCAGTGTTAATGATATAATCTTCTCTATTCTTTAAACAATAAATTATTTATTAAATTACTCTGAAAAACCGTCATTCTCATCAGATGAAGCATCTGCTCCTTCAGAAATTTCAACCTCAGAGAGGGGTGGAGCTAAACCTTTACGATTGTTATTGGTTGTAACTGTGTTTGAAACAGGTGATAGCAAGTCTGTTTGTGGTAGAACTTCCATTTCAGCGCTGGAAAAGGCCAAATACTCTGATTTTGTTCTCTTATGAGCTTGAGCTCCCTCTCTTCTTCTCATATTAATAATTGCTGCTCTGGGTGTTGGTCTTGGAGATGAAGGAAGTTTTCTGTCAACAAGAACATGTGGAGGTGGTGTTGCAATTTTGGAAATTGGGATTGATATTGGACTTATGGCAGGATGTTTATCCATCAATTTCTCTGAAGAATTTACAATGTTTGGAGTGACAAACTTTGGTTGTGTGTAAGCAATTGGATTAACATCCTCAATTTGCTTTCCGAGTGGACCTTCATTCCATTGAGAACCATCATCATATTCATCATGTGCTTGGGAAGAAATTGGTGAAATAGAAGTAGGAGTTGTTACCTTAAGAGATTTTGAATTTCTTTGAGAATCTATTTGAGAAAGTGGTTTGGAAGGTGGTTTAGCTGGTGAATCAATTTCAGATGAAAGAGAAGTTTGTGAAATGCTTGGTTGAGGTAATTTGGTAAGAAGGGAAAGATCAACATTAGGAAAATTTACAGGGAATAGTGGTCCAAATATCACATCTTTAGAAGACAATGGTAAAACAAAGGCTCTTCCTCTATTTTCAACATTGTGATAATTTCTTTGTAAAACATCGGAGAAAGACTTTTCCTCAGCTGAATTTGTTTTAGATTTACAAATGATATTAATATCTGGAAGGGCAACATAACCACTTGATAGTGGAATGAGTCCAACTTCAACGTGTAATGGTGATAGATTGATACTTTCATCGAGAACTATTCTACTAGTACCAGATAAAACCCAATGTAGAGGATCTGCCTCGATTTCCAAAATAAATGCACGATCATTGTGGAATACTAATGGCTTGGTAATGAATAAATCCAAACTCATTTGACAAGAACGCCCTACAACAAGAGCCTTTTGGGTTCCCTCTGTTTCATTTGTAATATCTTCCTCTGCTGTTGAAGGAAAACCCATAAGAGGTGACAAGGATTCGTTCTTAGTTTGGGCAAAGCAGTTAACATCAACAGAAAATTGAGGGTCAATCTCTTCATTTATACCAATGGATGGTACAATAAAATGATAAACTGCAGAGTCTTGGGTTGGAATTGAAAATTCCAAATTCATAACAGGAGGAGTGAATGGTTTTGAAACAACAGCTTCAAATACATAAGAAATAAAATCTTCAGCAAATACTTCCATTGGAGATGTAGTAGTTATGAGATGGGTATTGAAATCTTTGGTAATATTAAAAGAGTCTGATGAAGTAATTTCGTATTTGGATATCTCTAACGGTTTTGGTGTTATGCACTTTGTTAAAACTTGAATCATATAGATACTCTCTGACATTTTAGTAGAAAAGCATTCACACGAAAATGGTTGATAAAAAGTAATTTCAAACGTTTTTTGTAATTTGAATGATTCTCTTGTAACTTGTTTAGTATAGTTAGCTCTAAAGCTCATATTGTAATTCTCTGTAAGTCTTTCTTTGGAAATTTCTGTTGCAATAATAGGTATCTTGTAGGTAAGACGCCTGCCCGTTCCTAATTTTGGAATTGAAATTGAACAATCCAAAATATCAATCTCTTCTTCGGCTCCCTCATCGACTATAATAAAACCCTTCTTATCTGGGCAAACACGTAAATTTTGAGATAGTGATGTAATAGACATTGATCCACATTCAACAAGGTCTTGTTTTGTATCGACTGTAATACAGAAATAGTGAACAGAGTTTAGAAGGAAGAGTTGCTCTTTGACAGTTTCTATAGTCAGTGTTGGTCTAGATTCAAGTACCAATAATAGGAAGGCATCCTTTAAACTATCCTTCTTAACTGCTACCATTGTAGTGGTAGTGAATGAAGAAGAGTCATCATCGGCAAACATAGTTTCCATTTGACTTTCAATTTCAGATTGTGTATCAGTATCTTTAGTTCTTGTAAGTCTAGATAGAAGAGAGTTATCACTCTTTGGTTTAACCTTTTCTCTATTGGTTTTTTCTGATGACACAACAACGAATGGTCTATTATATACCAATTCTTCTTCCTTTCTTTTAGTTGGTACAATAAGCTCTAATTTACCAAATTTGATGGAAATGCGCTCCAGACGGAAAGAGCCAAGGCGTAGCATCATTTCATCTATTGGAAAAACATTTTTGCCCCTTTTTAAAGGTGTGTTAGAAATATTTCTTGAAATGACAAGTCTTTCATGATAAGAATCCTCATCAACTTGAATAAATGAAAGTGAAAGCTCTTCAGCTGTAAATTCTTCAAGTAGTGAATCATTGAAAATGGTAACGATTAAATTCAATTGTTTACCCATTTCTAAACATGCTTCATTTTGCTTTGTTGTTGTTACACAGGTATACCACATGGATGTATCCTCTATTTGTTTTGAGATAGTATTTTCATAGTTTTTAAGAGTATCTGTCATTTCTCTCCAGTAATAAAGTTTTTGGAGATTATTTGTATATTTTGAAGTAATTAAATCTACACATGATGATACGTAATCAACTTCAGATTTCATATGTTTTGTACATTCTGCCATTTTGATCAATACATCAGTTGCAATACCATACCAGCCATCAGTAAGATACATGGAGAGTTGTCCCTTCAAATATTTAAAGGATTCTACATATTTTCCTTGTCTGAAATGTATAGCAGCCATGTCTCCATTCAATTTCTGATAGAATCTATTTCTCAGTCCATTATTGTAACAATCTGCAACAGATGATATCACTGCTAACATTCTCTCATCAAATTCTTGTTGGGTTGATAGAGCTTGTTTTAACAGAGAGGCTGGTAAGTAATTAGTGTTATAAACAAGAAGTAATTTCTTTTGTTCAACGTCCATATTTAGCGTATGAGCTAGTTTAGAATACTCCACTTTTGTTATAAATGGAAGATTAGTAACCAGTTCTGCAGCTGAATCCACATGTTTTAAACTCAAATCAAAAACAGTGTCTGTTCCTCCAGTACATATATTATCCCAAGAAATATCCATGTCAAATACTGAACCTAAAATTTCTAATTCATATCTACAATATAAATAAATATCACCACATAATCTGTATAATGTTCTTTGAACATCGTCAGACATTTCCTTCACTCTCTTATAACACTCTTCAGCTACACAAAATGCAGATGCATAAGCCCATGCGTGAATATTCAAGTATTTTGTCAAGGTATTTTCATCCCATGAAGTGGCAAGTTCATTGGTTTCAGTATTAGAGGTAAGCAATTCTTGTTCCAATCTCTTTACTAAACTAGAAATGTGTAAAGGAGCAACTCTAGCAACTTGATCTGACATATGGAGCTTAAAAAACAAGTGCATCTGTCTAGAAAATACATAATTTTGAAACTCAAATTCTGAAATTAATGAATTTTTCATACTATCTCTAAAACCATCATATTGGTCTTCCAAAATGTTGACAATTTTGAATTGTTTCTCATCAAAGAAATTGGCATATTGAACCATTTTTCTTTCTGATGAAGCAAACCCAAGTAATTGATTGTAAATACCAAGAGAATTAACAAAAAGTCCAAATTGTTCTAGTAAAAAGGAAAGACCTTCTTTTTGAATAAAATATTGAGAAAATTGCCAACCAGGAAGATGCATATTCATCTCTGTTTTTTTGATTTCCTCTTCATATTTAGCACATCTTCTTGAAAACTCATGCAAAATTCCTTCATGAATTCTTGTGTACATTTCCTTCACAACACTTGTATTAGATCCACTAGTTGATAGTAATGAATCATCTTGACTTGAACTGCTACTTGCACTTGTATTTAGTGTGGTACCATTACTATTATTTGCTCCATTGAGTGCATGTTGAAGACCTAGTTTAATCACTCTACTTGCAGAGCTTGATGAAGCAATACTATTCGATCCATTTGATGTAGCCTTTCCAAAGTCGCTCTTTAATTTGTCATACACCTTACTGAATAGAGAGAATTTCTTAAACAAATCTCCAGAAGATGTGTTACTCGAAACATAACAAATTAAATATTCGTAATCTCTTTCTGTCATGTAATCAACCCATTTTTTAAGTTTAGGTTTAATATTACTCTTATAGATTTCCAAATCTTCTGTTTGTACAATAAATAGATGGAAATATGGATTTCTATACCAGCAAGACCAGTGCCTAGAGTTACAATCTTTAATCCTCGAATCATTTGATGTGTAAAAGTCAACTTTATACTGACTGATAGGTTTAATTAAATCCAAATTTGGTACAACTTCCAGAGGTGTACTTGTAGTAGTAGAAGCTGATCCGGAATTACTGGTTGTTGTTGTTTTGTTTGTTTTGTTGGATTGAATTTTTTGTATCTTCCCCTTTACAACTTGAAGAGTTGAAAGTCCACTGGCTTGAAATTGTTGATTATTAATACAAAGTCTTTTAATTTGTCTATTCCATAGAGCATATTTAGTGTTTACTATTGATGAGGATGATGTTGTTGTAGTGGATGTGGTTTGTAAATTGTTTGATGAAATGGATCGTTTTACACGATTTAGAGGTTGTTGTTGTTGTTGTTGCGAGGTTTGTTGACTCTGAGGATCATAATAACTTGGATTTGGATCATCTTTGAAATTATCTTCTGACAACTCCCATACAACAACATACGGGTTCAGAAAATAATGATTTGGATTCATCATTTTTGATCTTGCAAGAGATGAGCCTATCAAAGATACAGGTGTGTAGATCCCACAAACAAGACAGGATGATTTTTTTAAATATTTAAATAAAATAATTTTATTTCATCAAATAAATAATGCGCCAAACAAAAGCAATGCGGCATCCTTAATAAAAAAATGCCTTCCTCATCAAACTCAGCTGGTTCTGGCCTTCTCTTAGGTGAAAAAACCGTTATGGAAGGAGAGGTATTGAGAAGAAGTCTCTTTTCAACTTGGAGGAAAATGTATATGGTTTTAAAGGATGACGGAGTATTATTTCAATATCCAAACAATCCTCAATTTTATCCAGAAGTTTCACTCAAGGAAAGTTTGGTTTTGAACAACTCATCAGTTATACAAGTGATCAATGCAGAGAAAATCACTCACCAAAATTTTACCATTCTCCTGTTCCTTACCAATAAGGCTCCAGTTTTATTAAAAGCAAAAGATGGTGTGGAACATCAAAGATGGGTAACCTCACTCACCAGATATGCCGAAAAATATAAATCCAACTCATTCATTCAAGACTCAATTTCAACAATACCAACCCCGAGTTTGGTAATAGGAAAGGATGAAAGAATCAAATTTGTGAATAACAAAGGTCAATCAATCTTTACAAATGCAAAATTTGGAACCAATATCAAGTCAGTTTTATCGTATGACCCTGATTCTAATTCTCAATCTCTAGGAGCAATACCATTCGAAGTTAGGATTCTAAAAACAGCAAGCATCAATAATGACATTTTAATGTTGGCATCAAAAATAGAATTGGATCAACAATTTGTATTCTTCTTTCACGATGTATCAGAGTATGATTATTATCTAGATGAAGAGCTTGAAGAAGTTTTTGATGAAGTATATCAAGCTCAAATGAATGGTACTCCTGAAACAGTTGACGATTCGAATCAAACAATGAGACTGTTTGTTAAAATTTTAGGAATGTCTCCTTTTGTTTTGAAACTACACCATGGTCTTCAAACTCACCATTACCAAAAGATTGTTAACATGTATTATAGTGACAAATTGTATAACAAGAAGCCACCTGGACCAATTTATCTCCAAAAGATTATCAACTTTAAGAATGGGGATAAATTAATGGAATTTTCTAGAAAGCAAGCAGCTGCTGATAAGTTCAATATGGAATCTCAGGTAAAGACACCAATTTATGATGAACCTCCAGCCTGTGATGATTCGATAGTAATGCAAAAATCGAGTGTTCCTGATTTATTTAATGGAGATGTTCCAAAAGTTATTGATATCAATCGTTTAATCATTCTTTTAACAGATGCATATTCACCACAATTTCTCTCTGATGTATTTTGGTATACTTTTAGGTATAGTATGAAACCAAAGATTGTACTCGATAAGATTTATCAGAGATACTTTGTTCCAGAATTAACAGAGCAAGATCTTTTATTCAATGATGTTGAAAGAAGTTTCTTCTCCAATGTTGTAGCAGTAGGAATCAAAAAAAAGTGCCTTTTATTGATATTGAAATTTGTAAAGAGTGGCATGTTTGATTTTGATAATGATATGGTCAATTCTTTGGACGCTTTCATAAGAACTGCATTCGAGTCACTAAATGTTAACCCTTCTTCTAATATTATAACGAATCTAGATCTAGGAATATCATCTACAATAACACATATTAAGGAATTGATGGCCAAACAAGATAGAAAACAACCATGGCAAAAAGCTAAGGATATGGATAAGATTTTCAACATTAAAGAAAATAAGAAAGCAAAATTTGTTGGTGGTGGAACACAGGGGATTGACCTATCAGAGCTAACACCAAAAGAAATTGCTGAACAACTAACATATATGGACTATGCTCTTTATAACGAAATTCATTTTACTGAAATTCTTGATCAAGCATGGAATAAGGATAAGAGAAGACATCAAGCTCCTCATGTCATGTTGAATATTAACTTTTTGAATAAGGTTAGTACATGGCTTTCGGTCAAGATTCTTACAGAGGAAGATCCTCAAAAGAGAGTAAGATTTGGTAAAAAGATAATGCAAGTTCTTGGAATTTTGAAAGAAATGAACAGTTATAATATGCTAATGGCAATTATTGGTGCTCTAGGATCAACACCAGTTCACAGATTGAGTAAAGTTTGGGATGAAATGGATGAAAAACTGAATGAGGTTCAAAATGCTTGTAATGAACTCAGTTCTCCAAAAGGTAACAGCAAAAACTTCAGAATGGCAATGAATGAATGTTTTACTAATGGAAAACCTTGCTGCCCTTATATTGGTATTTATTTGAGAGATTTGGTTTTTACAGATGATGGTAATCCAACAATTATGGATGGCAAGATTAACTTTTCCAAATGTATCAATACTTATAATGTAATGTACCAAATTTTGAGATTCCAAGGAAGACCATATGAAATTGAACCGAATAATGATTTTATCAAGGAAATGATTTCGTTCAATGAGAAGGAAAGAAGTGAAGAAGAGCTGTATGAGCTAAGCTTGCAAATACAGCCAAGAAAATAAAATTATTAAATTAAAAAAATGTTCAGTTTGAATACTACTCGTTCATCAGCCCGTTTATTATTAAAGAACAAGAATCAATTTAAATCATCATCTTTGATGATCCGTAAAGTTTTTGTTCAATCAAGACAATACACAAATTCAAGAATAATTTTTAACCAACCTGCTTCATCTTTCACTTCATCTACAACCACTAATACCTCCACAACAAGTAATAATACCTTGGATATTAAAACACTCAAAAGATCAATTCTTGATGCTGCTGTTGATAAATATGTTCCAACTCTCGGATGGTCAGTTGATGCTATCTCTGAAGCCTCAAAGGATTTCGGATTGAGTCCAATGGCATCTTCACAACTTTTCGCAACTGGTGCCACAAGTTTAGGACCAGAAACTGAATTGATTCAACACTTTTTAACAAAATGTAATAGAGCTATGAGTGTACAAATTCAAACAATGGACAAGACAGGGTAAGTCCTTACCATTTATCAAATAATATAATGATCAATTAATTAACATTCAGAATGGATACACCAACAATTATTAAAAAAGCTATTCGTGCTAGACTTGAAATGGTTGCTCCATTCGTCAAGTGTGGAAAATGGACAGAAGCCATGTCTACCTTTATTTTCGGACCAAATCCACTTGTTGATGGTCCAACCCAAATTTTCAATCAATTAACTGGTTTCAAAACATCAGGAACTCATAGTGGACTTGGACCTGTTAATCAAGTTCATGGTTTAAATGCTCTTTACAATGCTGCCATATTGTCTGATGAAATTTGTCATATTTCTGGAATCCGTGACACTGATATTCAATGGTACATTAAGAGAGCTGGTGTTGGAATGGTTTATACTAGTTGTGAATTTTTCATGTTGACTGATAGTAGTCCTGATTTCCAAGATACATGGAATTTCTTAGATAGAAGAATTGACGAATTGACTGTTTTACAATCTGTAAATGAAGGTGTCTCAAACATTTTGGGAGGAATTTTCTCTGCTGTTTTTGCAATGGCCTCAGTTCCACCATCAACAACTAACACAACTACTCAACAACAAACAGAACAAACTCAACCACCTTCCACAAACTAAATATTGGATTTATTAAAGCAATAATTGGGTCTAAACAATCCTTAATATCAAAATTAAATCAATTTTATTTTTTAGAATTTTAAAAAAAAATGGTTTGTAGTATCAGACTTCAACGTATGGGTGTAAAAAACAACCCATTGTACAGAATTGTTGTTACCGACTCTCGTCGTGCACCATCATCAGGTAAAATTGTTGAGAAAATTGGAGTTTATGATCCTAGTGCCAAGAGTATGGACTATATGTTCTTCCAAAATTCTTTGAATCCACAAGAAAAATTCAAGACTTGTTATGTTGATATTGATAGAGTTAAATACTGGCTCAGTCAAGGAGCTCAACCATCTGACCATGTGATGAAGCTTTTATCAAACATGGGCTTGGTTCCTCCAAATCCTCAAGTCATTCCGAAGGGATGGGATCCAAAGGTTTGGGATCAAAGTTTCAGACAAGCACATTTATATTGGAAGAGAAAGAGTAAGATTGAAGAACAACTCTAAATCAAACAACAACCCTCTAGTAGAAGAAACTAACTTATTCAATTTTCAAATTACGGAATGTACAACAACAAAAAAGTTGATATTATTTTCAGTTTGATGATAGCAGCAAATATGGACAATAATATTGTTTTTAATTTTATTAAATAATAACAAAATATTAAATACGCTTTGGTTAAATATTTCTTAATACTAGTAATCTATAAACAAGAAGACTGAAGAGTTAGTTCATTGATAATACTCTGGGATGCGACAATAAAAAACTAAACAAAGAGAAAAAAAAATGCAAAGCCAATCATCAAACAAGCAAAGCTTGGCAATTGCAAACGCTCTCAAAGATAAACTTGCCTCTGGTGAATCTATCGTTCAAAGACAAGCAATCAATGGTCTTTATGTGGAAATTAAAAATCCAAACACTCCTGCTTCTATGGCTAATGATATTGTTCAATTGCTCATCACAAATATTCGGAACAAGAAATCAAATAGAACAATAGCAACAACATGTTTGGATGTCATTGTTAAAATATTCACCGAGTTGGATATTAAAGCTCATCAACAAATTAAAGATATACCAGTTCAAAACGTAATGGATCAATTGATCAAATTTTCAATCCAAATTCATCCAGCACTCATCCCACATTTAACACGTTCAATTTTAAATATTTATCTAGGAAAATTTAATGATGGTGTTGTTAATCACAAACAATCAAAGGAGCCATCAAAATTATGTTCACTTTTAACCTCATCATCAGCAGGTTCTCCTCTAGTAATGCTCGTTCAAAATAGAAACGAATGTCTTGTTGAAATATTGAACCAAGTATTCACTAGTTTGACAAGATCAGATTCTCATCAATTTTCTAAATTATTCAGATTTTTCTCTCCACTTTTTGCTCACTTCTTCACTAACAGAAAATTAATCCACGAAGAAGGACAACAAGATTTACCAACTAATTTATCAAGTAATATTGTATCATCACAAGACGATCTCTTTGCAGAGAATGACGAGGACAGCACACCAATCAATCAAATGAGGGGTACCCTATTGAGAAATGATATTATGAATGCCACCCATCTCAAAATGAAGTTATTGAACGAGTTGAAAGCAATAATTCTTTATAAGATAGAAAAATCATACTCACTTCAAGCATCCGATTCAGACAGTGACAAGAAATTAAGAGCCAATCTCATCAAACAAGGTTATTCAATAGTTTTATATCTTGTTCACTTTTTACCTTCCTTTGAAGTTGATTTGAATTCTGATGTGGTAGCATCTTGCTTTGCTCCTTTGAAAATTATTTTGGATTTGGTTTTGCAATTTGAAGAAATTTTTGCTACTATAGAAGAGGAAGAAGCAGAATTTTGTGAAGATTACTTGTCACATATTGGTAATGAGTTTGAGCAAATATCTCTTATTAGATCTATGGTTTACAGATATATAATGTCAATTTATAAGGAGATTACCCATTATCAAATTGATATTGAAATGTATTTTAATTATTTATTTGATATTTGTAAGAATAGTTTGGAGCATTTTGTTGAGTTTATTCCTATTATTTGTAATTCAATTTTATCTTCAGAGACAGAACTAGAGTCAGATTCATGGCTCAAGGTTCTCAAACAACTCGTATTCTTACTTGTTGAGAATGAGGAAAGTTTCGAAGAATTTTTCGACTCTTTAAATTCTCAACATAGAGAAAGTGCATTTTCTAAATGTTCTCATCTAGTTGTAGTTTGTTCCAACTTGCTATACTCCCTTACAGTATTATTGCACGTTGTAACAAGTGGATTGTCGAGTGAAAACAAAACTCTTGCATCTGTATGCATTCAAAAAATCGAGCAATATTTGGCTGACAAGTTTACAAATGAACAAGAAATGGAAGAAGAAGAAGAAGTGGAAGAAGTAACATCACAACAAGATGCCACATTCGGTAAATTATTTGACATTCTCCCAATTTTCCAAAGATATGACCTTTCTTTACTCTCTTGCCATTATAGACTGGTTGGTAAAATGCTTTCATCATCTGGTGATAGGGTAAATGTACGGGCTGAATATTGTGCACAATGGAGCTCTTCACTTCCCTCACTACTCTCCAAAGACTCTAAAACGATATACTCTGCAACAGGGTTGTGCTGCTCTATTGGAATGGTATTGATACTATCTAGAAATCAATTCACTCCCAGTGATTCTCTCCGTACAGTAATATTAAGTGCCATTGAATCAATCACATCAGACATTCTTTCCTTGAAGGGAGGATTACTCTTACAACCACTGATTTTCTATGAATTACCAAAGGAGGAAAATCCTTCATTCAAAACTTCAATGATGCAACTACTTCCAAAGTTGGGTACCAAGAATGATATTAACGTTACTCCAATTGTGAAACTATTAACCAACATGACATTTAATAAGGATTTACTTCCAACAGTTTTGAGATTATTCACAGAGCTTTGGAAACAAAACGAAAAGTTCTTTACCAAGCTTAAGGGATTCTTATTCTCATTTTCCAAATACATACAAAGTGATTCGAATACCCAAATTGTACAAGTTGATAATTATGATCATTTGAATAACTTTGATTTGGAGACGAGACTTGCAATATCATGCTCAGTTTATGAAATTTGCAGTAGAAAAATTGAGAAGGGAGCAGAGTTATTACCTCTTGTAACTAGAATTTTATGTCAGGAAAATAACTCTCAAGTGCTCTGTTATGCCTTAAAGTCAATGGCTATTCTTACTAGGAATAGAGTGGTTGATTTTTATACAGTTTGGTACAAGGTAATCAGACAAAACATTGTCAATAATTCCAAACAAAGTGCTGATGTTCTCAGAGAAATGTGCTTACTTTTCCAATGCACTGTTGAACCAATTTCGTATGAAAGTTTAACAGATCATCAAAAGAAGGCAAAGGAAGAGGATGAATACAATTTATTTGTCGACTTTGAATCAATCTACAAGAATGAGGTTAAGGAAATTATGGATATTTTGTGGATACATACAATGGATTCTGATGAAAGTGTAAGATGTGCTGCCTTTGAAACACTTGGCATGTATCCACTTCATACCTTGCTCTATGCTTTCAAGGAGGAAGAAAGTGACGATGAACAAGAACCACAACCAGTTGGATCAGAAGTTCTAGATCAGAGAGAGGAGAATATTTTTGCTAAACAAGAAATAAGAAGAGGATGGTTATTACTTTTGTGTGAAGCTTTGATTAAGAGACTTCAAAAGGAAACCTCTTTACGTGTGCTCACTTCAGCCACACCAATCATTCAATATATTTTGAAGGCTGAACTGAGAAAACCAAAGAATACTTCTATTGTTTCAAAGGATAAGAAGGCTAGCTCGCAATCTATTGGATTAACATCATTCGATAAGTTTGACTCACTTGCTGATTTTGCTGTAAAACAGTTCGAAAGTAAGAAGAATATGCAAGTAACTGCTAGTGCTGTTTTATGGCAAGGTAATTTGGCCAAGGTGAAGACACCAATACCAGAGACAGAGGCATTCAAACGTCTCTTGAATGATTTAGCAATGGATATTGTTGTTGGAAGTAGTCCAGAAGACTTCTTCTCTCAACTCATCCTCACTCAAGGATTTTACTCTCTCGCAAGAGATTACTACAATATAGCTGTAGAAACTTCAAGAGAAAAGGAATCACAAACCCACTTTGATACTGCTTTTGAGACAACATTTTCCACAATCAAGACTAGTATTGAACAAAGTTCCGTTCCTTCCACAACAGGAAATTACATTCTGGCAATGGCTGGTTTGTGTCTTGCATTGCCAATTAACGCACATCATCATGTTCTCAAGATAATTGAAATTGTCAAGAAGAAATTGAGTTCTTCATTAGAGGCTCAAGAAGATGTCAAATATGCTTGTAATATGGTACTTGCAAGTGCATCTTTTGAACTTCATATTTTCTCTCAATTATTTGATTTGTCTTCCCTTCTCATTGCTCAACTTCACTCAATGATTAATGAAAATTCAACTCATGATGTTTCTTCTGCATCTTCCGCAATTTCTTTGGGTGTTATTGCAAGAAATTTATGTCTTTCTAAGACAGATAATTATGAAAAGGGTCTCTACTTGTTAAGACATATTGCTAACAACTTGTTTAGTTTGTGTTTCAAGACTGAGAGACAATTGTTCGAGATTACTGAGGATTTGTCAAGTCACAAAACAGCTTTCAAGAATGTTTCTAAAGCTAATTTGAATTGGAAACAAAAATCTAATCTATTGTTTGGTATTGTTCAGGTAGCCGATACACTAGTAAGAGTTGGTGAGGAAGAAAAAGCCAAACTAATTTTACAAGAATTGAAGAAGGAAAAATCCATTATTGATGACTTTACTAAGGATCCAAAAAGTGTCGATTCTGCAATCTTGGATCTTTGTGTTCCAAGTTGTATGATTATTGGTCAACTTGTTCTCTCATTCTATCATGATGGATCTTTTGGTGCTGAAGAAGTGATTGAGTATCTTCAAATGTATGAAGAACTTTTCAACAAACTACAAGGAAAGAGTTTGGCTGTCTATTTGAAATTGTACATGTATACCAGTATTGGATATGGTACACTTTTATTTGGAGCTTTATGTGAAACTATTAGAAAGGGAGAGGAGGAAACAGAACACGGTAAACAATTCCGTAGATTATATCTAGAGAAGTTTGCCAACTTGATTCAACAATACGAAGATGAGTATGCCGAGAGTGATCTTTCTCAATACCAAATCGGAACCTTATTATTTATTGCTTGTTTGTTGGGTGCTGACCTCTATACTCCAATTACCAAATCAAAGGTTGATGATAGTGATGTTTTTGGTTTGAATTCTTCTGAGAAGAGACCTCTTTCAATTGCTACGTTAAGAAGCATCTTCTTTAACAAGGTGCTCATGCCAAAGAATTCTGTTAAAAAGCTAGCTGGCAGAGCTATTGATATTTTCAAGAGTTCAAGTACCGAGCCAAAACTTTCTATCAAGGTAAGAAAGTATGCATCCTTCTTTGTAGGCATGTTCAGTAGCATTTATAGAACTGATGACAATATTCTTGAAAGCTCAGACAGAATTCCAGTCAAATATTTGAGTGAAAGTGGACTCGTCATTTATTTGGTACAAAAATTGACAAAGGAAGATTCAACAGTTGACTTGTTGAGAGAAAATATTTCTCTTCATAATTTGCTATTGACAGAAAAGTTACCAAAGATTACTTGGTCTAAAGTAATTCAGAATGTTTTCAGACTTTCAACATCAAGCAATGAAGATATTGCACACGAGGTACAAAAGAATTGTATCAGAATGTTCTGCAAGGATGCTCAAGGAACAACCTCCTCATCCAATAGTATTAGTGCCATATCCAGTTTGTGTGAAAGCCATTCTTTCCTCTCTCTGTCTCATACAGTCCAAATGGAGTTTGCAGAAATATTCCCACAATTGATTGCCATATTCCCTCCATCCAGAACATGTTCTCTCATTGATGATTGGGTGAAACATACTTTCACCACCAGAGAACTAGATGAAAGAATTTTATTTACTGCTCTCAGAAAGATTTCCAAATGTGAAGTCAAGAGTAATATGCAAAATGTAAAGAAGTACGTAGAGGAAGAAATTTTGGAAATTATCGAATCACAAATGGCCTCTTTACTTTCAGAGAATAAGGAAAGCCTAATCAATATTCTGAATAAGAATGAAGGTTCTTCCTTGGATCCATTCACTGTAAATATTTCAGTACAATCCGGAAAGCGTGTTTTAGATATGGTGGAGCTTTTTTCAAGAGTTTTTATTGAAAATCGTTTGGAAAGCCACAAACTTTTAACTCAAAATACTCTCAGTGAGGATTCCAATAGAATGCTGCTCAATTTGTTGCTTAGATGCCAATATACCAAGATCACTAATGATATTTCCACTCTTAAGATTGTAAGACAAGTTGCAGTTAAGGGATTTACTAATCAAGATTCTCAACAACATGTTGACAATATCCTTTCATCTATTTTAACTTGGATTATATCAGAAATTCTTTCAAAGGGAGATGCTATTTCTTCTTCAAATAAGTGCAAATTCATTCAAGATACTATTGATATGCTTTCATTTGTATTTAACGATTTAGAATCAGTTTACTTTGGATCCTCAACTAACAAGATTCCATTCGCTTTGGAAAATTTGAGAAGAGCCCTATTATTCCTCTCAAGTAACTCACTCATTCTTGGAGCTACAGATATTTATGCCATTCATCATTCACATGATTTGTTCTTCTCCAACAATCCAATAGAAATTGATTCTGAATATTTGAACATGAATTTATTAATCCATGGACTTGCCTCCTCATTCAAGAATAGACACTTTGATTATAGTACAGAACACAGTTTAATGTCTAGATTGTACTCTGTTTTGGCCAACTTTACAGTAGCCTCAAATAATAACGATAAGGTCAAACAAAATAATTCCAAATATGAATTATCCAAAAAGACTCTCGAAAGATTACTATTCCAATTTATTGTTCCACTCTTGATTCAAATCAAAGTTTTTAGAGAAGATCAAAATGTTTCACTCACACAAGTAAGCACAATTTTGGAGCATCATGCCCTTAAGATTTGTACCAAATTACAACAACATTGAGTTAGTTGGAAATTCAAATAAATAATTCAATTCGCAATGCACAACGCAACACTGAATCCCTTAAGTGCGCTCATAACAGACAAATGATAATAATAATTTAATATTAAAAAAATGCACCGATTGCCAAGAATCATTCTCAACAGAACAACAAGTACATTGTCCACACTCAACAAGAGTGGCGTATGTCTCTTCCAAAATTTGAGCCCATCATCTTCAAATAATAGTTTATTGAGAAGAATGTCAACCTGTTCCAAAATTCCAGACAAGGAATGCCCAAGATCAACCCAACCATTATCATCAAATAGCCTTCATCATCCATGTTGGAATTGCTCCGAAGAATTGTCTTGTAATGACTTGTTTTGTGCTCACTGTAACAAAATACAACCACCATCATGTAATAACAACTCAAAGGTAATATCAACATCTGGCGAGGACATCTCCATAGATTATTTTACATTGATGGATATGCCAAAGGAATTTTCAATCAACCCTAAAGTATTACATGAAAAATTCAAGGAATTACAACGAGTATTGCACCCTGATAAATTTGCAATGAAATCAGAAGTGGAAAAGAAAATTTCAATAATGCAATCGGCTATTGTTAACACAGCCTATCAAACTCTTAAAAATACTAAATCTAGGGCAGAATATTTATTGAAAGTTAAAGAAATTGATTTACTGGGACCTTGTAATTACAAATCAGTCAATGATGTTCAATTACCTCCTGAATTTTTAATGGAAATTATGGAAGTGAATGAATATATTAATGAAATTGATTCAGATAGAGATCAATTGACAGATTATCATATGGATTTCAATGAAAAAAAGAGGCTCATTGTAAAATCAATTGATGAAGCATTCAAAAAGGATGATTTGGATAATGTTCGTATCAATATTGCAGAATTGAACTATATTGAACGAACTCTTCAACTTGTAGATAACAAACTTCATCTCTTAGATTTGAAAGAACACAGACATTTTGCCAATGAACCTTGCGCAGATTGTGAACATAACAAGTAGAATTCTCACCCACCCAATTAACTTCACCACTCTTTGATTTGTGTTTCCCCCTGACAACTCATGATTGTGTTAAAAACAAAATCTAATTAATTTTAAATTCATTAAAAATTTGAACAAAAAAATGGTTAAAAATCTTCTTGTTAATCTTGACTGTGCCTATTCTCGGGATTTATTGTTACGTGTTTTGAGAGATCCGGAAAGTACTTATCACAATCTCTACAATATCTATACACGTGACGATGTTGTCAATTATCATAAAAGTACAAACCCAGAAGAGGAATTTAATTATGAAGAAAGTGTTGCTAAATTCATCAAGGAAAAGAATATTGAAATTCAATGGGATGAATATGAAAACGTTCCTTGGGATACTGTCATGTCTCAAATAGAAAATCCACTCCGTTGCAATTATTATTGTATTAGAAAAGGTCTTATTAGAAAAGCTCAATTTGGTAGTATTTTGAATAGATATGTCACCAAAAAGTTGAGTAAGAATGAAAAAACCCACCTCAAGAAGGCCATCCCAGAGACACATATTTATGAATTGGATGATGTCGAATATTTTGACGAGAGCTTGTATGATATTTATGAAGTAGTTCAATCATTGGAAAATAATGAAAAAATTGAACAAGAAGGTGATAGAAATGGAATTGCTACATGGATTTTAAAACCATCTCTCACCAACAAGGGTGCTGAAATTTTCATTTTCAATTCTCTTGAACAATTGCAAAACTACTTCACAACTAACTTTGAACAACAAGAAGATAATGATGATGAAGATGAAGAAAGCAACGTTCTCGATCTTAGACAATTGAGAGAGTGGGTCATTCAGAAATATGTTGATAGACCACTTTTGCTCTGTGGTGGAAGAAAATTCCACATGAGAGTTTATGTCTTGGCTGTTGGTGCTCTTAAGGTTTATGTGTACGATCAAATTTTGGCTCTTTTTGCTTTGAGACCATTCAAAAAGGAAAATATTTCAGATACCTTCTCACATATTACCAATACATGTGTTCAAGTGAAAGAATCTGATTTCAAAGAAAGTGAATCTGTTAAATTATTCTGGAATCTTGCAAATGAAGATTCAACAATCTCAACATCTCAATTGGAACATATTTTCCAACAAGTCAAGGATGTAACAGGTGAAATGTTTGATGCTGTTTCAGGAGAATTGGCATTTATGCCACTTCCACATTGTTTTGAATTGTTTGGTTTGGATTTCCTTGTTGATGAAGATCTTCAAGTTTATTTATTGGAAGTCAATGCTGGTCCTGATTTTAAACAAACAGGAAAAGAATTGGATTCTGTCATTTACAATTTATTCAACCAAACAGCCAATTTAGTTTTAGATGGTGGAAACAAAATTGAAACCAACAATGGTCGCGGAACTTTACATCAAGTGCTTGACAAGACTACCTTTAGAGGTTTCTAATAAACTTTACATATGCCTTAATATATTACCTTGCATTTTGTGCTGGATATTAATAATTTTCAATCAATTAAAAAAAATGATTAAAAACACCTCTCGTCTCCTCATCAATAATGGTAGAAGAAATTTGAGAGCAAGCACTAATCTCTTCGGAAATAAAACTCCAACACCCCTATCATCTATAATTAATTCAAAATTTAATAGTAGTAATAATAGTAACATTGAATATTGTTCTTCTAGAAATTTTACCACTAGTAGAATAGTAAAATCGGAGGAAGGTAAAATTACAAATGTTTCTGATTTGATACCAGAATGGTTTAAAACAGCCTTTCCACACGACCAAGTCGAGAAAAAGTTGGGAAATTTCGATGTCAAATTTTATGATAAACCATTCATTAAAACATTCCCTGATGTTGTTGAAGGATTGAAAGGACAAGCTGTCTCTGCCGACAAGACAATGTTCCACCTTCGTCCAGATATGATTTCCGATGCTGATTTGAGTAAACTTTGCTATGTTCCAAGAGGAAAGTCAAAGGATTATATTTGTGTTGGTGAAGCTTACTACTTCCCATTGTACAGAGATTTGCCTGTCCACTATACTCCATCATCTCCAAGTTTGTTGTATATTGAAGTTCCAGACAAGTCTGGTAAGGAAAGTCAACCAAAAATTCTCTATCAAATAGCACCATTTGTTCCTCCAATGTTTTGGATCCCATTGAAACCTTCCATTGACTCTTTGAATAGACTCTTTGAAGAAATTATGGAAATTGAAAGTAGTAATGTTTCTAGACATTTGGATTATCAAGAAGATTTACTTGCTAAAATTGGTTTTAATGTGGAGAAATTGAAAGAAATGGATCCAACAGCCAAGACAACTGAAAAGGAATATAATGATTTACATGCCAAATTCTTGGACTATATCAATAAGACTTTGGATCCAAACAAGTTGGAATTTAAGGAAAGAGTTTTACAGGAATACCCAAATACTGTTTCTCTCTTTTTGGGTAATGTATCTGCCCTTGAAGACTTGGAACAAACATTTATGAATAGTCCATTTGTTTTCAATACTCCTATTGTTTTAGGTAGTGGCAATAGATTTTTAGCCAGTGAGAGTATCCAAAGAAGCATGTTCCACACAGTCTTTTCCAGATCCTTGATTATTATTGAAGCTCGTTATGATTTACACGTTGATTTTGGTAGCAATTCTGCCGATAGACTAATTCCAATCTTTGCCAGAATTCACTATCCAACCAATCAAAGACTTTCCAAACCATGCACAGACAGAATGAACAAAGTATTTGATTGCCACTTCCCATCAGATATGCCAATTGATGTTTGCCTTGCTCTGTTCGGACAAAAGAATACCAATGCTGAATCTATTGCTGCTGAATTGATGAGAATTGTTAAGGAAGACGAAGAATTAATCAAGTCAGGTGCTTTGGATCAAGAAGATTTGAATAGTTTATTCAATCCTTCAATTCCAATTGCTCACTTGTCTGTATTGCAGTATGACAAGTGGCCATCTGAAATTTTTGAAAAATTCAAAAACCATCCTCTTCCAATTGTAAGAATTGCATGTGTTAAGGGATGCGTAGAATTCTTAATGTTAGAGAAACTGAAAGAAATGCAACAAGTTGAACAACATCATGAAGTTCTCCAATACATTAATGAATCAATTGCTCGTCTCGAAAAGAAGATTGAACTTTTAAAGATGAAGAAACAATACGAAGACGAAGAAATTGAATTAAAGAAGAAACAACAAGAAAAGGAAGAACAAGCAATTCTCGATCAAGTTGAAAAAGACATGAAATAAAACAACATTACAGCTCAACAAAACGACGCTCAATTTTTGATTGGATTCGGACATTGCTCAACATATTATCAAGCATTCTTTCATACTCCTCTGAAATGAGCGCAATAAGAGGACTTGAAAATGTTCAACCAAGAGCAAGTAAGAAGTAAAAGAGAACCAAGACATCAACACCCAAAACCAATTCAAAAAAAATGTTCCGTTACGTATTGAAATCCACAAATCCTGTTTTGAGAAATATCCAATTTGCCAACAACTCTCGTGTATTTTTCTCTTCTAGTTTGCAACAATTAAGTATTGGATATAAGAATCCAAATGCCGAGTATGTTTTCTTGAAGTTAATTCCGAAACAATTCACACAATAATCAAATTTTTAATTGGTGATGACAACATTTAATAGAACTGTCAATATTAGTTTTGTGGATCCAAAGAATAATTTATCAAAGAGTGTGAAGGCTCCAATCGGAGAAAATATTTTGGCTGTTGCCCATGCTAATGATATTGATTTGGAAGGTGCTTGTGAAGCTTCTCTTGCTTGCAGTACTTGTCATGTTTACATTCAAGATGAATTTTTTGAAAAGATGCCAGAACCTGAAGAAGAGGAAGAAGATATGTTGGATTTGGCTTATGGATTGGCTCACAATTCTCGTTTAGGATGTCAAGTCATTGTTTCCAAAGATATGGAAGGAATGACTGTCACTCTACCAAGAGCTACTCGTAATATGCAAGTTGACAAGAAATAAACTCAAATTTTGAAATTTAAATCTTTATTCACCAAAAGTTAAAAAACACCATTCTAGTGTGGAATTCCTTAAAAAACTATTTAATTATCCACTTATTTCTTTCCAACAAAGTCAACCTTCTTGGCATTGGAGTAAAGCTTGTCATGTTCGAGTTGTCTTTCAATTTCTTCAGGAGAAAGAACAGTGTCTGGCTTGAACAAGTTACGATCAACGCTGTATGTATAAACTTGCTTGTTTTCTCTTTCATCAAAAGCGTATGAAATCTTACTTTCCATACCCATACCATAGAAAGGACCAACAGGTTGTCCAGGCATTAACTTGTACTTGCCCTTTTGAGCATCCTCTATAATTTCTTGTCTGTATACGATGGTATCAAGATATTCTGGATTCCAACCTTGTCCTCTACGGAAATCTTGTTGATAATATTTAATGTGGAAATCCTTGATGAAAGCTTGACGTGGGATGTTAACGTCAGGTTGAGAACTAGATATTTCCAATTATATTGTTGTTGTTATAATAATATTTAAATAATAATATTCATTGATGATGTGATTAAATATTAATTTTCATTCATACGATGACAACAGATGATGAAATAATGGCACGGAATGTTATTATTCTGCTCTGCAACTTAAAAAACTTACGATGGAGCTGGTGTACGATAGGAATCTTGATGTTCTGGGAGATAGTGTCTAAATTCAGGATCAACGCCCCACCATCTTTCAAGTCTTTGGGTAAGTTGTTTGCCCCACTTTGATAACGTGCTGGTAGACTTTGGCATTATTTTAATATTTTTTCCAATTTATTTTTATTATTTTTTCTAATCATTCAAATAACATTCTCCCAAATAACATTACAGTAGTTACATAATTTTGTTAGTAAAAGGTAGAATTGATATCGAAAGTATTAAAATACATTAATAATTAAGACAAGAAAATGAAAGGGAAAAGAACAATGCAAATGTGATACGTCATCAAATACTTAAAAAAATGAGCATTCAACAACAAGCCTTGCTTGTAGAGGCTGTCGGGAAGGCTTCAAAACTTCTACCACCATCAACAATATCAAATCAACAAGCCTCCGATCGTAGGAAGAGTCCTCACAAAGTAGTGGATCCATTCTCTGATTATCAAGATAATTCCGAATTAATTGATGAAGATGCTAATCAAGAATATGAAAAATTGGCAAAACAATTGAATAATGCTGTGGTGTTTATGGACAGTGTGAGTGCTGAATGCTTTTCGTGGAATCAGTTCGGAGAGGATCAATCACTCACATCTAATCATTTGTTAAAGCTTGGAGTTTTGACAATATTGGATCTAACATCGGATCAAGATTGGCCATCAATTGATAAACTTAAGGATTTGAAAGAAATGAATTTGAGTTGGAACAATTATGTATCGAATAATGACAATACAGAAAATTCAACAAATAATCTAAATATTAAGGAATCAATTGATAGCGAGGAAGAAGATGATGAATTTGAAAAATTCTACAGTGACGAAGAGGATGAAGCACCAACTGTAAATACTAAAAAGTCAACAGCACCAGAGAGCTCTGAAAAAATTGAACATTTCATTGTTCAATCAGATATGATTACCCCTCAAATGCAAGACACACCTAATGTACAAAAAGCAGTCTTTTTTGTTTGCCATTTGACAAAAACATTGGAGCAAGCTGTTAGAAAGAGTGTGGAAAAGTACAAATTCACCCATATTTATTTCTACTGCCCATTTAGTGAGGGATTTTGTGAGTATTATCAGTCTAAGGTTTTGGAAGGTATTGAATTGGATGAGAATTATGTTCCTTCTGTCGGCTATTTCAAAGAATATTTAACCTATTCAGATCTCATTGAAAAATGTAGACTGATAATATTTGAAACTCAATATAACCTTCACAAAAAGGAAAATTCCTCTAAAAAATTTGAAAATGAAATTAACAACTCAATGTAAGTAATTGAAAATACTAACAATTCCAACCAATTCAAAGTCATGTAGAGGTCAATCATTACTCATTCAACATTTCAGCAATCATGCCAAACATTTTTGTTACTCCAACATGTCATGGTGTATTTCCAATTTTAAGTCTTGCACAAAGGTCTCCAGCAGTATCGTCTCCAATCAAATCATCCAGCTTACTATCTGGATTTACTATTGGAAGCCCTCAGAAAGAAAAGAAATCAGAGGTTTTAATGGCCTTTGATGAATTGCCAACACCCTTCCAACTTCAATTCAAAATGCTGGCAGCAACCTTGAGAGATTTATTGAAGAATATGAGAATGAGTGTTGACGTATACTCTCTGGGTCAATCTTCCAATCTCATTGCTCAAGATCTTCAAAATTTGATTAGGGAGGAATCTTTCCGTACTACTAATTCTTGTACTTTGGTTCTTGTTGATAGATCACTTGATTTAGTATCTCCAATGGTACATTCGGAAAGTATATTAGATAAGGTTCTGAATACTACAGAAAGAAAAACAGGTCTATCCACAAATGTAAGATTTGATGGAATGACTTTAAACTCATCTTCATCTGAATTAAGAAAATGTAAGTGCTTTTGAATTCTTATTAATGAAATTTCGTAAATTAGTAAACATGTCTGGTCTACTCCACCATGGAAATGAAAAGATTATCAACCTTATGAACTCAATAATTGAAAAGAAGAATTCGGAATCTATCGGAGAGATGAAAGTAGTTTTAGACAAGTTACAAAACTTGACCACAAAGAAAGGTGAGCTCTCCTTCGAAAAAACCACACAAAGTTTGAAAAATTTATTGAAAGACCTGGCATTATCAACACTGTCAGATAATTGTGACGTTATACAATTTTTATCCACAATTATTCATGCCTTAGAACTCACACAAAGTAATACAAAGAGGGCAGAGTTAGCTAGTGCTGAAAAATTGATTCTCTACGAGTGCGACAATAACCAAGATGAGTTATTGACCTATATTATTAATATTTTAAAGAAGGATGGTTCCAAATTCTCATTACAGGATGTATTACGTTTAGTCGTGATGATATATTCTGTGGTAACACCTGATTGTTCCTTCAAAATGGAAAGAGACCTCAAAAAATTGCTCGCTAAACATATTGTCGATAATTACAAACAATCCTCATGCATATCATTTATTGAAAGTATTCTCTCTGATGAAACATTGGATCAATTGCAAAATCCAACAGAGGAAGAGGAGGCATCACCTGTTGAAGAGGAGGAGGAAGAGGAGGCAGATTGGGACAATTGGAATGAAGATTTTGATGACGACAAACCAAAAAAGAAATTCGACATTAAGGAAAATATCCAAAATCTTGTAGAGGAAGATTTATCCATAATTTTCAAATGTTTGAATGCAGTCAAAAGACAACGTCAATACTTCCAAATACTCAACAAATTGGCTGCTAATGATCATGTATTTATATTCGAAAATGAGAGTGGTAACTTGGGAAATACTGAAACACCTTTCAGGTCTCTGTGCAAACAATTGGCCTATGTATTAGGTGAAACTGAACCATGCCCAGATCTTGTACATAATGCCTCACTTTTGAGCACTATTTCCAACACATTCGGATTCATGTTCCAATCCAAATCGAAGCCAATTAAGAATGAATCTTCCACTATGATACTTTTCATTGTTGGTGGCATTACCTTTGGAGAAATTACCGACATTAAACAAATGATCAATAACAACCTCAGAGAAAAAGGGCAACACTCACCATACTTTGGTAAGAAGATTATTCTCGGTTCCACTTGCATTACCTCTGCAGAAATTATTCTCAACCATCTCTTCTCTCATTAGAAATTTTGAACAATAAATTTATGCTAAAATTTGAAAAACAATGTTTATTAAACAACAATAGAATTGGTTCCTTAGAATCCATCAAAGTCAACTTGTTGAAGCTCCACACAATTCACAACAAGCAAAAAAACAATCAAAAACTTGAAGATAAAAAAAAATGAAAAAGCAAATCATTTCCCTCCTCTCAAGAAATAACAACATAACCCTCCTCTCCGGAGCAACAACAAGTAGTGTATCGTGTTGTTTCTCATCGACACGTTCAATGAATGGAAGACCAAAAAAGAATCCAGCTGACATTACTACAGTACCAACTATTAATAATGAACAACAATTAAAGAAATCAAAGACTTCTATCACTTCGGAAGATGGTAATACTGTTGTTGTGGATAGAACAATTTCTCTCGAAAAACAAAATGAAATTCTTATTCAATCTATGGATAAACTTTCTAAAAAGTATGAAAAGATGGAAAAGGCTCTTGCTGCTCAACAAGAATTATTGGGAATGATGTCCACAACCTTGCATGTAAGTTGTCATCATCAAACATTTATTAATCTTTTTTGATATATTAATGAATCATTGTTATATGAAACATGATAGGTTATTGGAGAACAACAAGTACAAAACAGAGTTTTACAATTATTGAGACTTTACAAAATTATTCCAGCACAAAATTCAGCAAATGCACCAAGTCCATTCATTAGAGTCAATACTAAAGACAAATTGGAATCACTTGTAACAAGTTTTGTCAATCCACAACATTTGCCAACAGCAATTCAAAGCGTCAAAAAGTAAGTTTTCAAACCCAAAAACATTCAGTGTTTTAACAAAACCTTAAATAGATCTATTCCTCATCAATTATTTGTTAGTGGAATTGATGGATCTTTACAATCATATCTTGATATTACAAATCCTAATTGGGTTCATCATCAATCTGGAGGATCAATGCAAAAATTAGTTAGTGGTGATGTTTGTATGGTAGGAACATTGGAGAATATTACTTTTGCAATTCATCGTGCTCTTCGTTATCCAGTAATGGTCAGAAGATTCACATCTAGAGTGAATAATTTGTTATTCCAACACGCAGATCCAAATCTTTCAATTACACAAGGTATGGAAAAGACAACCTTATTCGTTGTTGTTGGTACACCAAAATCATTCTTTGAGGAAACACTTCCAATTAATTTCTTTAATAGAATTTTAACAGAAAAAGATTTTGATGATTTGGAACAATATATTTTGGATTCATTTGATGGAACTGTTGTCATTCCAGATGATTCTGAATTACAAGGACTTATTTTGGATAGTGATCCAGTTAAAGATCCATTGGGTGTTTGGAAATTATTGTTGAGTGTTGAATATAATGGTCAAAGAATTTTATCAAAGAAGAGATTGGAAGAATTGAGACAAGATGTTGATGGTGATATTTCTGTAAAGATTCTTTTACTTTCCTTAATCAAACTTATCAGAATCCATAACTTTGATTTGTTTTTGGGAAGTGTTGTTAATCCACTCAATTAAAATTTTAGGTGGTTTTATAGTCCAAGTAATTGTTTCTTTTTAGCAACAAATTCTTCTTCAGTGAGAATTCCTTTTTCTTTTAAGGCTGCCAATTTTTCAATTTGAGTAAGTGCATCTTCTGTATTATTGCTTGTTGATTTGTTTGGAGTGCTTACAGAGGCAGTCTTCTTTTCAACAATAACTGGAGGAGAAGAGGTAACAACCATTGGAGAAGATGATGAGGTGGATGATGATGTAGATTTTGGTGGTGTTGATGGTTGTTCTGTACCATGAGTTTTCTTTACAAGTGAATTCAAAGCATTCTTCTTTATAACATTTGGATGGAGAACCTTTTCTTCAGTTTCTACAACAATATCCAAACCTTTTGATTTGTTAGTTTGAGATGTAGTGAGTGGTTTCTTCTTAAATTGTTGATCCATATATTCCTTTGCTAATTTTTCTTGATTGATGAGTGAAATATCACCCTTCAAAATAACTTCATCCATGAATGCAAAACTAATTGAACTCCAACCAGTTTTTTCATCAAATGTTACTGGATCTTCAGTTTCGACTAGTTTCCGATATTATTAAATAAATGCAAGAAGAATAGACTTTCAACCTACCCCAAATAACATTTCTCAAATTCCATTCTTTACAAATGTCACGAAGAGGGATTCTACCTTTCTTTGTTTTTACACCTTCCTTTCTTTTTAATTCTTGTGTTTTGTTAAACTTATTAACAAGAATAACCTTTACGCCTTCTGGCAAATCAACATCGTCCATTTTTTTATTCTTTTTTCCACCCAAGGACAGGTGAAAAGTTTTTAATGAAACGTCAATCAACAACAACTTTACAATGTTGATGCATACAGTTTAATGTTCATTGCTTCTGAACCTTAGAAAGCTAATTTAATGATATGTATAGCAAAAACACAATAACAAGTCACTCTTTACAATAAAACTCGTTCAATAATTTATAGTTGTGGAAGAACATCACTTTTTGGTAATTCAACTGTACCAGTTGAAAGCATGTAGTTTGCAATACATTCACAAACTATGAAAAAAAAGTCAACTTTCAAGATCTTTTGTTTTGCTATTGCCAAAGGAACACCCCAAACTTCCATTGGATTTAGTTCTGTTGCAGCTCTGTAACCAGCGTACAAGAGTGCTCTGTAAAATTCGTCATCAGTTGTTGTAACACATTTTGGATCCATTTCCTTAATTATCGATGAAAGAATTGGATTAATTTCTGCACGAAGGGTATTGAGAACATGAAGACATCTAATTCTAGATACGAAATGTGGCACAGCGCCATCATCACCAGCCTTTCCTTGTCCAAATTCAGGACCAACCTTTGAGTCTTCTAATCCTCTCCATACCTTGAGGTAAAAGTTTACAATATTTACATTCCAGTCCTCATTAATAAATCTACTGAATAGTTCAACTCTCCTGTCTGTTCGTCCAAATTTTTTAACAGACATTAGTAATTGTAAAGCATATTCATCCACCAACTTGTTAGTACCATAAATTTGCTTCAAGTGCTCAAAAATAAATTCAGGTACTGTGATCATCTTCTTTTCCTCATCAGATATACATGCTACAAGTTTAGATTTGTATATACCATACATAAATTTCAATAACCAAGGTAATGGCTTAATCTTTTCTCCTCTCTTTTCTCTTAGCCTGTTGAAAAGTTCAAGCATTCTCTGATTTCTTGGTTTAAGTTTGGCTCTTAATTGTTCTGCTTGATCAAGTTTTCTTAACTGGTTTGGTTCAACTTGTTTGACTTCTTCAATATCATCAAAGCTTGGGCTTTTGGTTGCAGCAAACATCGTCTCATCTGTCTGAACAAATGAACTGACAAGATTTGGTCTTGGTGATCTAGGAGATTTAAAATTTGTGGGTGGTTCGACAACTTTTGATTTGCCATTGTTATTGGTATATTTTCTTGGCGATTCTTCGTAGGGTTTGCTTTCAATAATGTGTGGAACATGGGGGTGAATCGTAGGGATTTGTTCTCTCTTAGTAGCATGATTATTATTTTGATGGGTATTATGATTCTGAGGTTCATTAATCTTTCCACCTTTCTTAATAATTTCATCTTTTTTAATTGGCTTCTTTGTACCCTTATGTGTATCTGCAACTGAGTTGTTTTTAGAGCGATCAGTCGAGTGAGAAGAAGAAGGGGTGTCAACAAAATGTTCTCTTTCTCTCATCATCATTTCTAAAGAGTCATCACTATCATTACTGTATTGAGATGTTTCATCATCAGAGTTTTCTTGTGACCCAGAATCATCTCTATTTTCTGTTCTTGTTGTAAATCCTGAATGTGTATCCTCAAGTCTGTGATCGTCATAACTAGAAAGAGAAGAATGAGAAACCTGAGAATGTAGATTGGTTTCTCTTGTTTCCGCTCTTGTACTCACTGTATCAACTATGCTTGGGTTATTTTCAATTCTTTGTTTTACATTGTCATTTACAACTGTTTCATGGCGAGATGGGGTTGCTTGAGGAGTTTTCACTCTATTCACAGGCTCATTTGTTTCAAGAGTTCTTTCTGGAGGAGTGTCAGCATGATTTGTATTCGGTCTCGACGAGTTCTTTGAAGAAACTATTGGCTTCTTTTCAGTGGATTTGAGGTTTTCCTTTTTCCTTGATCTCGGCTCTTTGGTATTTTTCTTTTTGTGAGGGCTTGGTGATGCTTGGTTTGTGGAAGAATTTGGTTTGGTGGGAGTTAGCCTTTTGGGTATTGACTCAATAGAGTGTCTGATAGAAGGTTCGGAAGATGTAATAACAGCTGGTGTTGGCCAGTTTGATGCTACTGGTTCCTCTTCTTCCTTCTTTTTCTTCTTTCGTTCTTCTTCCTTCCTTCTTTCCTTTCTCAATTTCTTTGCTTCAGATTCCAGACCATTCCTAGAAATTACCTCATTCTTCACTCTTATTTCATTAGCAAGTTTGTCACTGTAAGCTCTTTCATTCTCAAGCTCTTGCTTTAATTTCCAAATTTGATCTTGCAATTTTACAACCTCCTTTTCCTTCTTAATAAGTTGTTCTTTTGTTGTAAAACTCATTTGTGTGTCATCTCTCGAGTCAAAAAATACAACTTTAATCTTCCTCTCCGAATTTTCACGTGGCACAAGTTGTACTCTTAGTATTCTCTTATTGGGATCTAAATCTGTTTGAGTTTCTGAATCTGCAAATTGTCTGACAGCAAGCATATCTTGATGCTTTTTACCAATTCGTTTGATTTCTCCAAGTCTTCCATTAATATCATAGAGCAGATTGAGAGTATTTTGAGCAAGTATTTGGGCATCAGAGTCCATGTATTGAAGTCGCTCAGAATCTATATTAGTTCTAATTTGGTGTCCATGCCCTAAATTTTCAAAATAACCACTCAAGTCAATAGTACTTGTAATAGTTTCTTTGATGTTTGTCCAAATAAGTTTCATAATTCTTCCAAAACTTTTTTCTAACTGGCTAGCAGTATTTCCAGAAACAGAGTCTGCTTCTCCATTTTGACTTCGTTGCTTGGCCATCCTCTTCTTAGGTGTTACTCCTTTTTTATCACCTCCAACTCCATCTTCGTCAAACAAATCTTCACCTCCATCATTAACAAACTCTTCCCATTTCTTCTTATTTTGAATTAAATTCATTACAACTTCGTATTGAGGAATTTGACTGATTTTTTTCTTGAATTCTTCATTTTCAGACACTATTGTTGCACTCTTTGTTAACAGCGTTTCCAATTCTTGCTTCATTTTCAATTTTTCATCACTAACCTCTTTTACTACCTTCTCGTATTGGTTTATGACTTTTTTTAACTCAGTTGACTTTTTTCTTTCTCCCTGTAATAGAGTTCTTGTAATATCAAAAAATTCCTTAAAGTATATGTGGATTCTCTGTATGATGACACCTCTCTCTACACATGTTGAAAAAACCTGTCTAGCAACCTCGAATAAACTATCCAGGTGAACAATAAATGATTTGTTGATGTTTTCAACAATCGACTTGTAGTATTCCTCATTGTTATGAATATTTTTGTCTTCTTTTCTTGCCTTTTTTAACATTGAATCAATTGCCTTGGCAAGTAAGTACACTTCAACTCTCTTTGAAGGGTTGGCAGATGGAAAAACAACCTTCTCCCAGTAATGTCCCTTCTCATTGAAATCAAATTTACCCTCCTTAACAAGTCCCTCATATATTGGTGAATTTGAAAAGATGTAAAATTCCTTTGGGATTGTAGAAGGTGGAATCATTTGGACAAGAGCATTGGCATTACTGGCAGCCTTGTCAGCCATCTCTGTTATTACTCCCAAATACGAATCATTATTAATTTCAAATGCTGATTTTAGGGCTCGTCTCAGATAAGTGTCATCAAGTTGATTTGGTTTTAGTATTGCTGGAGGCTGATGTGACTTTTTAAAAACTGAAATGTCTGTTCCTGCCATAAAATGTTTATCTGACAAGTAATCAAGTTTTTGTAGGGTTTCTTGGGAAAGTTCTGGATTAACCACAATACCACTATTTACAAGATCCTTTGCTGTTTGAACATCAATGAGTGACAAAACTTTTTCTTGGGGTTCAGAATTTTCAATATTGTCTGGTTTCTTTGGCTTACTACTCCTCAATATGGAATCTCGTTTCTTGGAAGGGATTTGTGGAATTCTCACAGAAGGACTGGATGCTCGGGTTGGAGATTTTTGGTTAATTTTCGATGAATCGATTGTAGTTCCATCAAGAATAAGAGTGTGGGGTTGTTGCTGAACATTTGAATTTACATTTCCGACTGAGGCAGGAGAATTCATTGGAGGATTATTTGTTATGACTGAAAGAGATTCTATGGAAGAAAAGGTAGATGATTTGGGTAGTCTGGTTTGCTTATTTAAATCGTCCACAACAATTACATTTTTAGGTGGTGTAAATTCAACTTGTTGAAGAGATGATATTGCAGCACGATTTTCTTGAATTTCATTATTAGATTGAGGAACAGCTCCAACAACAGGCCCAGATTCCCAGGCCTGAGGTCTGTCATTCAATCCAGATTGAGCAGCAATTTCCCTTGACTTGTATAATGAAGGTCCTTCATCGATATATTGTATAGATGATTTGATTGTTGAATGGTGTGTTGATGAAGAGGCTGTTGATTTTCTTACATCCTTAGTGTTTGAGGATGACTCGTTCAAACTTCTTGATGTTTGTCTTGGACTCGGGGAAGGAAAAGGTTCCGATATATTATGTGTTACTACTGTCCTTCCTCCTCTCATTATGTTGTTGATTAAAAAGATGATGATGTATTTTAAAAAATTAGAGGACCTATTGATCCTCTACTCTACAAACAACAAAAGGTTGAATAATATATAATACTATGTCGTAGTCAAACACAATGGGCGGTTTGTCCTCAAAGTCTCTTAATCAAATGCGCGGTATTTTTTTTAAGGTCTGTAGAGAAGTTTCTTCCATCACCATTAGTCAGTTGAGGCGGTTTGACAAAAGGAACAAACTAACTTTTTTCTTATGAAGTTTACAGTTTCGATTATTAATTTTTCCATATCTATACAGCTGAAATAAAATGAATAATTTATGGAATTGATCTTACTCTTCAATATTTGTGAAATAATATTATCCAAGAGGACTGCCACCTGGTCTCCTATCAAGAACATTTCTAATTTCCAAAAAGACAACTGGTGATTTTTCTGGAACCAAATCTTTAACATTGACTGGCTCAAGTGAAATGCAAGCACAACATACATCTCTTCCTTCTTGATTCAAAACATTGAAGGTACTGACAGCACTCACTGAATTCATTTCCTCAATAACAACACCATTCTTTCTGAAATATTCATGTACTTCCTGTGGTAATCTAACAATTGACTTACCAGTTCCAACAAGAAGTAAGGTAGGTGTTGGATTTAAATGTTCAGCCAATTTTAAACTTTCAATTGTAATTTGACTTGGATCCGAGATATCCCAAACAAAAACTTGTTTCTTTGTTGCGAATATACTTCCGAAAATTCTGGTATTTCCAACAAAGAAAGATCGTTGACCATATCCTGAAATAAAAGTCACAGAACTTTGCGATGTAGTAATTAATTATTATAATTATTATTATATTTTCAACACATACGAATCATATTGCATGACGTTATATTGTTCCAATGGTGCAGCTAAAGGTGATTGTCCTGGCTGTTTTTCATAATCATCTTCTTCATTTTGATTAAAATTAAATGTTGCATAATTTCTCATGAGGGAAGAAGAACAAGCCACACAACAATTCAATGAAGCAGCTTTCCGACTTGCAATTCCGATTCTATTTAATTTTTGAAGTGGACTGGTTGATGATTTAATTATTTTTAACATTTTTTTTAATTGATTTTTTAAAATTGAGTTATCAAGCAGGTTAATTGAATAATTGAGATTAATTTTGAATTTACAGCTCCGTCTTTGCTCTTTGATAATTTTCCTTCTTGAGGTCAGCAAAAGCTTCACTACGTTCTTCAATCTTACTCTTTGATCGAGCAATTAAAAATCCAACAAAGAAGAAGGCAACACTAAAAACAAGAACGGTCCACAAGAATAGGATACTCTTTGAAAGACCAGCATTACCTCCTAAATAATCAGCAAATGCACCCATAGCAGAAGGTGAAGGGAAATCACCAATAGCGTGAATGACAAAGATCTGAATACTCATACTGTAATTTCTCAAGTTTGGAGAAACAACTGACAAGAAGGAAACATTTACAGGACTGGTAATGCAGAAAATGAAGAATTCAGCAATAACCAATAAGGAAAAATAGAGTGGAATATTAGATGTACTAAATGCTCCATAACCAAATGGAATAGCAAGGAAAATGAAAATAGCACATAGCATTAATCCTCTAGCACTTCCAGCCATTCCCTTAGATCCACCAATCTTATCCAAAACTATACCTCCAACCATAGAACCTACGATACCAGTCACAACACTGATACCAGAGAAGGCCAAACTTGCAATAGACATTCTAATGTGAAGCCCCTTTGAAACAAGAGTTGGTCCCCAGAAAGCCAATGCGCCAATCACAAATGTATACATTGTATAACCCAAAAGAGCATACACGTAGACAGAGTTTGTAAATAAATGGTAAATTGCTTGGAAAATATTATAGGTCTTGTCCTTTTCAACATCTCCAAATTGACTCATTGCATCACTTTCAGTAACAATGTTAGATTCAGATGAAGTTTGAGGAATTTGGTTATTGGAATCATTATTTTCAAGAAGAGAATTGTTTTCATTGACTAATCTTTCTCTGTCTTCCTTTTCCATTCTATCTTTTCTGTATTGATCAGATGGAGGAACCATCAAGATCAATAAAGCAAGAGGAATAATCAAAATACCTTCTCCCATAAAAACGAGTGACCAATCCAAATAATCAGCTACAACACCACTTACACCATACCCAATAGCAACACCAACAGGCATGGCAAGATAGAAGAAGGACATGTACATTGTTCTACTTTTGGCAGGAGCAACATCATCCAATAAGGTTGGTGCAACAGGAGCATAGGCAGCTTCACCAACACCAACCAAGCAACGACAAACAGCCAACAAGTAGAAACCAGTCTTTGATGTTACAACACTAGTAAATCCACACAATATTGTTAATACAGACCAAATAACCAATCCGACAAAAATAACAATCTATTTCAATATTCCACAAGTAATTTAAAGTGAATGTCATTTCCAATTATTATTATTATTATGTATTTAACAGAAATATATGTCATTCCGATGAATAATTCATGTGATGATAATTACCTTCATTGGAATTTTAGAGGCTAACTGAGCAAAAATTGGTCCAAAAATCATATATCCAACCATAAAAGCTGATCCGAGTGCTCCTTGTTCAGTTTGTGATAA
The DNA here is from genome assembly GCF_000004985.1 of Naegleria gruberi. NCBI lineage: Eukaryota > Heterolobosea > Eutetramitea > Acrasida > Naegleriidae > Naegleria > Naegleria gruberi. The sequence goes on along the minus strand of NW_003163316.1, from coordinate 349,478 downwards.
ATCCCACTTTGCTTCCAAAGCACGTAAAATACCCTATATATTATTTTCATAATCATCATCCACTTTTTAATTTAAATAGATCAACTTGAAACCTACAGAAACAACACCTCTATCAAAATAAATAAATAAATTCACAATGAACAAATACACAAGCAGAACCTTGGGACCAAATATCATCCGTCCGAACTGGTTGTATTTGTCAGCAACCTTCCTAGCGACCACTCCGATCTGAAGACAAGTGGAACGTAGAGTCATTTTTTCCTTCTTTTTATTTTTGAAAAGAAAGGAGATTTAGAGGAGTCAACTCCTGTTATCAGACTCACTCTGGATTATTTTCAATGAAAGTAAAAAAAATGAACCTCACCCCATAAGAATATTGAAACTAACACAAATGGTGTATTGAAGAATTTACTAAATATAATAATTTGTTTTTGAATTGTTCATTGAAAGCCACTGAGAAAAGGTGAATCAATTTATGTTGAAGAGAGTACCAGACAAGCAAAAACCCATAAAATTTTGTAACCTCTTTGAATGGCGCCCAATTTTTTCTGGCTGATTCTTGAATTTTTTTTTTCAAACAACAGAGAGAAAAAATGCCTTCACACCACTTTGACGATGAATGCCATCACGGAATAACATCAACATGTAACGGTGTTGGTCAAAGAGGCTCTCGAACAAAAGCCTCTTCAAACTTTTTAGGAAAAAGAAGCCTACAAAAAAATGATGATCTAGAAACTGGTATGGAAGAATATGATGAAATGATGTATGATCAATCATACGAAGATCAATCTTGTTCATCATCGGATGATGATACGGATTTGTATTCATCAAAACCTAGTAAGAAATTAAAGCAAGTTCATGCAGTTTGTATATCGATTGGAAGTAGTAATCAATCAAGTTCTTCTTCATCATCCGTAACGTGTTCATTCCCATTTTACACTTGTCACAACAACACAGGTTCTAATAATTTCATTTCTAATACTCCACTTTTTAATCCTTCAATAATAACATCACCTATGAATGCCATCCAACCATCAACTTCCTCCAATTCCCCACCTTTTGTTAATATCAGAACATTAACTGGACAATCCATGCGTGTATATAATTTTAATAATTTAACTTTACATCACTTAAAAACTGCAGTGAGAGATATGTTGCAAATACCTTACGAAAAACAACGTTTTGTTTACAAAGGAAAGATCATAAATGATGATAATATGGAATGCAATTTGAGTCAATTTGGATTTCAATCATCAGACTCATTGTTCGTAGTTTTGGACTTTTTCCATAATAGAAAAGTTATGGATTCAACTCCAAGATATAACGATACTGTAATACTACCAGATTATTACTATCATGGTGATAGTCAGAACATAACGATAATACCAAATCAGGAAATTGATGCGATAGATGAATCAGAAGATTAATAAATTAACTTATTGTAAATATCAATAACATTTTGCTGATTAAATCATGTATTGAAATGTTTTGGAATGCAGTTGACTAATCCTTTCAATCTAATATTTACAAACTTTTAAAGTCGAGTTTCTTTAACAAATATTTCAAGTCTCTTGGAGACAGTACTTTGAAAACATGAAGATGGGGATTATCCTCGAAATGTTTCTTCATTCCCAAGTCACGTTTCTTGGCATCTAACATACTGTTAAATTCATACAAAAACAGAGAGTCCTTTCCCAAATGATTAGACCATTTCTCAACATTTCCATTACAACATTTGGTATTGTAAATCCATCTACTGACACACCTCACAAACAATCTCCAAAAAGTGACAATGAGTGCATAATCCATGATTATTAAAACATTTGCTTCTTTAATTATGGATGGTAATTTCAAAACTCTGCCGTCAAAAACCCAACCCTTATCCTTAAATTGCTTCATTTCCTTCTCGATGGCAGAAATATACTCATTGCCACTTTTAAGTTTCCACTCAAATTCATGAGCAGGATAAAACCGAAGTAAATCTGCATCAATCAATGGAATATTTAATGCTGTTGACAGTTCTTTTGAATGAGTTGATTTTCCAGAGGCACAAGGTCCATGTAGAATAATCTTGATTGGTTTTGATTCGAGTGATTCAGAACCCTTCCTGAGATAGGGTTGTTCAGATCGAATATTCATGTAATAATGATAAGAGGCAACAAGAGAGAGAATTAGCACAATAATAATCAAGACAACTATTTCAAACATTTTTTTCTAATATTTTCACAAACTTCACTTTTAAAATGGAAACTTTTTAATTTTTGAATTTTATTTACTGTAACATCCAAAACTATTTTATTAATTTGGAACGAATTTACAACATAGTTATTAATATTATATTATTTAATAAATTGTAAATAACTATTAATTAATAATAATTAATGACGGGAGTCGCCATCCGCGGCAAACAAAAATTCAAGCCAATAAAATCGATGTGCGCTCATGTTAATTATTATCAAAATTAATAATACATAAAAAAATGACTAAACAACCACTTCACCCAATGTATGAGGAATACAGAGATCCTGTCTGGCTCTTTCCTATCACCAACATCATCACATCAATTTTAACTTTTGTTGAATATGCTTTAAGAAGCATTCCAATCTTCGGAAGAGTGTACACTTATTTTTCACCAGTCACAAGAGTCGCACCAATGACTGCTAAAACTAATCCTCCACCAAAACCTCACAAATTAAATCCTCCACAAACTAGAGAATTATATGAACCAAATTCAACAGAACCAACCAAGACTAACTTGTCGGTAATTAAAAATTATGATTTTGATATTAATGAATTGGTTCCAAAAAAGAATTAATGGAATTTGTAAATAAATAATTTATTTTGAAAATATTATTGCCAAGTGAAGGTTGGTATTGGAAGAAAGTCTCCTAAATTACATGGAGAAACATAGGTGAGATTTTCATTTTGTTCTAGTAGTGTATCAATATGTTCCTTCTTGATCTTGACATTTCCTTCCAGATTTAGTGCATTTAAGTGAACTAGATTATTTCTTACTTGATAATCATCATGATCTGTACTGAAGGATGTTGTCACGTGCCTTAAAAGTAATAGAGCTCCCATATTATTAAATTTCAGATTGAGTAATTCTAACTGATCCATATTAGATAATATAGGTTCCAAATGATATTCTTCCAAATAGCAATGTGGTAATTCTAAATGTGTAATACTCTTCGATTGAGACAGGTAATCGAGGCAATATCTAATTTCCTCATCATCTCCCTCAAATTTTACATTTTTCAAGATGAGCCACCTCAAAGATGAGCATCTACCCAAAGCAACACAAGCATCACTGTTGAGTGTGACTCCAGATAACTTGAGTTTTGAGATTGTACTGTTACCTGAATTGAACTCATCCTCTAAAAAGAGGAAACACTGATTATATTGATCAGTATCCATAACTTTAAAATCAATTTCAACTTCTGACAATAAGTTATACCTCTGTTGTAAAAGGAAATGAATTAGTGATTGGTCTATTATAATCTCGTCATTTTGATTGTGTATGTTAAGTTTGATAATTTTAAGCTTAGGTAAATTCAATTTCTTCTCATTACTTTCAGGGTTAGAGATAAAACCAAATGTATCGGTCAGTACTTTTAAAACATCCTTCTCTATTGATTCCCAGTTTTCACAAGGTTTCAGAGAGAGATTAATTTCTAATCTTTCTAGAGAGGACAACTCGGAAATGTTACTCCAAAACTTGGTCCAACACCGCAAACAGTTTGTGGTATTGAAGGAAAAACTCATGTTTAGTGAGAGGGAGCTCAACAGTACAGTTTGATTTTTCGAATATTCAATTAGGGGTCCAAATGGATTCAAAGAGCAATAGTTTGTGTTGTTAATATTGAAATTCCTTATTTTGAGAGATGTCAAGTTTGGAAATTTTGGTAAAAATCTGCTAGACATCATGTTTAGAGTGTTGCAAATTGGTTGATCTGAGAAAGTCCACTCAACTGTAGAAACAAATGGAAATAAAAGGGTATGATTCAACAAGTTTTCATCAATCTCATAATGAATAGGTTGAATAAATGTCTCACAATTTCTTAATAATGGACAAACACAAGTATTGTCCTTAGATATCATGAATTCTAAAAGGTTATAGTCTAATTTCACTCTCAATTGTTCAAGATTTTTACATAGTGTACCTAAATGTTTTGACCAATTTTCAAGGGGTGATAAATCTCTATCAACCTTTCTCCTTTTTTGTTTTGATTCTCCACTAGTGTCATTATCTAGTTGGGGTTTTGTTATTGTTGGTATTGAAAAGTAATAATTTTCTGATGAATCAACATTTTGACAATGCATAGATTTAGCCTTGCTCCATATTATCCGTATTAATTGATCATCAAAAAGTGTAGGAAATCTTATGGTCATTCCCATGGATGCTGTATCAAAGTAGATGTGAAAATGGTGATATATTTGATGAATCCTAGTCTTATCTGAATCGAATTTTCCATACATTATCTTTAATAGACTCCTCTCGATTTCTTCGATTGGTATTTCATCGGAACTTGTTGATGTTGAATACAGAATAGGACACGTCCTGGGTGATATTTCCAAAATACAATAACTCAAGATGTGTAATTTTAATTCTAGAGCCGTTAAATTACATTGAACAGATGATGAATGTAATAAATCAAATAAATTCCACAAATTATAATTATATTCCTGAAATGATTTGGCATGTTTGGTCAGGTAAAGCCCTACCATATTGTCCTGCATTTTGTTTTTCATCTTGTCGATCAACCAGGTTTCGCCGTATTAAAACCAGGTTTTGTGATTGCTATTTACTTTGAGCAGAGAGAACTTTAAAAAATATGATATGGTGTTTGGATGATTTTAGGAATTTTTAATAGTTAAGCGTTTTAAAAGAGAGCGCGCAAAAATTCTGAGGTGCCCTAATTGAAGGAGATTTAACAAGTTTTTTTAGGATTTACATCTGAAAAAGACTGATCATCTTCTTGAAATATATTGAGTGGAGAAGGAAATGCCTTGTAGAAATCTAATCCCATGAGGAAAGTTCATTGAGGAAATCTTCAGTGTCATCGTCATCTTGAATCATTGACTTGAGCTTCTTGGTCTTTTTATCTTCCATTTCTTTGAATTTTCTCTTGAGGGATGAAATCTTTTTATCCTTAACATTACTTTCAAAAACAACTTGTTTGGTTGGGTCATTTTCAATCTTTTCAATCATGGAATCTAACATGCCCTTGAATTTGGCCATTCTCTTGTGTTCCTTCTTCTTTTTACCTGTTGATGATTGTTCAGCTTCATATTTGGCCAATCTTTTCTTTTCACGTTGTCTTTCTCTGTATGATTTAACAATATCATTAACTTTAGATTCCTTATTGAATTCAAATAATTCTTGTTCATTCTTCATTCTATTCTTTACAAATTGAAGAGCGGCAACGTTGAATCCAATTCTCTTAGATTGTTGTACAAGCCCATTTCTAACAAGTTCATGGAGTGATTGCATCAAGTCAAAGGTTTCTTGGTCACTGTTGCTTTGAACTAATTGCTTGTAGTGAATATGAATTAAAAGTAAAACAATTCTAGTTGACAATTCAATATCTACACTCTTTTGTTTCATCAACTTGTTAACTTGTTTCAAAATGAAATAGGCATGACTGAAATGGATAATTGAAAGCACCATATCTAAATCAGATCTGGCAATACGTGTCAAACACTTCCAAACATATTCCTCAATAGATAATCCTAACAAGAGAGGATTCTTAGGAATTGTAACATTATTAGCAATACTTTCGATAATATTAATTTCTTCATTGATAGCAACATCAAGGTTTTCCATAAGCTTTTCACCATCACGAATAGTTTCCATGGAACGTTGACCAGCATGAGTGACTTCAGCTCCTGCCAAGGACAAATCTTTGAATTGTTGGGAGTGAGGTAAATCCTTTTCAAGTTGTTCCTCTTCAAATCTCTTTTCCTTTTCTTCTTCCAAGAATAACATATCATCAGACTGGGTATAGATAAAGAGTGCTCTTTCGTGGCCAGAAGTAACCATTCTGTGTCCGTCACTGCTAATATCCAAACACCAAAGTGGTGATTTAGAAATATATTGGCTTGTGACAACTTGAATTAATTCAAATTTATCACCATCCCAATACTTGATGTTACCATCCTTAGAGGCGCTGAAGAAATAGTGAGTATCATTGATAAACTTGACTGAAGTAATACCTTGTTCGTGGGCTAATAAGGAACGATGACAATCACCGAAATCCAAACCCCAAATCTTAATGTTCTTATCATCACTACCAGTCACTATCAATTGTTCGTCACTAGAAATATCCAAACATTTGATTGGTAACTTGTGGCCATAGAGTGAGAGGAAGAATTTCATAGTGTCCATGTAGAAAATTTTAACAGTATTGTCCAACAGAGAAACAGCCAAGTATTTAGCATTCTTTGAAACAGTTATGGCAATAATTTCTTCGTTCATTTCGAGAACGTTCTTGATTGCGAGGGACAAATTCTTTCCTTTCATTTCAAATTCCCAGAATTTAACACACTTATCACTACTGGCAGTAATGATACCACCATTGTTATCATTGAAACTACTTGGAGGAACAAATTGAATACTATAGATTGTACTTGAGTGAGCTTGAATAGTTTCAATACATTCCGAAATATTCACGTCATATATTTGAATGTTACCCTTCTTGGTACCAACCAAACAGTATCTGTTATTTGTGTAAGGTATCCAAATAGCACTCAACCCATGGTCAACATCATTCAATGTCTTGATACATTTACCATTTTCCAAATTCCAAATGTGGCACTCCTTAGAAGACAATGACATACAGGTAACATTATCATCTGAAATTGAAATGGATCTCACAGGAGTACCGTGACCTTGTCTTTCAATAGTATTTGTACATGTAATTCCTTGGTATTGATCTTGATTGGATTTGACAATCTTATTTGGTTCAATTTTGTATTCCTCAATAGTGTTACGCAAAGTTGAAATTATTACTCTAAAATCATTCATCTTGGCATTCAAAATTCTAGTTGAGAGTTTGTCTTCGCTGTCTGTAGAAATTTCACTTCTTGTTAAAACTGACTCGAATGGATTAAAGTCCAAAGATCTAATTTCATAATTAGACTTGATTTGTAACCACCACTTATATTCCATGTTAGGTGTTAAAGATTCTGCATTCTTTCTCTTCTTTTCAATTTCCTTTTCATTTCTCATTTTGAAAATTTCTACAATCTTTGAATCTGAGCCAACAATAGCTAATAAAGTACCCGTATGGTCAAATTTCATTTGCAAAACTCTACTTTCATCTCTTCTCTTCAAAGTTCCCATAAAAACAGGATCATTTTCATAGAAATATTGAGTTTCCTTATTTAAAAATACTTGAATATCCCAAACTCTAATTTCACTATCCGTACTACCAGCGAATAACCTATGTTCATCTGAGTCTACACAAATTGACCAAATTTCATTACGAGAACCAATCAATGTTTGAACACAGTGATAAGTAGTCAATTCCCAGACTTTAATCAACATATCCTTACTCGAACTAATCAAAGCATTTGTTTTCTCCAAAAATATCAAACCAGTAATTCTTCCTTTATGTCCACGTAATCTAAATTTTGCTTGACAAGCTGTAATATCCCAACAAACAATGTCGGTATCATCACCTCCACTTACAAGTAAAGAGCAATCGGAATTAAATTGTAAATAGGAAACACTTGAAGAGTGTCCTGTTGTATATAAAACTTGTTCGCTTGTTTTCAAGTTGTAAATTAAAATTTTACCATTTTGATATCCAGCAGCAATAAAATTATTGCAATGTGTGATGAAGGTAATATTACTATACTTCATGGTACCTTCATTGATACTTCCTCCATAGTAGGATTCATCTTGTGGTGTTATTATTGATACTAATTCATTTTCACGTTTGTTCCAAACACCTATTTGGTACAACATTGGTGAATATACAATATCGGATGCTTTTGTTTGATCATAGTGAATTGATGCGTATGGTGATGCAATAGTACCTGTTGTTCTCTCTGGCACAATACGGTAATAGGGTTTGACCATTTTTTTAAAATTCAATTTATTTTTGTTCAACAAAAATTTGACTGTGAAAATATCATCAGGAAGACAAATTCTGTCATTATTATATATTAATACAAGAGAACCAACAAGTCTGTTTCAATATTAAAGTTTTAACACTTAATGTCGTATATTTACTTTTTTTTACTTGTTGATGGAAGTAAGGATAAAATAGCTTGGTCACTGGCCTTCTTGGCATCATTATAATTCTTCAGACAAGAATCCAAGTTGGAGAGAACATTATTCTGATTCAAAAACTTGTTGTATGAACTCAGACCCATCATGTCTCTGTAGGTATCAAATGAAATATATGCTGAAGAGTGAGGTTTTCCATCAAGGGATGGTAACTCTGGTTTGGAAGAGTTTGGTTTGGTTGATGAGGTTTTTGGTTTGGAGAGGATTGACTGAGCCAAACTACTGGTTGGTTTCTTACTCTTTTCTTGTGGAGTACTTGGTGTATTTTGTAGGGAGCTAAGCATTGAGGTTGATGGAGAATTAGCAGTAATACTCTTATTAGACAGCATAGAAGAGTTTGTCGAAGTATTTGCATTTGTTGATGAAGGCTTATTACTCTGTGGTCTCTTCTTAACAAATTGTTGAGGAGTACCATATGGAAGAGAAAAAGAAGAAAAACCTGTTGCCTTTTGTACATATTTTCTCATCTTTCTATCGTATTCTTCAGTCTTCTTTCGTTCCTCCTCTTCCAGCATTTGTCTTAGTTTTTCTTCATCTAGATTGATATTTGCTTTAGCTTGGAGAACAGTTGGATGAATTGGTTGATTCAAAATTTGAGAAGCTGATTGTTGAATGGCATTATTTGCACTGTGGTTGTGAGTCGGTGTTGGAAGTACAGGGAATGAAGGTTGGGCTGCCATAATTTCAGCTTGCCTATCCTTAATCCTCTGAATAGATCGGACCACTTTGTCTTGCTTTTCAAGATTGTCATCATGTGTAAACATCACCTCGACCAGGTCAATCATTGATTGAGTCTTTTCTATGGTTTGAAGTAAAAGAAGTGAACTATCCATAGAAGCATCAAAGAGTTGAATGGATTGTCTGTATAATGAGTCATATCCTTCAATTTCAATCTTGTCTTCTTCTGTCTTTTCTACTTCAAATTTTATACCACTGAATACTGATTGGATATAATCAACCCTTTCTGCTTTGAGATGATTTTTTGATTCAGCCTTCTTTTGTTCAAAAATAGTTTTATCAACCATGTCAGTGGTAACCTCAATAATAGATATAACATCATCTAAGGTACTCTTGATTGCTTCAAGTTCAAGTCTATCCAAGTGATCTACAATATTTAATTCAACTTCTTCTTCAATCAAATTAGTCAAAACTTCTTCCCTGGTCGGTCCGATCATTATCAATTCAATATCACGGATATCCTCAATGTTTGCATCAACGTTGTAAACGGCACACGTCGACTTTTCTAAATCTTGTTCCTGAATGCCAACTTTTGATTTGGACTCGATTTCTTTTTGTTTCCTAGCTGCAATTTCTTGACTATCTTGCGCCTTGAAAAGCTCCAACCTATAATCTCTAAAGGTTTTCTTCTTACCAATAGTTTGATCAAAAACAATCTTGGCAAGTTCTTTACCATTATTTATCAAGTGTAAGATTGCATTGTTGTTCTGCTTGATAGATAAGTATGTTGAAATAACTCGGTGTGGCCACCTAATAATGTAGAAAGCTTCTTCTGCTCTAATCAGTTCTTTCAGTCTTCCTATATTATTGACCTCCTTATTTTTCAAATATTCATCACTTGATGTAGAGCTATCATTGAAAACAGAATTATCAAATAGTAATTGCTTTCGAATGTTTCCCATGTAGTGCTCATGAAGGACAGGATAAAACAATGATAAGTGAATAGCCTCAAATGATATCTCATCTCTCCAAAGAACCCTATTGTACTCATTTCCAATCTGTGAAGTAGTATCATTATCAATAAAGAGGATAAGTTTGATTCTTTCACCGACATCTAAAATTTCATTCGTGTAAAGATAGCCCAAATCTGGTTTACAAATCTTTTGTTGTAACTGGAGTTTGGCTCGGAATACTTGTTTCTCTAAAGTTTCACACAAGTAGTCTGGTGTTTCTTCATTAATATTTGTAACTGAAGACAAGGAGGAGAAATTATTAGCAAGTAAATCCCTCAATTTTCTAATATCAAATTTGTCTGAAATCTTAATGGAAGGAATCATGAATCTAGCTTTATCTTCCACTAAGAGCTGGTAAGAACCTCTTTCAGTCAACTTGAAATTGAAGTATCCCAGCCACAAGCCGTCAGAGTAGGTTTTCGAAGTAACTGACTTGTAGTAATCCATGGCATTATAGACCCATCTAGATCCCGAGTAATGGCTTTCTAATTTTTCAATCACAAATGATTCGTCTAGGTTTTCATATTTTTGATATTGCTTATACTCAAAATCAATAGTTGGATCCCATTTGTACCCATTAGGAATTTCAAACTCCTTCTTATCTACTTGTTTAACCATCAGATAATATAAAATATTTTGGCCCTTCATTGTTACACACTTATCCAACAATACACCCAGATCTACATTTGGCTTGGTTGACTGATTTACAGCTCTATATAAATCGTTAAAAGACCTAATAAAATCAGTTTTAAATACATCTAAAATAATTTGAGGGTTAGATAGCGAAGGGACTAAATCTAAAATTGTTTGAGTAAAGGATTGTTGTCCATGTTTCAGCAACCACTGCCAATCTTGATGGTCTAAGCTCTTGGAATTTTCATTATGATACATTAACCGATCTAACTTAACACTTGGTAAATTGTCATTTCTATCAGAGAGAACTTCTCCAGTCTTGGAAAAGAATAGTACACCAAGAAAAACACCAGAAGGCAACTTTTTTTGAATTATTGACTCTCTCATAAGCTTTTCTTGTTGAAGTTCCTTCTTTCCTTTTGATTTTTGTGTGGCTGGTTGGTATTCCTCCCCAAAAGGAACTTCTTTCAATTTGGCTCTTGACCTCCATAACTGAATAGCCTTAAAGCTTTCGTTACCAGTCTTTATCAATTCATCAATAATGTTATCAGCAATTTTCTTGCTATTTCTGATGTCGTTCATTGTCTTTAAAAAGTTATTTCTGAGCTCAGGCCGTTCAGTAGTTGTTGGGTTTTTGAATATAATATCCAATATTCTTGAGAATTTTTCAAATACACCCTTGTCAATCTTTTTTATAATTCTCTCCATGTACAAACAAGCTTCTTGGATGGCACTATCTCTGTCATTGCTATTCTTAACAGCTGTCTGGAGTAATCTAAGACTTTGATCATATTTGCTAGAAACGAAAGTATCAGAACTTTCTTGGATACTTTCATCTAAAATCTCGTTAGGATCTGACTCCATAATAGATTTGATAATTGAAGAGGCAGGAACATCAACATATTGTTGATAGTAGGAGTTTGCAAACTCGATAGAACCAAGTCTGTAATCTATGAAGGTGTAAACTAATTGTAAATTAGTAAAAACTTACTATGTAACTCCATGTCTGTTTTTGCATCTAGTTCACCATAAGCAACTTCCAGGCCTAGCTTTAATCTTTCCTTACTTACTGCACTAGCTTGTAAAACAAACTCATTCCCATCAATATTTAATGTAATTTTGTCCTTATCTTCATTTATATCTGAATAATCAAGTAGTGGATAAGCAGCTAAAATTACGTTCTTCTTATTGCTGAATTTGTGAGATAAACTAAAATCTTAAAAACAAACCTCTTTCCTTCTTGGCCTGCCATAAAGAGACAAAATGCACCAACAAAATCTCTTGCTAAAATTACAATTCTATCTTTTTTGGTTTTAGGCTATTAAAGTATAAATTAATTTTTTGTAAAAACAACTTACAGTTGAAAAATATGTTCCCTTAAAAGCTGTATGAACCTTAACCTCTCCTCTTCCAGGTAAATTGAATAATTCTTTGAAAATTAATAAAAAAGAAACTTTGAAAACATACCATCTTCGATTGAATCATCAAAGTCGGTTCTTGCTAAATCCTTCTTAGTAAATGAAACCTTCACTTGACTTTGACGTTTTCCAATAAATGATAATCTTGGTTTTGGTTGATTTGGGCCAAAATCTTTAAAATCCTCTGCACCAGCACTTCCACTACTTCCTTGGACCATCGTCATTGCTTTTGGCTTTTGATTTTCATTTTGAGTTTGCTTCTTTTTTTGTTTTGGATCTTCTTCCAGAACTACTTTCTTTTGTTTGGATTCTTTTGGCTCTACTGGTTCCTCCTTTGGTGGTGCTGTTGTTACAGGTACTGGTTTCGATTGCTCAATAACAGGTTGTGTCTCAACAGGTTTAGATTGCTCAACAACTGGTTCTTTTTTTAGCAAAGGCTTTTCTACAGGTTCTTCTTGTCTTTCTTGTTTTGGAGGGGAGGTAATTGATTTCTTTTGGTTCCTGTTTCTTAGGTGACTCTTTCTTAGGTTCCTCCTCACTTGGTGTCGTTTCGGTTTTGCTCTCGACCTTAGTTTCAGTATCCTTAGGTATTGATTCTATCTTTTGTTCCGCTATTGTTTCCTTTGGTTTTTCCTCGACTTTTTCGATTGTTGTATTTTCAACCTTTTTATCTTCTTGTTGAGATGTGTTTTCTGATGATGGGGTGGACGTTGTTGCTGCTGATGCGGATGTTGGTGTTGATTGAGCAGGAGTTGTTGAGGCTGTTGTTGTTGGTGAAGAAGTATTTGTTGTTGTAGTTGGTGTCGTTGGTGTTGTTGGAGTAGTTGGTGTTGTAGCTCCACTCTCAGCTAATGTTACATAGTCAGGAAATTCTGTGTAGGAATTTAAGGATGTCTTGGAAGCCCAATGATAATAGAATACCTTTCCTGTTTTTGGATCTTCTTTTTCTTGCCAAATTTTACTATAATATTATTATATTATGATCATCAACCCTATTCTTGTTTTGCCTTACTTACTCTCTATCAGTTTTGAAAGGTTTAGCATAAAAGTATACATTCTCCTTATTGGTAAACCTTACCCATGGTGTCTTACCAACAGTGAATGTATTCGGAGCTATATCAATTTGAATTTTAACAAGTAATTAAGGTAATTATGAAAATTGATCCCTTACCTCTATCGGTAGACATTTTTTTCTTGCTTTGAAAAATAACGGTCGTTTTTTGAAAGGGAATTAAACAGCCTTTAATACTCAATCTGAAGTATAGTGCTTGCATGTTGTTTCTTGTAGGATATTTTAGCCACATTGGAACCGAATTGCATTGCCCTTTTAACATACATACATGACCTAGAAAGACCAAGTTTTTGAGCTGCTCTCCTCAGTATTTTCTTATCACCTGGTAATGTGGTTGATTGTTGTTGGGTTGGCTTATCATTTGGTTGGTTATTGGTAAAATCAGCCAAATACCATAATGGTTGTTTTCTAACAAAATTAATGAATGGCTCATCTAAAAATGGATTTCTAGATTCTCTTCCATGATCTGATATTACTCTGTCATCTCTTCCCAAGTTTCTAATCCATAACCGCTTAATGTCCATATCCATTTCTTCGTTAAGACCATTCCAACCCTTGTACTTGTATTTTTTAAAATGTCTCTTGTAACCTCCAAGTTGTTCATCACTGCCAATACCACACAAAATGACTCTGCCTGTTGAAGTGTACAAATTTGATGTGTTGGTTGGCTCTGAAGAATTGTAAATGTATCCTCTTCCTCTTGAGGCAAACCATAATGCTGATCCAATATTAAAGTCAATGACAGTATTTTGTGGATAAATGAGTGATTCAATTCTCTTTTGATTTTCTGCTAATTCAGTTGAGTTAATATCAACAAGAACCAATCTGAAAGGTCTATCAGGGTAAAGTCTTGCCAACTCGTCGTAGGATTCTATGGCTTGCTTTCTGTCAGCTGATTGATCCTGTTGCTTTTTATCAACTCCAAATGAGACGTTCAATAAATCAATAGGCATTCCTTTTTCAAGCTTCAAATGAGCCAATGCTGTTATAATTACTGAATCAATTCCCCCCGAGAATAAAACACTAATTTTGGTATTTTCATCATTATTGGAATAGACATTGGTCACTCTCTTTTCAACAGAATTTGAAAGATATGAAATGAACTCATCGACAACACTCTCAAATACTGTATCATTCACTCGCAAATCATCTTCAGTCTTTGGTTCTATCATTTCTCTATCGGATATTAACGGATGTTTACCAGTTCTCTTGTAAATTTCTTCCCAAGAAATCATGGAAAGCAATTGTGAACCAGTTTCATCGCTAAGGGATAATTTGAAAACTCCATTCACACCAATTGACCTCCATTGAGAAAATTCTGGAACGTGACAAGCTACACTAGAAATAATCAAATCTTGACCGTTTACAGAATATAACAAACTTCTTCTTCCCAAAATATCTCTTCCAAACAACACATATTTTTCCCTCTTATTGACATAGACAAAACTAAAAGGTCCTTCAATATTAGCCAAAGTATTCAAAACTTCATCCTCATTTCCACATTTTACCAAATGTTCCAATAGACAAACTGTATCATTTCCATGCTCAATAACACATTCTCTGAAATATTCATTTCCAAATATTTCTCCATTCCATATTATTGTGTGTTCGTCACCAGACAAATCAGTCATGGTAATAGGTTGTGGGTATGGCTTATCACCTCTGAGAGCCAAAATACTAGCAATAAGTGTCACTGTAGAATCTCCAAAATTAATAATTTCGTGACGAGTTTCATCTGGACCTCTTGGAGAAATAACACTTTTAATACCAGAAATAATATCCACCTCTTCCGATTGAGTACTTTGTACAGTAATAGCCTTGATTTTTTCTAATTTCTGTTCAAATGTTTCGTTTCTTCCATCATTTTCTTCTGAGTCGTCATCAACAACAACACTATTTTCGTTTCTAACTTCTTGTTCAACAACCTGTTGTTGATTATTACTATTCACAACCATTCCATATTGTAATAAAAAGTGCAAATCCAACAAATTCCACTTGGATAAAGATGCTCCGAGAGAAAATCTTGCCCCAATACCACACATTTTTTTTAATTCTTTTAATAATTATTTTGAAAACCAACTATGAATTAACAATAA
This sequence comes from Naegleria gruberi, assembly GCF_000004985.1. Lineage (NCBI taxonomy): Eukaryota > Heterolobosea > Eutetramitea > Acrasida > Naegleriidae > Naegleria > Naegleria gruberi. The sequence goes on along the minus strand of NW_003163316.1, from coordinate 334,272 downwards.
CATTTCGAAAATGCACTTTATAAATACATACATGACTTATTAATTTGCATTATTTAAATTAATAAATTAATTATTTTGAATTTTCCTCGGTTGACTTATCAATTTTCCCCAAGTCCGAAAAAATGTCCTCAACACAACAATCATTATCAACACTTCGCACCCAGAGGATTCTTGGTCATCTCTTCCCTTCAAATAATAATAATAACATTAACCATGCTCACATGATGCTAAATTCATCTAGGCCTATTTGTTGCAATGATGATGTAATATTGGTAATGAATCAAACTTCAAAAGATGACAATGATCATGTACTCTCCCAATACAATCCAGACAATCATTGTCTGTGCATTACATTGAATAGACCAAAGAGTTTCAATGCACTCTCACTCTCCATGATCCGATCCTTGAGAAGGATTCTAGAGCAAGCTCTCTCCGATACAAAAGTACACTTTGTGATATTGCAGAGTGCTAGTGATAAGGCTTTCTGTGCTGGGGGTGATATCAAGGATTTGAGAAGGGGATTTGAATATGCCCAACAATTCTTCACCGAGGAGTTTTCATTGAATTATTATATTCATGAATTTTGTAAAGTAAAACCAATTGTTTCCATGTTGAATGGTATTACAATGGGTGGTGGTGTTGGAATTTCAATTTATACAAATTTGAGAGTGGCCAATAGGAAGAGATTCCAATTTGCAATGCCTGAAGTGTTTATTGGAATTTATCCTGATATTGGAGCCTCCTTCTTCCTTACTAGAGCTTGTTCATCAATTGGAATTGCTAGATATATTGGATTGACCGGTGCAAAATTGGGTGCTACAGATTCACTCTTCTCAAAATTGGTAACTAATGTTATTGATAATGAGGAAGTTTTCTATGAATTGAGAAGAGATTTATTTGAAAAGTTTATTCCAACAGAAAATGAATCTAACTTGGAAAAACAATTGGAAAAATTCATTCAAATTTATGAAAAGAAAGGCAATACAGTACTCAATTCAACATTGGGTCAGGTTGATCGTTTTAGACGTGTTATTGATTACTGTTTTGGAGAGGCTCAATCTGTTAAGGAAATAATTTCAAATCTCAAATGGTATAAGGAACATCATCCATGTAGAAGTCAATCAGATAATGAATTTATTGATTCTATATTGGAATTATTCTCAAAGAGAGCTAGCCCTACTTCTCTTGTAGTTACCTTCGAGGCACTTGAGAGAGGAAGAAAGGCAAGCTCTTTGAAACAAGTTCTTGATTTGGATAAGTTACTGTGTACCAAATTGGTTGGGCAACATGATTTTGTGGAAGGTGTTAGAGCTGTTTTAGTTGACAAAGATCAAAAACCAAAATTCAAACCTGCCACTCTAGATGAGTTAAACGTCCACCAGGTTATTAAAGAGATATTTGATTAAATGATATTTCTGCTTGTGTTTTTTACTTGTAACAATAAATAAATTTATTTCAATAAATTAATAACCTGTTCCAGCATTATTACCATAATAATAGTAGTTGCCAGCTCCAGCATCCAAATCAGTGTGTTGTTGGTGTTGTTTACGTCTAGTACAAAGTTTGAAAAGAATTGATCCAACAATTACAGAAACAATCAATAATAATACAATGACACCAAGAGATACACCAATAATAATACCAATGTAAGATGATGGCAATTCTTCACTATAATAACATGAAGAGGCATCTACTGATTCAAAATCACCACTTGGATAACTGAACACTAAAGCATATGGTTGATTTGAGAGTGTCAATGTTTTGAATTTAACTGAAACAGTAACATAAAGAGGATTGGTTCCAGCGTTTGTAATAGAGTTGATAAGAACCTTTTCAACATTATTTTTGGTATCGTATGCGTCTTGCATATTACCAGGAATAACCTTCAATGATTGAATCTTGTCACCATTCTTTTCATAAATATTAACAATCAAATCCATATCTTGAACAAGTGAAGGAACGACAGATACTGAGCTAGGATAATCGTACCAAGCAACAGTACTGGCAAATGATGATGAGGAAATACCGCTCTTCATCTTTAAACACCGGCTATGTTTTTCATTTGATGATGTGAAAGTCTTCTCAATAAGTGTCAAGTTGACAGTTGAATTGTTGCCACTCTTTAATAAACTTCCAAGATAAACTCTACCATGACCTTCATAGGAATTAGGGTTACCCATTGATGAAATCAAAATTCTACTAGATTCATCAGTGCTTTTAGCAACACTTCCAGAGAGTGGAATTGAGCTGTGAACAAGAGCAGCCTTCAAAAGCGGACCAGATGGGTTAGAAATACCCATCTTCTTTTGTAAATATTCTCTCAACAATGCAAGACCACCAGCTGTGTATTTTTCAATATATTAATAAAAAGTAATAATAATTATTACTTACCTGTCAATGGTGTTGCCATACTATTTAATAAGATTTACAAAAATTATAAAAATTGTGAAAATTAAGAGGTCGATTAAAAATAATCATTCAATGAATGACTTACCTAGTACCTTGATTTGTCTATTAAAAATTCAAATATTAATTCACTATGAACTATATAATTAAAACTTACCATTAAAGCAGCTCTGTTATACAAATTTGGTGAAATATTTGAGCATTGATAAGTGGTAGTATCACCATCACTGTGACCTGATACAACATTATCACCAATACCACTAACGTCTGGTTTGATTCTATCACCAATAGCTGGACCTCTACTACTGAAAGAAGCTAAATTGTCAGCATTGAAATAACTTGGATTACTGGAATATTTATCCTTCATAGTGGCTGAACAACAGAAAGCACGAATGGCATCAGCATTACTACCAGTGTAAGAGCAACATTGTTCTGGGGAAGTGAAGGAAAGACCTGCTTCTTTGATTCTGTGCATCATATCTTCATATTGAACTGAATCAATAAAGGCACTGTTTGAAGTTTTGGAAGCACCAATAGAAACACCATTCTTTGAAGTTGCTGGACTTCCAATATTTTCCTTTGAAGAAATTCTACCAGAGTTACCTTGAGCAAAGAGAATGATAGCATCTTGATTATTCCACAAAAAGGTGTCGATATCTCTACATTGAGAATCATACTTATTAACAATTGAACAACAAGTTTGACTGCCGAACAAGTATTTGCAATCAGAATCATAAACTGGTTGACCTTTACGATAGACAGATACAGAAACAGCCCATCTACAATTTACACAGTCATAATCACAAGCAATGAGATTATTTGGTGCAGCACCCCAGGAATTAGAGAAAATTCTAGCATTCAATTTGTAAGCTGGCTCAAAAATACTGGTCAACGAAGCTGGAATCAAGAGTGCACTACTGCCTGTTTTTTGAATATCAGTAAAGTGAATTCTGGCATTTGGAGCCATACCATGATAATTGTTAATAGCTTGTTGATCAGCTGTAATTGGTGATTGAATAGAACCAGCAACGCTTCCAACAACCTGTAAATTTTGAAATTAAAAAATCATCAAACAATGAAATAACTTACGTGTGTACCATGGCCGTCAATTCCATCTTGTCCATCAGAAGTAACAAGACCAGAATTGCCATTAGAAACTGTAACAGTTCTATATTCTACAATCTTTCTATGATTAGCATAAACAGTGTTGGTAGCAATTTTAGTAATGTTTGCATCAGAATAAAAACAGTGATCCCAATCGATACCAGTATCAGAAACTGCAACAACTTGATCATTTCCATAAATACCCATATCATAGAATGGAGTTGATTGTGGTTGAGTTGGAGAAACTGATTGCATAGAAATTGATCCTTCCTTGTTAAATAAAGAATAAATTGGCTTTCTATCTACAAAGTGAACATGTGGATTTTCCAAAATAATATCAGAAATTTGTTTAGCAATAAGAGGAGAGAAGGAAATTTGCATCTTTTCTCTATCTACGACTTGAATTGGAGAGAATTGAGTGACATCAAAAAGTGATCCTATTTGACTGTTCAATTTCTTTGCAACTTGTTCCAATTCATTCAATTCACTTCCTTTAGAAACAGCATCAATGGATGGAATTGTTGAAATGACAAAGTCCATCAAATCAGAGTTAACTGGATTTTCTTCCTTTCTAGCGAGTTCTTGCATTTTAGCAAAATGAAGACTTGACTTGAATCTAGTTTCATATTCTCCAATCCATTCAATGGTATGATGATCTTGTTCACCTACATGATCAATAATTTCTGATGTACGTGCAACAACTGACATGATCTGAGAGGAACCCAAAGGAACAGCACCCGAAATCAATTGTTGAACTTGGCTATTCATTCTCTTTCTTGATGTAACATTATCCTTCAACTTGATAATAAATTGAGTATATGGTTCAACTGATTCTCTACTATTTGTCAATTCTCTTCTCAACATTAAAGTATTTAAACGATTCTTATTATTAAAAAGATTATTAGCAAAGGTCAATTCGAAAATACCTCCGTTATCTTTTTCTGCTTCGCTCACTCTATTCTCCTCATGAATCATGGAAAGGAAAGGAATGCCATTACTACTTGAAGCCTCTACTACTGCACATGATAACAATACTGTTGCAGCAAGAATCATCAGCACAACCAACTTGAATGTCGGTGAATGTTTGTTGTTATCTCCCATCGTAGTCATCATCATCATCATTGTTTTTTGAAAAATAGATAACACACAGTGATGATAATCTCTTCAAATAGATTCAAATAGGTATTTGATTGGAAGTTTTTTTTTGTGTTGGTTCTCCATGACTCCAGAATGTGGAGGAGCTTTAATTAATTTCAAGGCAAGTATCTAGTCTCATCTCATACTTGTAGTCATCAATGAAGGTTACTCTCTAGTTCAAGAGGGTTTCGACTTTTATTCTATTACATTATTAGTTGTGTGAAATGATGTTTTTAAATTGTGAAATGGAACGATATTAGAAACTATTGTTTGCAACCATTATCGAATTGGATGGTCTAGTTCAATGAAATTCACCGCGCTAGAAATGATGAAGCCATGTTAACTACAGTATGGATTACAAAACGTTATATTTTGTTTCCATAGTATCAAGAGAAGAAACACTTGAAGATTGCAAGAATAAATTGAGAAATATGTATATTAGAGATAGTTGTAAAGGTTTTTAATGTATCTTATCTTTAAAATGGAAACTAATCAAAATTATTGGACACTAGAAAAATCTTTGGTCAATTTGAGGTTGCTCTCATTATTGTCCTATCACTTCAAGTTCAATCTACACCTTTCAAGTTCTTTGAAAAAGACACTATTGTGAATCCAATGATGGAATCTAAATGTTCGATCAAAATACAGATTCAATAACTGGAACAATAGGAATGCACCAAAATGACTGAAACTTTCTCCACGAACTCAAACAACTAATATGTCTAGCATATAACTATTAAGGGACGTGACATAAATTGCATCCACCCAAGATTTATTAGACATTTCTTTATCTCGCTCCTAATAAATATTGAACAGGCAACAAAAACACCATATTTTCACTATCCAAATAGGGAGCCGCCACATTTTCATGAAGCAGGTTAACTATTATAAAAATTGACTCAATTACCTTCTTAACATCCAATACTGCTTATCCTGGTCGCTCATTGAGTGTTATCATATGGTGATTGAACTCAACAACTCATCATCTCCTTTATATTAAATTATTGTTATTAAAATATTCCATGAGCAGTGAAATATCATTAAGGACTCCTCCAACAACTTCTCACATTGGGTTTGAGGCTACACCATCTCCAAGTTCTGTCCTTTCAGATGATATCTTTTTGCGACAACGATTATCATCATCACCTGTTCTAACCCCTATCAAGCTTAATTCCACAGATAAGAAAGTTAAGAAGCAATCACCACCTTCTCCACTCTCCATCTCTTCCAGTTACTCTCTCTCAGCTGTAAAATTACCACAAACTTCACCTCAATCATCTTCGGAAAGATCGCACAGTTCACTCTCTGTGGGATCGTCCCCTCTATACAGCATTGACAACAGTGGTATCCTCATTCATCCACCACCAACACTTCAACCACTCCACCACCATGATAAAAACTCGACTATTTCCATCACAACTTGTATGGAGTCTAGCTACATCACAACGAATACATCCCCATCATCTTATAATCAAAAGGCACTGGCAAAGAAGGTCTCATTTCAGAACAATTCTTCAACTTCCTTTATTCAATCGAGAGTTGTAATATCAGAACCTTCCTCTGCCCTCTCTTCTCTGTCACAGTCACCAAGGGCAATTTCTCCTCCTGCCAAGACACCTCTCATTGCCAGAAAAAGCGAATTGAAACATTCAAGAAGTGCAGAGGCTCTATTCTCCACAAGTAATTCCATTTGTAATACTGGACCAACTTTGCCTCATGTGAGAAAGCCTATACTGAGATCCTCAAGCTCAACAACATTTGATATTTCCATGACTGAGAATGGGTTTCACACCAGTGCTGGCTCAACAAACAGCTCTAGCAGATTCCTGTCACCTCCTGAACCTGAATTTTTAAAGAGGAAGGATTCGCGTATCTCATTCTCTACCACTAGGGCTGCATCCTGTTCCAAATTACCTGAGGTGGCACCTTGCAGACTTGTTAATGCATTTCAAAAATTCACAGAGCACAGAAAAACCTTAAAGAATAATCCAACTTTTGATAATCACCTGTTTGAGTACGAAGAAACGCTTGGTCTTGACGAGTCAATGAAAACATCAACAATGCAACTTATGGCCGAGTATAAGAAAAAGCAAGCAAGTGCATCTCAATTGGATCTAAAAGCAGTCAATAGAAATATAGGAAGAGAATATGCAAGAGGAATGGATCCAAAATCATTAGCAGCACTTTGTGATCTGAAAAGAAACAAGATGAAACTGGACAATTTTTTGGAAGGATTGTCCTCTGATATTGGTGCAGACATGTCTAAATCCAAAGTAGAGAAGAATCTAACAATGATTAAGGAATCTATGGATGCTGTCATGAGTCAACAACAAGCAAAAAAGAAAAAGAAATCAAATATTAAACATTAATGATTTGTAAATTAATAATCTGATGAGTAAGCAATCATTTGGCGCTCAATTGTCCAATTACAGTTTGAAAAAATGACAAAAAAGATAAACAAGCATAACCAACAATTTCGTCAAGCATCACCAACAGAAACAGAGAGGGAAGTGACAAATTCAGAAGCCAATAATGCAGCATCAAACCAAACAAAAATTCAACAAGACTCCACACAAGGGACGTCATCTTTAGAAGAAATGGAAAGCACAACCCCTTCTTCATCAATTAATTCACCACGTAACGGTGCCACCACTACAAAAAACAACAACAAACAACGATTTTCACTACCAACCAAAAAATCTTCGCTACTAGATTTCACTCCTGCATCGGAATTACTAACACCAAGAACTCTCATTGTTGGTTACCTAAATTCTTCATCTAAATCTACAAAATCATTCTCTAATCCTAAAATACAAGAACACGTAGAACAAAATATTGCTAGGATAAAGGAGGGATTATCCTCTATTGAGAGTAGTCACAATACAGTGAGAAAATTATTGGATGATGAATTAAAAGGAAGTCAAACATTACAACAAGAAATTGGTCAAATCAGAGACAGATTTGATGAGACAAAGGATGAAATTCAAAAAATGGATAGTATGCTTATCAGGGAAATGAAAGAATCAAACTCTGATATTCTCAGCACTACCTCAACACAAGTTGTGCCAAAAATGGAAGAGAAAAGCTTTCAGGAAAAACCAGATACCACTGAAAAAATCAAAGAAATTTTGGATGAATGGCTCGAACAAAATCTAAGTAAGCAAAACAGAGAACCAAGAACTGACGGAATAGGTTTTTGCCAAATTTTTGTTTGGGTTTTACTTTTTGTATTACTTATCATGTCATTGTTACATATCTTTGGGTTTTCAGAACCTCTCATTGCCAAGATTGCTAATTGGAACCCAACTTACTAATTTCACAATTCAATATATTCAAGAATATGCTTGTTAATGTTGATCTATTGCTGAGATCCTTATCACACACTATCATTATATCTTAACGAACAACAATCGAAAAATCCTTTTCAGAGTGTAAAATTCACTTTATAGAAAAAAATGTCCAATAGCGTTGGTGGTGAGGCAACTACTCTCAAAATTGTTGTTGTTGGTAAGTAAGGCAGATAAAAATAAAGGAGATTATAATTATGATCTTGAACACATTAAGGCGACGGTAACGTGGGTAAAACATGTCTATTAATCGTCTATTCTGGAAAGGAATTTTTGAATGACTATGTTCCAACAGTTTTCGATAATTATGTAGGTTTTTTAATTTGGGCAGCAACATGTACAAACATTAATTTAGAGTTGTAGTGTTCTCGTAGATAATAGAAAGGTAAACCTTACTTTGTGGGATACTGGTACGTTTTTAAAATGTCTTTTTTTGCTAAGCATTGGACTATTCGTGAACAGCTGGTCAAGAGGTATGTGAAAGATCTTTTGGAAAATAGTTATTTAAATATGTAACGGAATAATAATGACAATAGGATTATGATCGTTTGAGACCTCTCTCCTATCCTGATACAAACGTCTTCTTACTTTGTTTCTCCTTAGTTGAACATTCTTCATTTGTCAATGCTAAGGTTAAATGGCACACTGAAATTAGCAAGCATTGCCCTTCAGCACATGTTATCTTGGTAGGAACCAAGCTCGATTTGAGAAATGATGTGAACTATGTCAAGAAAATGGAAGCAAGAGAAGAAAAAATTGTAACATACAAGGAAGGCCAAGAATTGGCAGACTTTTTGGATGCAGCTGGTTATGTGGAATGTTCTTCCAAAACAAAAATTGGTTTGAAGAAGGTATTCGATGATGCCATTCGAGTTAGTTTGTATGGTAGAATGACACCAAAGAAAAACAACAAGAAGGGTGGACTCTGTATGTTATTGTAATATTTCAACACAGGACAACCAACATTGAGATTCACACAAAAAGATAAAAATAAACAAATTCAGATTATCCAACAGTAATAGTGCATATGTGTCATAATATTTTTGTAATATTCAATGCTGTTATTGATGGTGTTGTTCCACCAATATTTAGCACATGATCAAATTCTTCAACTTTAAAAAAAAATGTACGAAGACTATGATGAAGGTTTCGGATCTATGAGTTTGAGTTCTAGTGATTTTCAAAACCTCTCTACTGATCAGGAGAAGATAAATTCACTCAATGAATTGTGTACCTTCCTGTGTATTGGTATGGAGGATTTTATTCAAGGATTTGATGTTTATGGTTGGTCATCAGTTCTCATCCCTCTCCTAAAGGAAAAGGTAACATCAGTTAAAAGTTTAGAAAGTCAACTCTCTGAAGGATCATCAGATGTTTCCGAAATTCAAAATGGATGGAATCAAACCAGGGAAATTGTAACTTTAATTCTTAGAGCTCTTGGTATTGTTCTTGAGATGGTTCCAAGAAGCGTTCCGACTGTGCTTTCATATCACCCAATAGAATCATTGTTAGAATTGTTAAAACAATTTTCAAAATCATCGAAAAAGGATGAAGAGGAGCATTCGAATAGTTTACGTGCAACAGATTTATTTGGAGAATTTGTAAATGAAAGTATGCTGGAAGAAATTTTGAAATGTTTTGACAAGATAAGTATTGAAGAACCAACTGCTCTATTTAATACTGTTTCATCAAACGATAATGATGATCATGAAAACGCAAGTGGAAGCAGTGAAGCAGGTTTTATTGGTATTTTATTGAATTGTCTGGATAGTCCAATGTTTTCATCCAGAATCAAACAATCTGCTTTGAAAACTATTTGTAACTTGTTTAGAAAGATGAGAGTGAAGGAAGATTTTTCCACTTTTATTGAGCAAGCAGGCGCTCTTGATGCATTAATTCGTCAAATTAATATTGTAACAAGCCATAGCATTCTTTCAAATGCTTCAGGTGATGTAAATTCAACAAGACAGTCACTACAAACATTTAAAATCATTTGTGACACTTTTGCTTATATTATTGAGAGAAGTAGATTTCAAAAAGGCACTCTCAAGTCTAAAAAATCAAAAGAAAGCAAATCCAACTCTTCAATTATTGAAACTGTAGCTTCACAAGTTGCGAATACATCCATGTTAACTCAAATGCTGGAAAAATTGAGTGAAGCTACAGATACTATTTCTCATGCATCTGCCACTATATCAAGATATATCGTCAGTACTTTGCATTTGTACTCAGATGCTTCTCCAAAAGTTTTGAATGAAATGGTAAATCCAAACCACTCTGGAAGAAGTTTATTCCTCTCACTCAAAAAGTGGATAGATCCTCAACAACAAGATTATGTAATTTCTGGTAATAATGAGAAAGTAATGGAAAGTTTCAATCTATTGCAGGATTCTATATTATACTTCTTGAGTAATTTGTTCCCAGAAGTTGATGATTCCAAAGTAATTGCACAATATATTTATGGTGCTACTAAATATTATTGGGAGGATGATTATCACAATTTGAATGAATATGACGAGACAGCTAACGCAGAACTTGAAAAGTATTATCGTGAGGGACATGTAGATAGTCAATTTACCATTTACATTGCAGGTAGAGCTTACAAGATTGACCTATTAGAACTCAAACAATACAGTAGTACCAACCTTATGAGAAATATCAAGAGAGATCCAATTCCTTGTTCCTTCTCGAGAGATGTTTGCATGTTAATTGGTGGCTCCACTACTACTAGTAGTGAATCTGCACATGGTAAGGAGAGCCCAACCTCTAAAACACCAGAATCTCCAACCAAAAAGGAGGGTTTCTTTACAAGATTTTTCAAAAAACAAAAACCAAACGAATCAACACCCACAACACCAACAACACCTCAATCTGTTATAGGTAGCAGAAGTAAATCCTCCAGTACGAAACCAACTCTCACAAAGAGCAAGGATAAATTCATCAAACTTAACACCTTCTCAAAACTTGATACAGAAAACAAAAAGCTTATTTCTGAATATGCTTTGGAAGAATTATTAGAGCCTCTTATTGCCCTTTCTACTAATGAGTTTTATAGAAAAGATTGCCTTAACATTATTTGTAAAATTTTGAATAGTTTTGTAAATAGCCATCAAAAATCCTCCTCCAAGATCCCAACCAGAAGTGTACAAATACTTGCCAAATATGCGATCAAAACCCTCAATCAATACTCTCACCACAAGATGGATGTAGATGATACCTCCTCTGCAGGTTCCTCCGAAGATACAGATAGCTCACCAATGTATCTCACCATGTCTGCTCAAGAGTTTTCAAACGCTACAAGACTTGATTCTATTGTAATTACCAATTGCTTGCATATTATTCATTCTCTGCTCAAGCTTGATAGTGGTTTTGACTCTGTTAAAAAGATTATTCTAAGAGAGGGAGTTATAAGTACACTCACTGAATTGATTAACTCTTCCAAAGATTCTCAATCAGAGCCTATTGAAACTTCAATTAGTAGGCTTATCCAATCAAACTCTCAGGCAATTTTAGATAACTATTTCTCTGACAAGCTTCACTACAATCATACCTCAGAGGAGGAAAATAAGCTCCACTCTATTTGTTCCTCTTTGAAAAAGAATTTAATTGATAGCGAAATTATGCAGGAACTAGCCAACATACTTAACCAATCAACCATTTCATCATACTCATTTGAGCAATCCAATTTTGTGACTAGCTTTACTAATGCATTGATCTCTGCATTTGATTTCAGTGTTGAAGATTTGGAAAAGTATATCGTGAGGAATAGAGATGTTTTGTCCAATTTGGTAGAGTTATTACATTCCCTCATTGATAAGCTGGCTCAAAGCTCATTCAAAATATCAGATATTAGTATCACTGAAGCTACAGTGAAAAAGTTTGCATCAGGAGTCGTTTTGAATATTAAACCTACTAATTCAACTCATGATTGGAAGGGTTCCCTCAAGGCAGAGCCACTTATTACTATAAAGACAATAGAGAACTTTATAGCCTCAAAGATTGATCTTCAAGGCAAGCAGATTCAAATATCGATTGATGGGAATTTATGCGATGAGCCTTCACTAACTCTCTTTGAAACAGTTCTAAATGAGAAGAAGCTATCTCTGTGTGAGGAGAGTGTTATTTTGGAACTTTTCAGCAAAGAGTATGAAATTTCATACAAATTTGTTGACAAAACACACAAATTGAAGGAATTTTTGAAAGAGAACAGTCACCAAAATACACACCCAACCAAGAGTCCATTCAACGAAAAATTACTACTATGGATCAAGCAATTTACTGCAGATATGAAATCACATTCACAAGAATTGACAAATTGCCTGATTCTTCTCAAGGTTCTCTTCGAACTAAACAGAAAGAACAACAATATTATCGATCCAAGCAATTTCCAAAACCTTCAAGTGGCTAGCAAGTTCATTATCCAACAAAATAAGGACTCATATTTCATTGGGCTTGTTTTGGCAATGATTAGTGGAACTCTCCCATCTTGGATGTACAATATTGCAACACATTGTGGAACTTTCCTTCTACCTCTTTCTACAAGAAGAAATTTCTTCTTCAAGTGGAGTGGCGTCACTCTCCATCCTTCATCTATTCTTCAATCTCAGTGTGGAGCTGTTGGTGACTCGAATGATACTAGAATTGGCAGGAAAAAGTCAGAGAAAGTCAAAATTATGGACAGAGAGAAAATAGTAGAACAAACTCTTTCCCAAATCAAACCACAAAATTTCTCCTCTAAATCTATTTTGGAGTTCGAATATGAAAATGAAGGTAAGTATTTCATTTTCTTTGTCTAATTATTTCATTAGTCGGAACTGGCCTTGGTCCAACGAGGGCTTTCTTTGATTTACTTTCAAGAGAATTACAAAAGAAGCAACACTGCTTGTGGATGAATCAATCCAGTGACGATTCTGATTATGTAAAAACAGCATACGGTATCTTCCCTGAGCTTGTATCTGAAAATAGTTTTGAACATTTATCTGGTGAGAAACAATTCATGTACTCTCTGGTGGGATCCTTGATTGGTAAGGCCATTGAAGATGGTAGACTTTTGGATCTTGAATGTAACTTGAATATGATAGATATGATAATTTCAAACTCTCCATGCCAATTGAATGACTATTCTTCAATCAATCCTACACTGTTCACCTCTATCACCTCCATTATAAAATATGCAGATATTAAGAAGAATATTCAAGAGGGTTCAGAGGAATGGGAAAAGCTCAAATCTGAAATTGATTTGCTGAGCTTAGATTTCACATTTGGTAATTACAAATTGAAACCACTCGAGGAAATTTCAAGTGATGTAACAATTCACAACATTGATGAATATGTGACATGCTTGACCAATTATTTGTGTAATGAGGGAGTTATGGAACAAATTAATTGTATCAGATTTGGTTTGAGAGAAATAATTTCGAATAGGGGTTTGAAATTGTTGAAGAGCTTTTCATCAGATGAAATATCACTCTTTATCAAGGGAAGCGATGAAATATGGAAGGATAAGCAATCTTTGCTCGATTGTATTCAATGTTCACACGGTTATACCATCAATTCTGAACCAATTCTCTTCTTAATGGAATGGTTGTTATCTTTGAGCGCATCAGAACAAAAGCTCTTCCTTCAATTTGTAACCGGTTGTTCTAGAATTCCAATAGATGGATTGAAGATTACTATCGTCGAAAAGACAGGTCAAAACCCAGACAATACCTTACCTACATCCAATACATGTTTCAACTATTTGAAATTACCTGCCTACACATCGCTCCAAACTCTCAAACTAAGAATGGAAACATCTATACAATTGGGAAGAAACACCTTTGATCTTTCTTAAATGTTACTACTAATAAATTGATTTATTTATTATAATTGAAGGTTTTTTAATAAAACAATATTTATTCTCCATTCCAGAAACGAGCTCTCAAATCTTCACTGCAAGACATGATTGAGTGCATCACTGGAGAAGAGGCTATCCATCGAACAGGTTTAATATGTCCTGATAATTGGTGTGAAATACTGGACATTCTAGTATCCCAAATGATAATATCATTATGGAAAGAAGACATAACACCACTTTCGTTAAAATTGAAACTAGCTTGAACCCTATAGTTGACTTCTTGAGGTTTTGGTGGTTCGTATGACCTCACTTGTTTACCAGTAGAAAGATCCCATATCCTTACAATAGAATCAGATCCACCAGAGAGGAAATATTTAGAATTTTGAGAGAATTGTACAGAGAAAACTGAATTACCATGAGCTTTTGGAATTGTTGTAACACATCTGCCAGTTACACCATCCCAAATCTTGATAGCACCATCCTTTCCTGCACTGATAAACATTTTACCGTCTGGTGAATATCTAACCTGATTTAGTGATTTAAAGTGATTGTCGTATGTATTCGAAGATGTATAACATTTGTAATTATTTGTCAAATCATAAGTTCTAATGACTGTATCATCTGTTCCTACAAGTAAATAATTTCCAGATGGATGGATAGAAATAGTTCTAACATTATGAGACTCCTCAATAGTGTGAAAAGCTTTCTTTACAGTTGGCTTTGTAATGTCGAAAAATTTAATGGAATTATCCTTAGCAGCTGAAACAATAACTGGTAAATATGGGTGGAATTCAACATCATTAATTGGCATGATGTGATCATAAAAAGTTCTAATGACAGGTCGAGCATTTGAATAATCTTCAACTTCTGCCTTTGTTTGATGGTGATAGTTCATTTTAGAAACATCCAATAACTTGAGTGAACAGTCAGAAGATCCTGTGACAACATATCTTCCATCATTTGAAAACTTGGCACATCTAGCAGCTCCTTTGTGAGTTGTAATAAACTTGGTTGTAAAATTACAATGCTTGAGAGCCAAACCATCAGCAGATAATCCTTCCTTTTGTGCTTGTGAAGATGATGATGATGTTGTTGTTGGAACACTCTTGTGAATGTTTTCTCCGAGTGTAATGACATGATTTTGTTGTGAAGCAAAATCAGACTTTCTCTTCTTAGTATTCTTTTTGGATGATGGTTCTACAAAGATATCGTATTTCAATTCCTTTTCCTTTTCCATACCAAGAAGAAGTAATTCACTCAATCGTTGTGGTTCCTTTTCAAAGAGTTGATTGTCCTGTTCCAAGAAAAGAGCTTCAGAGACAGCATTTGCTGCTCCTTGGAATCCATCATGTTTTAATTGGCTAATTCCATCAATAATTAATATTAATCACACAAATACTATGAATACATACTTTACGACCATTTGATATAAAAACCTCTTGAACATTTTGGAACTAGGATTTTGGAAATCATCAACATCTTCCTGAAGTAATTGTTGAATATATTGTTGTTGTTGCTTCATAGAAGCTGAGGAAGATCCAGACTTGACATTTTGTTGATGATGTGGTTGATTAAAGAATGCATAGAACAAATCTCCACAAGCAATTGTATTTCCAGAATTATTCACGATCATTGTTGGATTCAAACCACCAGAAGCAGCAGAACCACCCGACTGTCCTCCTCCACTATTAGCAGTACCTGCCGATGACGAAGCACTCGTCGAAGATGTTTGTTGGTTGGATGAAGAGGTGGCAGAATTATTCATCATCAAATTTTTTTTAAAATTAAAAAATATTTAAAAAAAAGTCTTGTTTTTTTACAGAGTGTTTTATTGTACCTCACCATCATTGTAGCAACAGCATCAGACTGATTATTGAACACGAAGTCTTGTTTTTGTTGTGGATTTATTATTGAAGGCGGAAAATTGATCATCTAGTAAATAGAAGAGTGGAAAATGAGTGATTTCTTATGGATGACAAAGAGTAAGCAAAACAAGTATACATTTCCGTTGGATGTATTTCTTGTGAGTGGTGATCATCATAGATTGTCATCGGCAACAACTCCTATCAAGGAGTTTGATTCTGTTGATTTTTCATTGACAACACCAACTAGTGCTCTAAAACAACAATCATTTTCTGCTGTTGATTTTGTTAATGAGTATAGATCGAGAGTTGATTCATTGGATACACTACTGGAAGAGTTGCAGGAATTTAAAGATTATTTAAAGGAAGAAACAATATCTATTATTCACAAGGAATATTCTTCCTTTATTGAATTTTCTAGCAAGTTGAATACTATTACTGTGGATCAAGTGACTACATCAATGCCATCACTCATTCAACAAATGAAGGAGTTTGAAAGTTTTATTCATAATTTAATGAGTAAATGTGAAAAGGAATTACTTGTAAAGAGAAGAGCAACACAAAAGGAATATATTTCAAAGAAATTATTAGAAATTTATCAATTGGTGAAGTTTAATATATTTCTAAAGTTGAACAGCGAGAAGGAAAAAGTTGATTCCAACAGCACAGATTTCGGCTCCGAGGATTGCATATTCAGCAGTATTGCTGATCATCTTAAATTTTGTACAAACACTCTCAAGCAAATAGAAGGAACTCTTTTAGAATTATCGGAGGAGAATATTTCTACTCATACCAATATGGAAAAGCAACATATGGTTGTTTTATTCGAATTTTACGAAAAGGTAGATGCATTATTGAAAGATGCTGAGAATTTATATTTGGGTCAACTCTCTTCATCTTTCCTGTATTTCCTTAAATTAAATGGACAAACAGGAAAACAAGAAGAATTATATCATGTAGGATTGTTAAAGATATTGGACTGTATGGAATCTCTGTACTTGTTCGGAAATGTTGGTTTGATCGAGGACCGACTTGCTATTTCCATTGTAAATCCACTGTTGGACTCTATATTCACAAAAGAGTGCATTACCCAATGTAAAAACAATCCAGAAATCAATGTAAAAACATTACTATACGATACCATTAATACCAAGTTGGCACTAGTGATGGATCCTATTCTTGAAATTAATAATATTGGAGAGGGATCAAGCCCATTTACTACAACCATTATGGCTGATTACATGATATCACAGGATGACAATCATCTCCATACCTTTATTAAGCGTTACAACTTTATCAATAACAGTGTACTTCAGCCAGTAATTTCCAAGTTACATTCTGATCAATGCAAATTCCTATTCGAATACAGAAATACCAAAACATTTCACACCATGTTTTTAACACAGAAACAATTTACCGACGACTTTTGTAAACGATTTGTTTCAAGACATGAGATGGATCTTTTCACTTACACACTACATACTGTAATCAAAACCAAGTGGCAAACAAAGATTTACTTTGCACTTGTTAAACAGCAGGCGGTTAAGGAATTTGAGGCAGCCCTCTCTCAACAAGTTCAATCCAATCAACAAGAAGTCTCTCTGGAGAATGCATGTGATCTTAGGTTGAAGGGTGTTATGGACAAGATGATAGACTTGGTGAAGAATAGTCTTTTCAACCCTTCATCAACCTTTCTTCCTGAACTCACCCAAGATTTCTTAACTCTTTACATCCAGACAACTTCAAGATTCCAAAAATGGTTATTGGAGCAATATATCCCTCAACTTTTGACAGTCTGTAAAAATTTATCACAGGATGGAAGCGCCACACCAGGTTACTTATGTTCACTCATCTCAAAGCTAGTTGATTTGGAAACAACAATTACAAACATTGATGGATCCATTTTCCTTACAAAACAGGAGGAAGTTTTGAGACTTGTGAAACATTCATATCAAAGCAGAATTACATTACTCGACCATAAGAAGGAAGCTTCACCAGTTTTCTTAATTCTCATAGATAAGATCAAATCATTGTTGAGAGACAAGTGCATTGGTAGTCTTTCTAAGGCTAGCTATAATTGGACAAGTGCTAGTGCCAAAACAACAGTTTCATCATTTATTACTGAAGTATTCAAGCCTTTGGCTCAATTCAAAACAAATGAAGGAAAATCTATGAGAGAAGATCTTGTGAATGAAATATTGGAACAGGTTCTTTTTGATACATGTAGTAAATTCAAACAGGATTGTATTAAAATTGTTGAAGATTACAAAAAGACCCAACAATCTCTGGATAGACTTAGAAAGAATAAGGGTAGTACAAACAAGACCTCTTCTATTCAAGATCAAATTCTTCGTGATTGCATTAAATTAGAAGAAGTGGTGAAAGAACAAGTTACTGACATTCCTAATATGAGGTATTCAAAAGCACTGGAAGAGTTGAGATTATCACTTAGTGCTGATCAATAAATTATTCCAAACCAGTTTCTTTTGCTTCTTCATTTTCTTCAGTATCTTTAGATTTCTTCTTTTTGCTTGTATCCTTCTTTTTTGAAGAAG
Organism: Naegleria gruberi; assembly: GCF_000004985.1. Lineage (NCBI taxonomy): Eukaryota > Heterolobosea > Eutetramitea > Acrasida > Naegleriidae > Naegleria > Naegleria gruberi. The sequence goes on along the minus strand of NW_003163316.1, from coordinate 316,025 downwards.
ACTTGGTCTTTTTTTCAGATTCTTTCTTTTTTGACTTTTTCTTTTTAGTCTTTTGGTCAGATTCGTCTTCACTTTCTGCTTTCTTTTTTGATTTCTTTTTCTTTGGTTCCTCTTCATTATCCCTCTTCTTTGATTTCTTTTTCTTGGGTTCTCCAGCTTCTTCCTCGACAATTTGATCATCTTTCTTCTTTGATTTCTTCTTGGTCTTTTTTTCAGATGATTCGGTAGATTCCTTCTTTTTTGATTTCTTCTTCTTTGGTTCCTCATTTTCTTCATCTTGATCCTTTTTTCTTTTTGGGGCAGCCTTCTTTTTCTTTTTAGTAGGTTCCTCTTCTCCAGGTTGGAATGATGTAGCAATATAATCATTGACAGCCTTACTGACCTCGATGGAAACTTTTGATGGAGGTTTTTTGGTTGTTTGGTTGACCACCTTTGGAGTATCATCATCTTTTTTCTTAACTCTCTTTTTCCTTCTCTTCTTTTTAATAAGTGAACTTCCTGAAGGGTCATTCTCCCACTTATCCAAAAATTGAGTGATCTTTAGTTCATCTGTTACTACCAAGCTATTACTTTGACTTTTTAATTCGTCCACAAATTCAGATTTACATAACCCTAAACTTTTAGCAACAGATATTTGTCCTATAACTGTATGTTGATGAGTAATATTATCACTTGATCGTTCAATTCCTTTTACAATATCTTCTTTAACTGTTTGATAGTCAACAGCAACTTGTTTCAATTCTTCCATAGCCAATTTAGGTATGTGACTTGTGGTGGCAATTTTGGCAACTTCATCAGATACCAACTCTTCTTCCAAATTATCATTAGGATCTTTGAGAGAGCTCATTACTGGATCAACATAGGTCATTGCACAATATTCGAAAGCAGAAAGACTTCTCAGTCTGCTCAACACAATATAAGGCTCTGTCAAATCCTTCTCGATAAATTGTTCCATCATATTTACAAGTTCTTTAAAAGCATCAATTGATATTTTGATTTGTACTGGTTTTTGTTTGTGAGATGCTGATTGAATAGTTTTTGGTTGTGTACAATACAGGAAATATAATAAATAAATAACTCCAACTCTAATTCTAAAATTTAAAGGATAATAATCTGCATCTTGATCCGAAAGGTTGAGATCTTCAATTTCCTTCTGTGATAATTTTGTCTCTTGATTAAATATTAAATATCCTATACATGTTGTAAAAACTTCCTGTATATAAGTTTCATAATTTACTTCATCGGGTCTACCTTCATGAATGTAGGAAAACTTGAGAGACTTCCATAAAATTTTAAAATCCCTCAGTGATACTGTATTCAAATCAATGTATTTGTTCAATATAAGTCTGATGTCTCTCGAAAATGGTGGGACATTGTGTAAAACAACTTGTTTGTCCTGTTGTTGCGTTTGTTGTTCCACCACTATCGGATCAGCCATTTTTTATTTAATTTTTAAAAAATTCACTTGAGGATAGGAACAATTTTATTGAATTATACCTGGTTGTCTGTTTCCAAGTTATCTTCTTCACCTCCACTACCAGGATTTGAAAAGATTTGACCAAGAATTGTGGTTAAATGAGGTGTTTGTGGAACTTCATCATCCTCAATGGTAATTCTAGTTTTTGGTGCTGATTGAGAAGAAGCTGTTTCTTTTGCTCTGAATGATTTGGTTTTCACAAGAACAGTTTCTCTCTTTCGTGGCGAATCAGTACTGATGGAAAGTTTTGGTTTGGATGCAGCTTCCTTTGCAGAAGATGTAGAAGTCACGTTTGAAGTATTAATCGTGTCAGTAGTGGATGGAGAAGCTAATTGAGGTATGCGAGTTACTGGTGAGGTGATATTGATAGGATTACCACTTATTAGGATGGAATTCTTTCTTCTTGCTAAATCTATTTGATCGGATGAATTCTCTTCCTCAATATCAATAACAAAGGTTGAGGCAGGTTTTGGATTTTTGTAAAACTCGCTATTGGACTTTCTTATTTCATCTCCTTCAGAGTGAATACTATCGACAGAATAGGTACTTTTCAAGGTTGGTTGTTTTTGTTGAGATGGTGTTTGGATTGGTTGCTGTGATGGAATAGTTATAGGGGTCTTGATCGGTTGCAGTTCTATTGAAGTGTCATGGTTGTCTTTTGAAAGTGCTGCAAAGCCACCTCCCAACATGGAAGAAACATGTGAAAGACTGGTCTTGAGTAAATTTCTTGGATTTAATCTCTTTAGTTTCTTAATATCCTTATCGATAGTGTCTTCGTCAGATCTAGGGTTACAGAAGAAGAAAATATAGTGCAACAATTCTATTAGAGTTAGAAAAAGAATGTTCAAAAAATTGTACATACTGTCTACATTAGTTATTTCCTTTTCCTTTGCCTTGATCATTCTGGAAATTTCGAATGGTAAAGGAATTTCCTATTAAAATATTAAATATTTCAAAACTATTAAAAAAACATACATTAGTAGCACGAAATTCTCCAACATTGTTCAAATGTTCATTCTCCAATCTGATACAATTCCACTGGAATCTTCTCAAAATTTCTACTAGACCAAAACAAAAACCTATCCACTGATCTCCAAGATATTTGCTATAGAATTGTTTCAATAAAAGAACAACAATCCAAAAGAATCTGGCTAAAATATTTGTAACAATTGAAAAATAGTAGAAATATGGGCTGAAGAAAAGCTCCTTTCTCAAAAGCTTATGTTCAGAGTCCTTTTCGAATTGTAGTAAGGACCAATCCATTTTCAAATCCCAAATCAATTTGAAGAATGAGCTAATAAGATTAGCAACAATCCATGTAGTTCTCATATAATTCCAATCACTTCCAGGTAGTGTTGCTATTGTTCAATTAAAATGAATAAAAATGTTGAAAATTAAAAACGTACGTGCAACAATATTCTTATCTAAAAAGGCAATAATGGTAGCAATAATACTCGATAAATATTTGAATGCATTGGTAATGTGTGGGTGAGGTTTTTTGCTGTCTCTGTAACGTCTCAAACATTGCATTAAACGAATATAGTTTGGTAAAATGTTCAAAATTGGAATACCTAAAGATCTAGTATCTGAACAAAAACTATCAATCTTGTCAACAAAAAGTGATGGATAAACGCAATAAACGAATTGAATTTCAAAAAGAAAATCTGAAAGGGAAGTCAATTGATCCGCAAACCAAAAGTCTGCAAATTCTACTTTTCTGAATGGAGCCATTAACAACCTCAGTATAATTCTGAAAAGCCACAATCTACTATGGCCATAAAACCATTTGTATGGGAAGCAAATATAAATAAACAGGAAAATAAATAAAAATATTGGGTGAAGATAGGCATACTCATAAAAGGTGTTTGTAATAATGGAGTACATGTAAATTAGTAAGCTTCCCATGGTAATATTATACATAAACATAGTCATCTTTTAAAGTGGTGAGAATCAACGAAAGTAAAAACTTACTTCAATATATTGAGAAACACTCAAGTGATCTCTTGGGTCGAATCTAAAAATGAAAACATAATTAATACGGGCTTTTTGCCAAATTTGAAGGTTCACACCAACCAATACTGCTAAAATGATAGGCACTAGAGTTAATCTATACACATACATGGTGGCATCAGAAAAAGAGGGAGGATCATTTCTAGGATATAAAAACACATAGGTCAAAACAAATGCTATTGATAAAACAATACCAGCTCCAACAGAAATACCTGAACGAAATGGTGATGTTTGCTTTTCTAAAGTTTGAGGAAGTCTTAAAAAGTCTTTAGCTTTCTTTCTATCTCCTTTAAACATATATACAGAACACTTATACTCGATTTGTGACATCATATAATCCAAAACTTTGGATGAGTAGAAATATGAATCTCTAACTCTCTTCATCAATTTAGTCTTAGTCTTACTTTTAGTGTACTTGTCCAACTAGTTTTATGTCAAGAATTGAAACAATTGAAACAAAGCTTACCTTTTTCAAAATGTTGGAAAAGCCTTGAAAATTAAGAGTTCTAAAATTCATTAATAAAAGAAGGGCTCTATAATGCTCTTGGAATGCACTTCTTACTTTTTGTTTGTCATTTTTGGATAATGGTTCTGTTAAACCCACACTCAATTGCATCATTAATTCGGCATGTCTAACACAAAATTTTCTTTCAGTTTGAAGATAAAATTTGTTTACCTTATCTAATTCCTTTTCAAGTTTGTTGAAAAATTGGCAAGTTTCTTTTGGCACAATTTGTAAATACATTCCTCCCAATCCGTGCTCCTCCAAATAATTAATAAAATTATTTTCTGACTTTTCCTCTACATTGGAACCAGTAGCAGCATAAAACATTTCATCGGCAAATGATGTTAATTCCTTGTCCAAGTAATCGGTGGGTACACCAATTTCACTCGGAGGTACTTCGTTTAAAATCATTTGCAAGTCAATATGATATCTCTCCTCCAATTTAGTTTGAATTCTTTTAATTAATTTTTTAGATCCCTTGTAGTCCATATAGGACAATCTCCACTCGGGACATTGTTCATCACGTAACCTTTTGCCAAACTTCATTGCTAATAAAATTCTGCAATTAATTTACTTGATGATGACGAAGTTTTGGTGATGAGGTATTTTTAATAGATTTTTTTGAATTTTTTAAAATAGAGGCGGTGCGTCGTTGGTTTGTTATTAATTTGGTGGTGGAAAACGCCAGTTCGCTTAAGTTTTTATTTAACAAGTTACAAGGTAACATTTTCAATACAAGTTTGATCGAGAATGGCTTTAGCAACATTGGCTCTTTCAGATTCTGGGATTGGATTAAATTTCAATACTAGAGTTTTAAGTGTAGAATTCTTGTTGGAGAAGTTATTGAGGAAATCCAATGCTCCATCTTTGGTAATTTCATTCTCAGAGACATCCAAAGTTTCTAAACAGGAATTACCCTGAAGTGCAAGTCCAATCTTGTTGAAAACATTATCATTCATTTTGACTTTTCTCAAATCGAGAAGTTTGACTTGTGATTTAGCCAAGAAGGCTTCCACACCTTTTAGACCTTCCCTAGGCTCATTTTCAGATAAAATCAACTCTTGAACACCTTGATTATAAGAAGCTGATGAAAGAATATCCAAATATGCTGCAGATTTGAGGGAGCATCTTGAAAAATTGAGGTGCTTAATTTGACACTTTCTAATAGACTCTCCCCAGTTTTCATGAATGGATCCATTCTTAGTAATGTTATTTCCTGAAATATTGAGATATTCAAGCGTCTTGTTGTTTATCAAACACTCTGAAATCATCTCACCAAATCCATAGTCTAATTGATTGTCATCAAGAATTAATTTCTTAATACCAGTATTTGGTTGAGTTAAGAATAAACAAGCTTCCTTAGCAGTTGGTTTGTCTGCCCCTTTACCAATTTGATTGTTTCCTAGATCGAGGCTTTCAATTATAAAATTTGTTCTACAGGCTCTTCCAATTTTCAAGAAGGCATCTGTTCCAATCTTAGTATCTCTTAGCGTGAGAGATTTAATATTATGATTAACCTCTAAAAGTCCTGCTACTTTGACTCCTCCCTTTGGTCCAATATTGATACCACTCAAATCCAAAATTTGCAATCTCTTGTTATTTTCCAAAGACTTTAATAAGGTTTCGAGACCTTTTTGATCAATACTGGCATTGTTGGAAAGATTCAATTCAACAATAGATAAATTGCCTTCCAAAAACTTTCCAAAATCTAACATGTGTTGCCCATTGAAATCATTTCTTCCAATATCTAGGACAGTAAGATTCTTTTTCCACTTGAGGGTTTCAAATAATGATTGTAAACCCTTATTTCCAATACGGCAATCATTTAAACTAAGAGATCTAATATCGGAAGCAACTGTTAAAGATTGTGAGAGATCAACAGTTCCATCATCCCCAATTGGGGATCCAGAAAGGTTAAAACTCTTGAGTTTCTTTAATTGTCTCAACAAGTCTAAAACACATGAAAGACCATTCTTAATATTGTTTCCTTCCATATTGATTGTTTCAATATCAACATTCTCTTTCCATGGGAAACTCTTTTCTGGCTTGTATTCTAAAGCCTTTAGGAATGACTTTGTAAAAATGGTGACATTACTATCAGTAATACTTGACTTGGAGAGATCAACATCTTTGTAAACCTGTTCTTGATCTATTATTTTGTCAATGGCATGGCAGAATTTTCTGACAGGAACTTCCTTTCCCAAAGCACAACATTCCATATAATATCCCTTGAGATACTCTAATCTACTTCCAAATCTACCTAGGAAAACCCTTTGTACAGGATCTAAATACATCTTAGAATCATTCAACAAGAATGGCTTAGAATTGTTTGGCTTCTTTTGATCGCTCTTATAACTCTCTGGCAAGAGTGCATAATATTCATCAATCAATGAAAGAATCATTTGTTGTTTGAGTGGTGTTGTTACAATTGAAATAGTGTGGCTTTCTTCTTTTTCTTCAAAAGATACATCAACTCCATCATCAGTTATTTGCCAGGAAGAGATAATTTCGAATGGGACTGAGTGTACAAGCTTTAAATTTTGTGAATTGAAGAAAAAGACTCCATCCTCAGACACTCCAAGAAGTAATTCTGTACTTCCATCATCCTTAACTTCAAAGAAGGACATTCCGAAATAAGGTATTGTTGAGGCTGTGTCAATATATTTTCTCATGGCTTCTCTCTTTGTGAGACCGTCATGTAATGTGTGCAAGTTGAATAAACGTTCTTGCCAGTAAGCATAATCATGCCTTGAGACTGTTCTAGGGAGAAAAACGTTCAATCCCACCTTACTATACTAAAATTAGAAGATCCAATTAAATAAAAAGGTACTTACTTCAAGTAACCAACTCGGTGCTTACTAGCATTATGATTACCGAATAGTATTTGTACAGTGAGTGATGCAAGAAGTACTGCAAGTTTTTCAGGGCATGGATATACTTCATTTACAATATTAGATTGAATTTGCTTGAAGAATAACTCCTCAGCAATAGGATCTGAGAATGCTTTAGGTCTTTTGATATGTTTAACCTGAAATTTAAGCTCTGATAATTCAGTTACTCCTTCAGCCTCCACAGTCTTTTCAAAGTCCAAGAAACGATCTAATGTTGTGTTAGTACAGTCTTTAGATCCATCAAATCAAACACTTACCAAGAGGTGCGTTAAGATCATCAAAGATTTGTTCGCAAATTCCAAAATACTTCGTTTCAGTAATATTTAACTTTTCGCAAAGTTTGTCAAATAATTGTTGTACAGTTTCATCAGGGTTGATGGCAATCTTTTTTACAGACTCTCCTCCAAGAACCTTGATGGTGAGTAATATAGGTTTTGAGGACATTTTTTCTTGTATTATTTATATAATTAATAACAACTGTAATCGGGATTATTACAGCTTCGCCTTAATAAATTTAAATACACCCTATGCTTCTCCCTTGTGAAAATTTTCTGCAGAATCCATAAAAGCAAGCAATTCTTCGGCTTCTGGATCATCTTGCATCTTCTTTAAAACTAACTTTTGAATGGTTTGATCGGTCTCAATCTTTTTACTCTTCATTTCTTTGAAAAGTTGCAAGCACAAATGATACTCATTTTCATGTAGCAGTAGTTTTATCATGCAACCATAATGTCTAATGTCGGGTATAATATGGTATTCTCTTTCCATAGATCTAAACATTTGGAAACCTTCAACTAAAAGTCCTCCAACACTACATGCATCCAAGAGACAAACAAATGTTTGATTGTCTGGTGCAACTTTGAGCTCTTGCATTTCTTGGAAGAGCTCAAGGGATCTCTGAGGTTGATTATTTGTTCCATAGCCATGAATAATGGCATTCCAAGCTGCAAGATCCTTCTTCTCCAGATTGTAAAATATTTCAGAAGCTTCATCAAGCATACCAAATCCACAATACATGTGTATGAGTGAGGTGTTGATGTAAATATTAGACAATCCCTTCTCCTTTACAGTTTTGTGAAGTTGCTTTCCGATATCTATTTGTTTCATCTCTCCACACATTGATATGAGAGTAGAGTAAATAAAACCATCTGGTTTGAGGTTTAGAGATTCCATCTTTTTAACAGTATCCAAGGCAAGGCTTACATATTTCATCTTGGCCAATGCTTTGATATAATAATGGTAATGAATAATATCTGGCTTAATGTGATACTTTTCCAATTTGGAAAATATATCAATAACTGACTTGTACATTTCACTATTGGTACAAGCAAGAAGTAAGCGTCCAATAACATATTTTGATGGAGTAGCTCCAAATTCATCCGATCTATTCAATAAATTCAAAGCTCTCTGAGTATTGAAGATTGAAGATTCATCACTAAATTGAAAAAGAATAGTATTCCATTTGAATGCATTCATACTATTCTTCTCTCCTAATGGGAGAGACATGATATAATCATATATATCATCGAGAATTTTGTCCCTCTCAGGATACTTTCTGTCTTTACCGACACTTAACATGGCAGCAATAATCTTCTCATCAATTCCACATTTCTGTTTAATATGATAATAGACAGCCAAGATCTCTTCAAAGGATAAACTTTCGGAAAGTATCAAACGCTCTGCATCTCTACGTTTTGGTGATGATGATTCATAGAATAATTTCAGAGCGTCTGTTATTTTGCTAGATGCGATCAAGGCCTCCACACTTGTCTTCTTCTTTGCCAAATATCGTTTCATACTATTGGCATCATTGGTCAAATTATGAATTACAGAGGTATGATAATTATATTGTTGTTGTTGGCCATAGGTCGTATTTAATTTAAATTCAAATGTATGATAATTTTGATTTATTCCTATTATTGTTTTGGAGGATGATAATGGTGTTGATGATGATCGGAAAAACCTTGTTGTCTTGAGGATTGAAATTAATCCAACTAATCGTCTTCCCGAATAGGTTGATGATGATGTGATATTGTTCATTTTTCTTTAAATAATTTTAATAATAATATTGTCTTAAATCTTCATTGTAATTGTAATTAATCATCTACAGTTTTATTCTATGTATTCTACTTTCGTATTGCGAAATTGGATTCTCTGATTTTCTCATTTCTCAAATGAACAATTTTTCACTCTTGTTCAAAATTCTATTTTCTTCTCATTCTCTCTGGGAATGTGAAGAATAATTCAATTCTGAACTGAGTCTTTAGGTGTTGCCATCTATTATTATTCTAGAAGCAATAAGATCAAAAAAATGATTGCAAACAATAACCCTACCACTGCTTCCCACAGTGAAATTAACAATAGCACCTCTATTACAATAGCAACAACATGTGGTGAAGGTGATAATAGACCTAAATTTTCCTTCCGAATTGAAACTGTCAAAATTAAAGAAGAAAACAATGAACAATCTCTAGAAATAGTGAATGGTAATTGGGATAGATATTCAGGAGTGAATGTTACACTTGATGCGGTAATTGATAATTTTGAAGAGTTGATGAAAAATTCAATTCAATATTGGATTCATAAGAAGAGAAGAGGTGTTTGGGTTTATGTTCATACAGATTATTCCGAATATATTCCAATATTATTGAAAAAATTCGAATTTAAACTTCATCACACTGATGGAGACTTGCTCATGTTGACAAGATGGTTGCCTGATGTATACAACCCAGTTGACACAAACAAAATTCCAAGATATTGTCAACACTATGTTGGTGCAGGTATGTTTTCATTTCTTCATATATTCATTATTTAAATCATTTATTATTGAAATTTTAATGTTGAAAATAATCTCAGGAGGTATTGTTATTGACTTTGCCAAAAATCAAATTTTGCTCTGTTGTGAAAGACACCAAATGAGAAAGCCAAAAGGAGCTACAGATGATTATCATTGGAAAGTACCAGGTGGAAGTGTTGATAATCCAGATGAACATATCGGAGATGGTGCTATCAGAGAAGTTTTTGAAGAAACTGGAGTAAAGGCTGAGTTTGTTGGCATATTTGGTTTCCGTCACATGTTTGGCTTTAGATTTGGAAAATCTGATTTTTACTTTTTGTGTTTATTGAAAGCCAAGAGTAGAAAGATTACAATGGATGAGAGAGAGCTCAGTAGGTGCAAATGGGTTAACTTGGAGGACTATTACAAGTTGGCTCCACTCAACTATGTACAATCAGTAATCAGAGATTCTGTGAGAGAATACTTTAGAAGAAGTGAAGAAGAACGAAAGGCCTTATTGTGGAGTAATTTTGATGTTGGATATAACACTAAAAATTCTGCAGTCCTCTACCATAGTGTTGATCTACCTTTGATTTCTAAGGAAAATCAATATGCCTCCTACACTGAAGATAAGAATTACAAATACATGTACTCATACTTGGCAGAACAACAAGATGAATAATTTATTTTCCTAGGAAACTTGATGTTTTTCTTCTAGAGCACTGTTAATTATTTACAGATCTATTTGTTGTCTACATGTTATCGAATAATACAGTATTTCCACAAATATAATTTACTTGTTATTATTGACTTTTCCATTATCCACAATATCACTAAAAACTGCAATCGGATTCGAATGAATATGTACATCAAGAATTTTAATTTCCTGAACAGGTTTATATTTACCATCCACAGGAATAGCTTCCATCTTATCCAAAACTTTTAGTCCATCAATAATCTTCCCAAAAACTGTACACTGATTGTTGAGTTGTGGTTGTGGTTCGTATGTAAAATAAAATTGACTAGAATTTGTATTAGGCTTTGATCGGTTGGCCATTCCTACAAATCCTCTATCTCCATGTATTAATTCTTCACTAAATTCATCTTCAAAGAATTTGCCATAAATTGATTTTCCTCCCTTTCCTGTTCCTTCTGGATCACCTCCTTGAATAATAAATTTCGGAACATTACGATGAAAAATTGAATTATTATAATATCCAGAAGCACACAATGCTAAAAAGTTTTTACAAGTTTTTGGGCACTGCTCACAGAATAATTCAATTTTAATATTTCCGAGATTGGTTTGCAGTGTAACAGACATTTTTTTTAAGTTTGATTGTTTTCTTGTAACAACTTCAATTATTATTACTAAAACGAACATTCAAAATTGAATTGAAAAAAAATGGCTAACAACAAGAAAGGTGGACTATTGGATAAAATTAAAAAGGTGGAAAAACAAAAGAAGATGCAAACTAATCCGATTGCAGCAAATGCAACCGATAAAAAGAAGAAGGAAAAATTGAAGGAGACTATAAATACTCAAAAAACAAATAATAACAATTCAAAGAAAGTATCGGAAAAACAAGAAAAGAAAGTAGAAAAGAAATCGGAAAATGTAGAAAAGAAAAAGGTGGAGAAAATTGATGATATTTTTGAAAATGTAAAGACTGAAATTAAGGAGAATAGAAAAATTGAAAAATTGAAAAAGAAAGAAGAGGCCAAACAAGCTGCTGCTTCATCTAGTACTTCAGCAGATGACCTTTTCGAAAGTAATGAAGATTTTGCAAGTCAAAATAAGAGACAAGGAAAAAAGACAATTGATGGTTTGATTGTTTATCAAGCTGATGAGCTTAAAATTGGAAGAGGAGGAAATACTGACCTGTGTCCATTCGAGTAAGTGTTTTTTTTCAATTATATTTTTATTCAAAATTTTGAATTAGTTGTGACTGTTGTTTCTAAACTCTGTGTATATTACAAATAAATTATTGTTGCATTGAAAGATAATTTTCACTCTCTGATTGTTTGTATTCTTCAATTAGACTTGAAACAACTTCTTTAGAATCCTCAAACTCATCATTACTATCAAATGCTTCCATATATTTTTGTGTGAAAGCCTTACTCTTATATTGTACCAAAAAGTTTTTGAGAATTGTTTGACATAAGCTGCCCAATGATGTGTGATTTGCCATCATCAAACCACTGACACGATTTTGTGTTTGTACATATGGAGATCTCTTACTGAGTACAACTTGTATCGAAGAAGGACCCCATGGAATAAAGTTTGCCAAATTTTTCTTACGAATTAAACTAAGTGATTTGTGTACTTGAGTTGGGTCAACTTCACCCTGTATAATATTGAGTATGGAGACATAACATCCTTTCTTAATATTCGAGCTCACCATAATATTTTTTGGATTCAATAATCTTCTCATCACATCCAAAACACTGGTTTTTTGAATTTTAGCTTGATTATCTACAACACTGAGTGGAGTGTAACTTGTCATTAAAAAGTGGCATCTTGGTGTTGGCACAAGAGAAGCAATCAGACCCACTAAATCATTATTCATATATCCAGGATACCTCAAAGTTGTAGTTGTAGCAGCCATAATTGTGGAAACCAAACTATTGATATTATCAACACTAGGATTTGGAATTTTAAGTCTTTCGGTAGCAATTTGGTTGAGGGCAGTATTGTCCAGCACAACAACAGAGTCTGCATTGAGAATTAATCTTTTAAGGGCCAACATTGAATTGTAAGATTGAACAACAACGTCACTCGCAGCCTCATATGATGGAAATACGGAATAGGTTTGAATTAATTTCTTTGGATATCTATCGTTCAGTTTCTCCAACAAGTAAGATCCTAAACCACTACCTGTACCACCAGCAATACTGTGAAGAAGAACAAAACCTTCCATAGAATCACTATTATCTGCTTCTCTATCTATTATATCCATTAATTCTTCATGATATTTTTCAGCTGATTGAAATCCATTAGCCCAATTGTTTCCAGCACCTGAACCATCACCTGGCATGTAAATATTTTCTGGATTGAATAAATTTCTATGACTCTTTTTAATACCCTCAATAACACGAGGTTCCAAATCAACAATAACTGAACGTGGAATATAATGTTCATCATCAGCCTGATAGAAAAAAACATCCTTTCGATCTCCAGCTCCTTGTACTGCAAAATCTTCCAAAACACCTTCACTTCCGATACCATGTTCCAAACACAATCGCTTCCTACAAAATTATGTTACTTTATTTTTTGTTATCACATTTTCACTTACCAAAATTCTGTTCCAATCTGATTGCCGCATTGGCCAGCTTGAAGTGTTATTATTTCTCTTGGCATTTTTTTGTGTAGTGTATTATTTTTAAATCTAATTGGGCGGGAAAGTGCATTGTTTTGTATTGCAAACTGATTCAATATTAAATTTAAAATATTATATTCTTTTAATTAAACATGTAGGACATCCTCTTCAAATATATTTGAAGTACTTCATTATATTCATCATCTTGATGGGTGATAGTATCAAACAACAAAAAATGAGTCAACCATCTCCTTCACCTATTGTGACAGAGCAGCAACAAAACATCATCATCTCCGAGACACAATCAATACCCCTCCAATCCTCTTCTGATAATAGTAGTAGTGGTCTTAATACAACTCTATCAGTCAATACCTCTAATCAAAAACAAGAAGCTGAACAAGGAGTAAAACCACGAAGAAACTCATCGAGATTAATTCCTCTTCCTACCCCTCCAAAACCTTCTCATCACCATTCTGAATCAAGTAATATTGATGTAACCCAACTACTCAACCCAAAAAACCAATCAGCAACAATACATTCGAAACCGACAAACTTGTCCTCCAAAGAATTGGAAGGTTTGAATGGCGAACAAACAACTGTTCGCAATGCGAAACCCTCAACAACAGAATTACACAATCCAAGTACAAAGAAAAAGGATCATTCACCCCTACTCCACTCTTCTGCTAGTGTTGGGTGTTTGAATCTTGATCATCAACACTCTCATCCGACATTACTCATCGAACCAATAACAAACATTGTTATTGATAGTAATAATAGTGATAGTACTACTAGTATTGGTAACAGTCCAACACGAGTACGTGCACTCTCTTGCAATAATTCTGAAACAACCCCCTCAATAGAGGTCATTGAACAACAGGCAAAGCCTAGAACTATGAGTATCAATTCCATATCTTCTCTCCTCAGTAACAACAATCAACAACAGCAACAATCATTATTATCAGCATCAACAGAACAAATGCCACAACAGCAACCACACACAAGATCTAAAAGTAATTGTTCTCAGGATCTCTCCTCATATTCTTCCTCCCTTAGTCATCATTCCTGCCCTCTCCCAAATAGTAATCTTTCTCATGATCACCATGTAGTATTTTCACAATCTTTTTCTCCACCCAAATCATCAAAAGTTGGAGTGCCAATAATGAAAAAGTATCCATCAATGAAGGATGATCTTCTAGCAAAAAGCGAGCACAATTATAATAATAACAATGTTAATTCCGTAATGGATGAGAGTGATTATGTTTCAATAATGAAATCTAATGAGACTCTCTGCATGGATTGTAGAAATATTGGTTGTAAATGTATTGTTGTAACAATTTCAAATGACAGTAATAGGGAAGAAAGAGATGTCGCATTGGATCTGATTGGAACAGTTCTACTTACTTCCAATAGAATTGTCTTTCTCATTGATGTTGATATGAGCTTGAATCAGTACCCAACTAATGGACAGGCATTACCAAAAATGATTGAGGTTCAACTGGCAAACATTGAGATTATCGAAAAGAACCCAGAGAAAAACATGTGCATGACAGTTACAGAGAAGAGTGATACTGGAAATGGAGAGTACTCTCCTCCTCCAATACGACTCATTAAGAAGTATGAATTCTTTGCATTTGATAGTACCTATACATTCCAGAGAGCTTTCAAAACATTTAATGATATGCTCAATGTTGTAAGATTGGAAACTGCCAATGGCAAGGTTACAAATCATTTGCAACATGTCAAATCCAAAGATGCCCTTTCAACCCTTAAAAAGAGTTACCTTTCAAAGAAGAGAGTTTCTGTGGATCAGCAGTCAAACTCTGATTCTTCTACAAGCACTTCTAAAAAATTCCTCTCTCCTTTAGAAGAGGCCCTAGCTAATAATTTGATTGAGAGAAAAATCTTCACTCCACCATCAAGCAAATCCAATGCTGCTGATTCAAAACACAGACGTTCAATTTCCCTCAGCTCTCCTGTAAACCATGATAATTCCAAACATTTCTCTAATGGACATAGTGACCTGTCAGATTATGAAGAAAGACGTACATTCATTTCTGACCATGGTGGACATGGTTCAACATCACTCTCAGAACATTCAGCCGATGAGACTGAACCAAAAAAGAGAAGATCCAAAAAGAAGGACAAGTCAGCCATTCCAACTCTTTCTATTGAACCTCCATCCCAAGCGTTTGATGAGCAATTCGATTGTATGGTTGATGAGATTGTACACAATTTCACAAACCATACCCAAGTTGAGGTGAATGATATTTTCAAACCAACTGACAAGAAGAATCCTAAAATGAAGACCCTTGTTACTAAACCTCTTGTAGGCATTTCTGCTGCAGAGGTATTCCAATTATTCTTTGCTAGCAACTCAAACTTTTTGAGACAAGCACATGAAAAGGTTGGAGATCAAGAAATTGAAATATATGACTGGGTTGATTTCCAAATAGGAACTCCATCCGTGAGAGGTATAACTTACAAGGTTGGAGGCTCATATCCTAACTATTTCAGTGCCTTTACCCAGAATGCTTCAAGAATTTTAGAAACTCAAAGGATAGTAGTGATGGAAAATCCTCCAAAATTACAACAATCCAAAACGATGAAAGCCGATGAAATACCAATGTCATATTTCATTTTATTCACGTCTGGTGCTACCCAAGATTTACCTAATAACCAAATGTTCCAATTCGATGTCAAGTATGTTGTCAAGGATGTAAAACCTTCCAATCTTCTCCTCAGAAAAGAATGTGAAATTCAAATCAGTGGAACTGCACAATGCAAGGGAGGAACTTTTTTCTGGAGAAGTAAATCTACTGAATCGAGCGTGCTCAAGGCTGTGAAAAACAGACTTTTGCTCATTCTTAATCTTATGGAAGAGCAAATTCGTGCAATAGTTGAAGAAAAGAGAAATACTCGGGTTGACCAACAGTCAAAAGCATGGGAAGCAACTGTAATGTCAACAATGGTGTCATTGGATGGAGGTTTTCCAAAGGATATGCCTCCTCTTGACAGTTTACTACCTCCACCTCAGTGTTTAGATTCATCTCCTCCTCCAACACCTAGAAAACTTTCTGATGAATTCTCTGACAGCTCTGATGATGACTTAACTTATGGATCTACAATTTCAATGGTTGGAAGTGATGAACCTGTGAGCAAGAGAGTTAAGACTGTTGGACAATCATCTACTTCTCATTTAACTATCACTCCTCCAGTTCATTCATTGAGTAGTAATAGTCTCGATATGTCTCCTACCTTTGATCCAAAAACCAAATCCAGTAAGAAGACAGTAACACCTTCTCCTCTCACAACCAATATTGAGACAGTAACCACGGAAGAGGTTATTGGGGCCTCTCATTCATCGCTCACTATTACTGATGAACGTCCAAGACAATTAACAAGTCCAGGACCTCTATTATCAGCATTATGGGGCTTCCTAATGATGGTTATGGAACAAGCCATGGGTTATATCTCCACTATTTTATCGTATCTTGTTAAGGAAGTTGTTGAACCAGGTATCAAACTTTCGTGGGATATGAGAGACGTTGTCTTTACCATTATTATACTCGTTATCGTTTTCTCACTACTTTTTACAAATAATTCTGCCATTAATAGGCTTGATGGCATAACAAAAGAGGCACATTTGATGCAACGAGAAGTATCGCTAAAGTATTCACTCTCAAAATCAATCATTCACAAGATAATGGACCCAGACAGTACCCAGAAAACACCCAAAGAAATGGAACAATCAATTAGAGAACTTGTTAAAGATTATCTGTTTGAGAACCGTAAACTACATACAGCTGTTGTTCAAAAGAAGGATCTCATCTCTCAAATGATTAATTTCAAACAATCACTCAATGAAAGACGAAACAAGATCAAACCAACAACCAAACTAATAGCCAATAATAATTCCACATATAATACCATAACAGGTTGAACAAATTCTCCTAAACTTTGAATGCCACTTATTAAGCTGTATATCAGCTAAACAGTAATGTTGAACAATTGAATAGAGCTAGCACTACCTGCGCGGAGGTGGTACGTTCGGATGGAGATTTTAATAAAAAAACCAAAAAAAATTGAATTAAAATACTTGTACATTAATATGATAGGAATGTCATCATCATCTTCGGAAGGAGAAAAACCAAAGATTTGGTTTGAAAGAGAAGATCCTATTACCTATTACACAACAACACTTTCAGAGAAACATCCAGAATTGTTGGAAAAAGTTAAACTATCTGTAGAAGTCATTTTGAAAACTTTGGATGAATATACAACACCAATTGCTTTAGGATTTAATGGAGGAAAGGATTCTATTGTTATTGTAAATTTAGTATTGATTGCATTAATTTCGAGACAATCAACAGCTGCCAATAGCACACATTTAATTCAGACTCTAAACAAACATTGTCTCTTCTTCCACTTTACAATACCACACCAATTTCCCGAGATGGACACATTCTTGGAAGAATCAAGCAAACAGTACGAAGTGGACTTGAAGTTAATAGATGCCACTCTGGGATTCAAGAGAGGATTAGAAGTTTTAATCGAAACATCACCCACTAAACTTGATGCTGTTTTTATGGGTACAAGAAAAATAGATCCCGATGGACAATTTATTGGTGTTTTTGAAAAGACATCTGCTGGTTGGCCTGAGATGATGAGAGTATCACCAATATTGGACTGGGATTATCAGGATGTGTGGAATTTTATTCTTGACCTATCGATACCATATTGTTCATTGTACGATTTGGGTTACACTTCACTTGGTAGTGTTAATGATACTCTGAGAAATGAAGCTTTGAGACAACCAGATGATGCATTTCTTCCAGCTTTCTATTTAATGGATGGTTCTTTGGAAAGGGCTGGCAGAATCAAGAAACCAAAAAAAGAAAATTAATAAAGATTTACTCATCGAATGCAAATTCTTCTTCACCTTCATCAGTGGCACGAGATGGGCCTTCCTCATTGTATTCATCTTCTTCATTATCATTTTCATTTTCGTCATTGATAACTCTGGCAGATGATGATTGTGGAACGTCATCAACATCGAATTCATCTCTTTCCTCTTCTTCAGTTGCCTTTGCATTCTTTTTGAGACGTGAATTTTTCTTGGTTTCCTTCTTGTCTTTCTTTTCCTTATTCTTCTTAGGTTCTTTTGGTTTTCTCTTCTTCTTGGCTGGAGCTTCTTGTTGCTCTGTATTTTCATTGTTTTCTGCTTGTAAATCGTCATCGTAGTCTTGAGTCTTCTTTCTCTTCTTAGTTTTCTTTTCTTCATCTTCATCCTCTTCGAAAGCAGTTGTTTTCAGATTGGCCTTGATAGATTCGAGTCTACCGAATGTTTCTCTGAGTTTTTCTTCCTTAACTCTTCTCAATTCTTCTTGATCTTCCAGTTGTTTCTTGGTTTGTTCTTCAATAATCTTGAAGGCATCTTCTTGTTTCTTCTTGAGTTCATGTCTGGCCAATTCTTCCTTTTCTGCCTTTTCTCTATATTTCTCAATCTTTTCTTTAATCTTTGTTTCGAGCACAGTTATAAAGTCCTTAGCCTTGTGAACAACAATTTTTTCATCGAGAGAGAATTCACAACTATTCTTCTTTGAGTTGGTATTTTCTGCAATTTCAGAGAATAAATTAATTATAGTTTGGTTTTGATCTTCTAAAATTTGTACCTTTGTCAAATCCTTGTTGGAATCATTCAAGGTTGCAACTAGTTTTTCATAGAAGGCCAAGGCAATGTTATACTTGATTGTAAGATTGGTAGCATCTTGTTCTTGAATTTTCTTGAGGATATTGAGTGACTCTTCGTGTTTGTTGTTATCAAACAAGGATTTGGCCAAATAGGCCAACACCATAGGATTTTCATCATTGAAGAAACGTTTAGAACAAGTAGAATAGAGCTTTTCAGCCTGAGAAAATTGTTTTTGAATCATGGCCAAATGTCCCAAGTTGATGTATGTCTCAGGAGTATCCTTCATGTCATCTCCAACGCAAATTTCTCTTACTCTCGAGATTAAAGCTTTACCTTCTTCTGTGTAACCATTTTCACACAAAACACAACCACTGTTGAGTGCTGCATACATGTTACTATTGTCAAGTTTAAGAGTCTTTTCAAAGAATAAAAGAGCATAATCCAAATGCTTTTCAATTCTTTCTTGTTCCTTTTCGTCTGGATTCGGCTTTGCAGTTCTGAGAGATTTGAAATAGACATTACCCATTCCCAATAATGCGTAAATGTCATTCTTGTCAATATTTTGAGTGATATATTCAAATGCCTTTTGAGCTTCTGTATAGTTATTTTGCTCAAGATAAGTTTGACCTAGGAATGCCCAAGTAGCAGCATTATTTGGTTCCAGAGAGGTTGCCAACTTGCAGAAATGAATAGCCTTTTCATGATTACCATTCTTTTGTTGAATCTTTCCCAGTCTGAGATATGCATTGATATAACTTGGATGTTGAGCTACAATCTTCAAGTATAACTTTTGGGCATCGTCCAATGATTTGGATACTTCTTTGAAACGAGCAAAGTTATAGACCAATGATAAATGTTTAACTTCAATGGCTTGATGCAAGTCGTCAAGATTGTCCATAACATTACATTCAGCTAACGAGAGAGCTTTCTTAAAATACTCCTCAGATTCAGTGTTCTTTCCCAATTTGTAATAATGTACAGCAATATTATTGTATAATTCATGTGTTACTACAAGCTCTGTTTCTCCCTCTTCAATGATGGTAAGAGCTTCTTTCAAACTATCCAAAGCAAGTTGAATTTGATGTCTTTCATGTTCTCCAATTCGGAGCAATGCATTAATATTTTCTGGATCCTTCTTCAAGACCTTCTTCAAGTATGCAAGACTCTTCTTGGAATCTCTCTTTCTAGCATATAAATTTCCTAATGCTAAATTTGTTTCCAAATTTTCAGGATCAACCTTTAAAATTTGCTCGAATTCTTCGACAGCCTTATCGATTTCGTTTCTTTGAATGTACAATTGACCCAAACCATATCTTGCCAAAGTATATTCTGGCCATAACCTTGAGACAATACGATAATAATACTTGAATGCAGAGTCATAATCCTTCTTATGATGATATGCTCTAGCCATATTATAACAACTTTCGGCTTTGATTTTAGGAGATTTAGTATTATGGAAAGCTGCAAATACAAGCTCTTCTGTCTTGTCAACTTCTCTTCTAAAGAAAAAGTGATTACCTAACAGATTCAAAACTTGAGAATTACCAGGATCTAATGAGTAGGCTCTCTTCAAATAATTTTTGACAGCATTTTGTAAGAGTTCCTCATCCCTAGAATTCAAGTCAATAATTGCCAAGTAAATGAGTGCTGACACATTGTTAGGATCTAGCTGCAAAACACGTTCAAAACATTGTTTTGCTCTTTCAAAATTATCCAATTGATAGTGACAAAGACCCATACCAAGTCTAATATCTGCAGGTCCTTGAGGGTTCATCAATAAACACTGTTCAAATTCACTCAAAGCCTCCTTATATTGTTTTTTGTGATATTTGATGCAAGCCATTCCTAGTTTTGATAATATGTTATCCTTATCTACAGTGATAATATAGTCAAATGAACTTTCTGCCTTGTCCAAAGCTCCTAGATTAAGGTGAAGGACACCACGAGAATAGAAATTTGACAATTTGGAAGGATTAAATTGTTCGGCTTTACCTAACAATTTGTTAATGTCATTCAAGAGTTCTTCCCTTTTGTTATCACAAATATCCTCCATAGCTTGTCTTTCATTATCAAATTGATGAATTCTAACCTTGTTGTATTGTTCGATCAGATGACCAACAAGAATATTTAGGGCATCTGTTCTAGCATCAAGCAAAGGCTTTGGATTATCCTGATAATATTTATCTTCTACTTCAGAATCTTCAATAACAAGATTTAAAAGCTTGTTAAAATGATCCGTCTTGTCAATGTTGTGATACAATATAGCTGTTTTTAAATAATATTCCAAAGGCACCTTTTCATCAACAAGTAAATTTTTAATATCATCGTACTCATCATTCATCAAATCGACAGCAACATCATAGCCGTCCGCAGTGGGAATATCAATGACGGCTGTGCTTGTGTTATCACTCATTTTTGATGGAGAGAATTTTTTTGATTGTTTTTTTTAAAATTTATTTTTATTGTTCAACCTAGTTGGTAAATTGTGCCTAGATGATCATCGGATTGAGAATACAAACATCTTTGTGTTCAGGTTTTAATGAAGAGAAACATTATATTAATACTATTTACTCAAGATAGCACACTATTTATGATTGTAAAATATTATATTTAAAAAAAAATGAGTTATGGATTGGAAAGATTGCATCTAACACATATTTGCCCACTTTGTCGATTGTGTCGTGGACGGGTATGTTTGATAGTCAAATGTGGGATTGGAGAACAATTTGCCATTGATTTATGTATTCAAAAACCTTGGCTTTCAAAGAGAAATAAGGAAATTTACAAAATATTTATGGCTCATCGAAATAATTCGATTGAAACGAGACATTTTATAATTGTCATTAAAGAAAGAATGAAGGAAATATTTCAGTATTTTAGATTATTGAAAAAACAATCACACGATGAGTATAAATTTCTGTTACAATATTATTCGGTATTGGATGAATTTTATAGTGATTTATTGGATGAATTGAATTTGATTTCATCACAATATTTAAAACCTCAAATGAGAAATATTTCTAGGATTGACATTCCCAAACAACCAAAATTAGTTGATCCCTATCTACTTCCTATAAGACCAACAGATTGGAATGTTAATAATATTGAAAACAAATTAAAGTGGGATTTTACTCTTTTGCGAGATGACAATACTATTCATGAGCATGATGCTTTATTGGAGGAAGGAGAGGATGATGAATATCATGTTAAATATCAATCATTGATATTGTCAAATAGAAAGGCTATTATTGAACCATTGAAGGATTGTGATATCTTTTCATTTAATCCAAAGAAGAGGAAATTATCAGTTTCAACATCAATAGATTCTTCATCTGAATCTGATGAAGATGACTTAAATGAGTCACTTTCAAAAGAATCAAAAATTACAGATATTGGCAACGAGTTTGAAATGGATTTATATCATAATGATGGATAAATAGTATGGAGTGGTAAATAATAATGAGAATATTTACCAGCCTATTTTAATGATGATAAATTCATTGTAGATGGAATAGTTTGAAATATTGATAATTCAGAGAAGATTGTTCAACATGACAACCAGAAGAAGAAACTACAAGCAACAGTTTAGAATAAACTCAAACAAAATTTAATTACTGAAAATAACCCATTAATAAGTGTAGAAACCTCTACCAGTCTTCTTACCTAACCAACCAGCTTCAACCATCTTGACCAACAATGGAGAAGGTCTGTATTTAGAATCAGCAAATTCAGTGTACAAAACTCTCATGATAGCCAAACAAGTATCCAATCCAATAAAATCAGCCAAAGTCAATGGACCCATTGGAACATTAGTACCCAATTTCATAGTCTTATCAATATCTTCCTTAGTGGCAATTCCTTCATGCAAAACATTGACAGCTTCATTAATATAAGGCATCAAAATACGATTAGCAATAAAGCCAGGAGAATCCTTGATAGAAAGAGTGCAAGTCTTTTGCATTGCTTCTGCCAATTGAACAGTACGTTCATAGGTAGCATCTGATGTTTGCAAACCTCTAATCAATTCAACAAGTTTCATAACTGGAACAGGATTCATAAAGTGCATACCAATAATAGTTGTTGGATCCTTAGCAACAGCAGCAATCTTTGTGATAGAAATAGATGAAGTATTAGTAGCAAGAATTGTTGGAGATGATGATGGCTTGGAGTGAACAAGTTCGGAAAGATCCTTGAACAAACCCAATTTCAAGTCAGTATTTTCAGTGGCAGCTTCAACAACAAATTGACTATCAGCCATAGGAGAAAGATCAGTTCCTGATGAGAATGACAAACGTTCTCCAAGAATAATTTCCTTTTCTTGTTGAGTCAATGTTCCCTTTTGAACATATTTATCCAAGAGTGATTCAATAAATTTCTTTGATTTTTCAATACTTGATGGAAAGACATCGTGAATATTTACAGATGGAACCTTGGCATTCATGGCTGCAACAACAGCAATACCAGTACCCATTTGACCAGCACCAATCACGGAAAATTTGGTTGGGAGTGTATGAGTAGTGGTACTACTGGACATGTTTCTGACGACATGTTGAGAGACGGAGATGAGAGTTTTCTTATTGGTGTGTGAGAGCATTTTTTTCTATTTTATTAATCTGCATCAAGCCCGAATAAAGCTTTGAAATAGCATCAAGTTTACAATAAATTTATTATTGTTGAAGGTTTCACATATGCGTATTTAACCTTGCTGATTGGCAATGTAGGGTACTGATGTGGTGGTGATGAGGAGGAATTGGTGTTTGAATTTAAAATCTCAGATTGGATTGTTGTTGTATTGTAGCTTCATCTTGTTGCTGTCTCAAATAAAGTTCCAAAACATCAAATCCATCTTGGTGAACCATGAGTGGGTCAAAGTATTGTAATTGAGGTTGATGATGGGAAGGATTCATTTGGAAATGTTGTTGTTGCTGATGAGGAATGGTGGAATGGTTTGAAAGAGAATTGTTTGGCATGTTGTGATGATAATTATTTGGTTGATGCACCATTTGATTATTGGCAAAAATCATATTATTTGGGTATTGCATAGAATTGAGAACAGGATTATGAGGTGTGGTTTGGATTGGAAGGGTATTGGAATTATTGGTCATGGATGGAATATTTTGAGGTTGAATATTGGTATGGAGGTTATTTGTCATAGTATTGTTGCTATTGATGTTACTATTAATGTTGTTGTTTGAAGAGGTTGGTGGTGCCATGTTTGGTGTGTTATTGGAGAGAATTGGCTGTTGATGTTGGGCTGATATGTGAGAGAGTAATAGCTCCAAGTCTGAAAGAGATTGCACATTAATTTCGTTAAGTTTAGTCTCCAGATAGTGCTTAAAATTGCCTTGTGATGACCCAGATGAGGAGGAGTTTGAGCTGGTCATTGAAAGAGTTGGTGATTGACTACTCTTATTTTCAAAAGCATCTTCTATTCTATTATTGAATTTCAGCAAAAAGTCTTTCATTGCATTGTAAAATGAGCCCACCCGATTCATTTTGTTTGTTTCAGTACCTTGCCTCTGAAGCTGTTGATTTGGAATATAAATAATTTCACCATTTCCATTAATCATGTAGGATGGTTCTTCAATAAATGGTTGTTGTCCCATAATTGACCAAAATTGTTGCTGTTGATTGATTTTGTTTTGTCTTTCAGATAGACTTCCCAAAAATTCCTCAAGTTCCTTTGTGTATGGAGCAATGTATCTATATCTCTTACTCATTACTTGTAGAGCTCTCAGATCCTTTTCCACAACAGAGTAGTAATCAACGAGCTCATTTTCTTCGTAGTGTTTTATCACATTTGGTAGACTGATTCTCTCCTTTTTAGGTGGTATAGGTTTTAAATTTTCTCTTTCACCTCTCTCAATCATTTTACCTATTTTAAATGAATATTATAAACTATTAATTCATAACTTACATATTTCCAAGTTTGTTCTCACAGCAACCAATAAGAATGAAATAAGATATGGACAAATGAATACAAATAATTCATCCTCTGTCAGTTTGCTAATAGTGAGAGCAGCATATTCCAATAATTGTACTTGTTCAATATTTTCCGCATTCATTGTATTATATGCTGTGGAAATATCACAACCAGAAATTAAAAGATATAAAATTCGTAACCCATTCACCAAAACCAGAAAATTCATGTGGTGGATCTTGACTGAAAACTCTGATCTAAATGTTGGTCTAACTGAGTAATGGAGCAACCCTACAAATACTTCAAATGCTCGTAAAGTTTCGTCAATATTAGATGGGTTTAGGTTACTGGTTGTAAATTGGTGAGTTTTGAAAAAATCTTTCAACTGATCGGGCAGACTACAGCCAAGGATATCCATAGATATTCTCTCCAAAGTTTTAATGTCTGGAACGGGATGAGTTTCACAAGAAATTAATTCAACAACCATGTTCTGAACTCTCAGATTTGGAATATTCATTGTAATCCCATATCCTCCTGCATTTTCAACAAATGGTTGATCAGTTGTCATGACAGCATTTGGATTTCTTTGTTTCCAGTTCACTAAATATTGTTCACATAAATGAAGATATCCTCTTGCTTTGCATGTTTTACCAATAGTTGCATTAAAAAGAGCAATATGTGTATATGTACAGGCAGCAAGTGGATTTTCAAAATCATCAAAATAATGCATGATTAAATTTCTTGCCTTGTTGAAAGATTCTTCTGCCAAATCCGAAAATCCTTTAATATTGATTTTTGTAAATTACAAAACTATTTTCAAGGATTTGTACATACCAAAAATCAATTCCACACAACCTTGAATTGAAATCATTAGTGCCAGAATATCCTTTCTTTTTAAAATTTCCTGTCCATTAGTTAAGAGTTTCGACAAATCCTCCGGTCTGAAAGGTGGAGAGCCATTGCAAACAATTAAACAGTATGCTTCTATTGTATTGTGTTTGATTGAATGAATGATTTGTGTAGCACTCTCGTCCAATTCTTGTTGAGAGTTGAATATTGAAATGATAGGTCTATTAGTTTGTTGTTGTTGTTGATAATTTAAACTTAGGAAGGGATCGGCAGATGATGAAACTATTTGTGTCTTTCTCTTAAAGACTGGCTCCTTGTATTCACAAACTATCCCTTTTTGTGCACATCGGGAACAACTTGGGAGCTTTTTATCTAAATTTTAATTAATTAATTACTTGTTGTGTTGACTACATACCACACTTTTATGACTGTTGTTAAAAATCATATAATCAAATAACTAACCTTTTTGTGGATACGATTACAAGAGACACAGGCTATGGGCCAAACGTTAGGATCATCGGTTGTTGTTGCATCTCCATGTGAAGAGGTTTGTTGAGAGGACATGAAGCGATTTTTTTGTTGATGTCGTAGTTCCAAACATGGAAGGCATTCACAAAATTTGATTTTATTACATTTTATTACAAGAAACAAACTATCAAATGCCATTGATTACAACAGAAAATTTCAGAAGAGAATTTGGTTTTTATTTTCACTATTTATAAAGCGAATATTTACACTCTAGATTTTTCTTAGGTTTGTTGTTGTTGAGCAAATTTTCAGTTTGAATATTGTCTCAAGTTGCATTTTAACTTCCTCCTTGCTCTTCTCTCTGCTCATATTTCCAAAATTCATGAACATCTATAAGAACACCAATTACTGTGGAGCCAACTTCCAAGCTCTTAATGAGATCATCAAGGAATATGTCTTTCTTGTTACTTGGTTTCACCATTGAATATATTTCAAAAACAATATCTGCTGTCTTGACTGGATCTTCAAACTCATCCCCTCCAAGAGAGTTTTGAGGAGTTGATGATTTTGCATTTTGACGAATTTTCTTTAACATATCTCTAAAATAATAATTAATTACGAATGGTGTAATCATTCCAGTCTTGGAATTATCTAAAATCTTGAAAAAGTACTTGATTGACGGAATCGTCTTCTTATTTTCAAACGCTAAAAGGAAGTCTACAAAAGATTTGTAATCAAGTTTTCCATTCTTGAGACCATACTCTTGGAACATTCTATTAATGAAAGTAGAAGTTAAGGAGTTTGCGTTAAACTTGGAAAACTCATTCTTACTCAATAGTCCACTTCTTGTAAAATCTAATTGTACAAAAGCATCATTGACACTCTTAACAGAGGGTATAGAAAACCAATTGTTCATTTCTTCTTCTTGGGAGAGATCATCATTTTGTAGCTCATTAAACTCAACCATTTCTTTACTTCCAACAAAGTCTTCAATGCAAATCTTTCCATTATTGTTTGCATGGAAAAATAAAAACTTTCTCACACTTGTTTCTATATAGACCTTTCTGAAATTCTTATCTGTTTTTAAAATTGGGTTTGTATGCAAACCAGTGAGATAATCTATTGAATTATCTACATATCGTTCCAAATCTTTTTCAGTTAAAAATCCATCATTGTCTGAGTCGTGTTTCATCAATGCAATCCTATTTTGAACTAGTGCTGCTTTTCTCAATATATGATTAAATAACACTGGTATACTAATTCTTCCAAAATCATCTTTTGGTAATCTTAAGAATAATGACTGATTAAAATATTCTTTTGCTTTGAATTCAGGAAATTGATTTCTCACTTCCTTAAATCCTGTATAGTTAATTTTTTCATTTCCTTCCTCTTGAGTTTTATCTTTTTCCAATAGAAACTCCCACACCTTATCCAATTCTTCAGAGGTGAAAAGTTTTGATTGACAAAAGGTGAGGTATTGACTCTTAACGGCCTCAGAGAAGGCTTGTTGGACCTTGTCACTTGGACCTCCCTTCGGAAAGAAGAACCTTGGAATTATTTTGTATGATTTATCTTGTTGTACAACTTGCTCATTAATTTCATGTTCAATATTAATCATTGATTCATATTCTACTTCGGTTGGATCTGTTCAAATACTCAATAAGAGCTAACAGTTGTTTTACTTACCAGGAAGAACCTCTGTTGATTTTCTCTCCTTGATGAAACCTCTCAGGTCTGTTATGAGTGATTGCATTTTTTATTAATTTGCTTTTTTGTAGATGAAAAATGGCGCCAAAATATTGTAAATGGACGTTACTTATCAACCTAATTATCAGATGGTATATCTCAAGATTTTGGATATATGAATTAGCTTGTTGATAATTTAAAATGGTTTAGGGAATTGTACAAAGAAGTGAATAACTAAAAAATCACATCATTGTTTTATTGTAAACTTACAATCAAAAACAAGAATAAAATGAACAAACAATCTGGCCTTCTTTCTCTCATTAGAGAAAATTGGATTCCACTCACAAAAGATCTTTCCAAATCTGAATCTTCTTTGACTTGCTACGATTCACTCTTGAAAGCCATTGGTGATTCGAAATTAGTACTCATTGGGGAGGCATCTCATGGCACACATGAATTCTACGAACACAGAGCAGCCATTACAAAGCGTCTAATATCAGAGAAGGGTTTCAATTGTATTTGCCTTGAGGCTGACTTTCCCGATACTTCTAGGGTGAATGAATTTATCAAGCACCAAATTGATTGCACTGGTGTTGATTCACTGAGTGGATTTAAACGATTCCCAACTTGGATGTGGAGAAATGTTCCCACTCTCAATCTTGTGGAGTGGCTGAGGGAGTATAATACACAATTCAATAAGGAGAAGGATATGGTTGGATTGTACGGTCTTGATTTGTATAGTAGTGACAGAAGTATGAGGGTCGTTCTCGAATATTTCGAATCAATTGGTGATCATGAAGGTGCTAAACATGTGAGGGAGCAATATGAGTGCATGAAAAATTACAAAAAGAAGGAGCCAATAAGAAAAGTAATTGGTGGATCATGTCAAGAAAAGGTAATGCAGGTATTATTGGATTTGCAGAATAGAGAAACAAAGGAATTACAAGAAAAGGACCATCTCTTCAATGCCATTCAAAATGCAATGGTTGTAAAGAATGCAGAGCATTATTATAGAGTTATGTTTGTGGATGGAAGTTGGAATATTCGGGATGAGCACTTCTTTGAGACACTGGTTGAGATTATGAAATATTACTCCAATAGCTATGGAAAAGAGGCCAAAGTTATTGTGTTTGCTCACAATTCTCATGTTGGAGATGCCTCACAAACAGATAGTATCTATGATAAGGGCCATGAAATTAACATTGGAAGAAAGTGCAGAGAAAACTTTCCAGATGATGTCTACATTGTTGGGTTTTCCACATTTAATGGAAGTGTAACAGCTGCTGATAAATGGAATCAAGATCCTGAATATAAACGTGTCAACCCTGGTATGAAGGATTCAATTGAAGAATTGCTTCATGATGCAACAATCGGTCAAAAGACCAAAGACTACATGCTATTATTTAAAAGCAAGGATCCAAGTGTTGAAACTAATGCAACTTTGAGAAGGGAATTAGAAAAGGAGAGACTAGAAAGAGCTATTGGTGTTATTTACAGACCGAAAACTGAGAGACAATCTCATTACTTTGAAGCAAAGGTCGCAAAGCAATTTGATGCCCTTATTCATTTCAACACCACCACTGCAGTCCATCCAATAGATATGCAACATCAATGGGCTAAAAAGCGACTTGAAGAAACCTATCCGACTGGTCTTTAAAATCCAACCTAATAGGACTTTCACTATGTTAATAGGAAAATAAACGAATTGCACTTAGCTTACTGTTGACCTTAATCAGTCATATTAGAGATGATTATGATAAAAGACTACAGCACCACAGGTTCCCAAGTTGTCTCAAATCGGGATGAGGTGCATTCATCGTGATATGGCCGTAGCCATTCTTTAACTTAAATTGAAATTTACAAATCAACTGAGATGCAATTCTTATTGATTTAACTGTTGACATTAACAGAGTTAATGTTGTAGTGAACACTCGTTTCTATTATTCAAATAAGATGTAAATTTGGCGCCAAATTATACATAATTATTGGCGCCAACAGTGTTACATTTTTTAAAAAAAAAGAACCAACTCCCTTATTATTATTTATTGTACATAAAATGTTAGGAACAACAACACCAAAAACACCAATATCTCCTCTTAGTGGAATGCCAACACAAGGATCTTCTGATGATTCTCTAAAACAACTTCAACAATCGTTAGGAACATCACTTAATCCCAACTCTTCCGATTCAATGCTCTTTTACGCCTCACAGTCTCTGGAGAGAGGAACGAAGGTGCTAGACTTTGCTGACTTTTTTAAATTTCAGTTGAGAGAATATGAGAAGAGCTTACAAACTGTCAACAAGTCTCTTCTCCCACTCGATGAAAAAATATCAACTCTTGACGTTAAGGATCATAAGGATTTACAAACATTTCTTGCTATTCTTCACCAAGGATTCATTTATACAAATAATCAAAATGTTATTCTTCAAGAACGAATTGACAGATTACAATCGAATGATATAGAGAGTTTCTCAAAAACATGGAAGCTCATAAGAGATTTCAATACAGAATATGTGAAAACTCAAAAAAAGAATATTAAAAAGAGAAGAAAGGTGCCAACATCTGTAGATGATCAAATTAGAGAACTTAGAGAAAATAGAGGATTGAAAAAAAAGCTCTACGAAGGACTTGGAGATTTGAGGACAGTATTTGAAGAGTTTGTTCATTCTCAACTATTTTATCACAGTAAGTGTATGGAAATGTGGGCAGCTGTTTGGGAAGAAACTCAAAAGAATAAGAAGGAAGAACAAGCTCGAAGAAGACAAGAAGAGGAGGACGATGAAGAAAAGTTGAATGAATTGCTCAAAGCCTCAAGTGTTTTGCACCAAAATTAAAAATAACATTCAAAAAAAATTAACTAATTTAAATTATTACATCCTTGTTGTTGGATATTTTTTTTAATCACGAATCGGAGCAGAAAGAAGAATAATTTTTTCTTCTCATCATAACAACACAATAACATGCTAAGTAATAGATCGGGTTCAATTCCCAAATCATCTTCTGCACATGGCCCATCTGATAATCAACCTAAACAAATATGTATTTTAATCGACACAACAACAGGAATGAAGACATATTTTGCCTACTTTTTAAACAGAGTCATTGTGCCCTACATGTTGTATTTGAGAAATAAGAATACGGAATTTTCTGCTGTTTTATTTCAAAATTATCCACCAAATGGTGATTTTTTGGTAAAGGTAATTCCTTTCATTAAAGATTATTCCACATTTTACCAAATTTTGGAAGGATTGAAGGAAAAATTCTATGCTGGTGGTATTGCCCATAGTTGTGTCAGTGAAGCTCTTGCAACTTCAATCACTGATTTGGAATGGGACAAGGATGCTTTAAAGTATGTGATGATTTGTTCATCCACTCCATCAGAGCACCCTTGCATTTTGAATGGAATGTATGTTGGAAAGAATGCAATGGAAATTGTAAAAGATATGGTCAAGAAGGGTCTTATTATCTCAATACTCTCCCCTAGCATTTCAAGAAAATGGAAAAAAATAACAGAGGCTTGCAAGCTAGATCCACAATCAATGGTTACCTCTAACACAAGTAATTCTACAGATCCTTTCAGTATTAGTGAAGGATTATCGAGACTCATTCTAGATGCTATGAATTTACATTATCCCAATACAGAATATGGTCTTTTGATAGATTTGAGAGGAGTTGAAAAAGACAAACTCAAACTGCAACCTTTGGAGAAGAATGACAAGAATGAAAAGAATGATGATTCAAACAGTAATGCCAGCGCTAATACCAACAATAGTAGCATCAACACAAATGCCTCCAACACAACCCATATCAAAACAGAAAAGGATGTTACTCCAAAGTTGCCACCAAAAGCCAGTGTTGCTAAAGGTGTTGTAATTCCTCCTGTCATTACAACTGTCACAACTCCACCACCAAGCTTTCTGGCTCCAAGTACTGCACCAACTACAGTTAGCTCAGCAACCAATAATACCTCAACCACACCTCCAACCACTGTAACCACTCCCAACAATCAATCAACTACCACAACTCCAACAAATGGAAGTACTCCTACCAATTCAACCACATCTGGAACTACTTCAACTCCAAATTCTACAGGAAGCACACCTAGTGGAAATTCTACATCTAGTACTGCTGCCAAAACTATTAATGACTACACAATTGGTCCTAACCATGTACAAATTCACAAATTAACATTCAGTATTGATTCTCCTAACTCTATTATTGGACATTTGGAAGGTTATGCTAAAAGTGAAATTGTTGTTGATTCCAGTAAATGGCCAAAAGATATCAAGATTACCAAGAATCTCATGTCCCTTAAAACTAGTATAATTGCAAATCTTGTAAAGAAGGATATGAAAGTTCATTTATGGAAATTAACACCGTCAACCCAGGCAACTAAAATTCCAACTCTATTGAACAATATGGCCAAGAAGAAATATTTCATTACTGCTCCAATTGATGACAAGTCATCCCTATTACTATTCCCTTATCAATACTTGAAGATATACTTTGATAAAACAAAGGAACAGGAAACCATCACCGCCAACACCATTGCCTCTGAACCTGTTTTTGTATCATTCCCAATAGGTACTGAACTGATTGAAAAATGTTCAGAAAAGCCACCACCAACACAACCACAACCATCTCAAGCATTACCACCAAACTTGAACCCTCCCACAGCACCAACAGTGCCAACTACAATACCTGGTTATCAAAATACACAAGGATTAATCTTGTCCAATCCAATGCCATTTCCATATAATTTTGTTATGCCATTCAACATGGCAAACATGCCAAATATGCCAAACATGCCAAATCTTCCTTTCAATCAACCAATGTATATGGTAAATGGTGGTATGAACCTTATGAATAATCCAAACAATAGGAATAATGCCAATAATAATAACAATAACAATAATAATAATAATAAATAGTTAACTTATTACAATAGTACATTGGAAAGATTTTTTGGATTAATTTTAAAGTTTACAACAGAAATGAGTACTCACATATTTTACCGCCAAAATAACTGTAAAAATGTTATTAATAAGGAATTGTACTGAACCCGCCAAATTTTTGTATTTTATTTTGGCGCCACAATATTACAAAAGGTTGTAGTTTTGTTTAAATAACGTAACAGGGTTGCTTGTTCTTAGAAACAAAATTAAAAAAAATCGCTCGTCCTCCATTATAGAGAAACTTGCAAAATACAATCCTTAATAATACAAAATGAGAGAAGTTATTTCAATTCACATTGGTCAAGCTGGTGTTCAAGTCGGTAACGCCTGTTGGGAACTCTACTGTTTGGAACATGGTATTCAACCTGATGGTTTGATGCCATCCGATAAGACTATTGGTGTTGAAGATGATGCTTTCAATACCTTCTTCTCTGAAACTGGTGCTGGTAAGCACGTTCCAAGAGCTGTCTTCCTCGATTTGGAACCAACTGTTGTTGATGAAGTTCGTACCGGTACTTATAGACAACTCTTCCACCCTGAACAATTGATCACTGGTAAGGAAGATGCTGCTAACAACTATGCTAGAGGTCACTACACTATTGGTAAGGAAATTGTCGATTTGTGTTTGGACAGAATTAGAAAGTTGGCTGACAATTGTACTGGTTTGCAAGGTTTCCTTGTCTTCTCATCTGTTGGTGGTGGTACTGGTTCTGGTTTGGGTGCCTTGTTGTTGGAAAGATTGTCTGTTGACTATGGTAAGAAGTCCAAGTTGGGTTTCACTGTCTATCCATCTCCTCAAGTTGCTACTGCTGTCGTCGAACCATACAACTCTGTCTTGTCCACTCACGCCTTGTTGGAACACACTGATGTTGCTGTCATGTTGGACAATGAAGCTATCTATGATATCTGTAGAAGATCATTGGATATCCAAAGACCAACCTACACTAATTTGAACAGATTGATTGCTCAAGTCATCTCCTCATTGACTGCTTCTTTGAGATTCGATGGTGCTTTGAACGTCGACGTTACTGAATTCCAAACTAACTTGGTCCCATATCCAAGAATTCACTTTATGTTGTGTTCTTATGCTCCAGTTATTTCTGCTGAAAAGGCTTATCACGAACAATTGTCTGTTGCTGAAATTACCAACTCTGCTTTCGAACCAGCCTCAATGATGGCTAAGTGTGATCCAAGACACGGTAAATACATGGCTTGTTGTTTGATGTACAGAGGTGATGTCGTTCCAAAGGACGTCAATGCTGCTGTTGCCACTATTAAGACTAAGAGAACTATCCAATTCGTTGACTGGTCTCCAACTGGTTTCAAGTGTGGTATCAATTACCAACCACCAACTGTCGTTCCAGGTGGTGATTTGGCTAAGGTTCAAAGAGCTGTCTGTATGATTTCCAACTCTACTGCCATTGCTGAAGTCTTCTCCAGAATTGATCACAAGTTCGACTTGATGTATGCCAAGAGAGCTTTCGTCCATTGGTATGTCGGTGAAGGTATGGAAGAAGGTGAATTCTCTGAAGCCAGAGAAGATTTGGCTGCCCTTGAAAAGGACTATGAAGAAGTTGGTACTGAATCCCAAGAAGGTGATGGTGAAGAAGGTGAAGATGGTGGTGACCAATAAATTAATTACTCCATTGAGACTTTTTCAAAAAATTATTAAGATTATTCTCAAATCTGAAAAAATTTATATCAGCTCACAAGTAGCTTGATATTGACTCAATTCAAAAGCAGGATGCAAAGTTGATTTCAGCAATTCATCTTTGAATAATGTATTTGGTTGACCATTAATAATTAACGAAATTTTACCCTCTACCTTGTTATGAATCATTTCTAGTGTTTGAATGTTAGTTCCAAAATAGTAATTTTCAATTTCAGAACCCGACTCATTTTCTGGCCAATATTTGTAAATCTTGATTTCGTTGTCCAATTTATGCAAACAGATCATATAGGAGCAGACAGAATAGTTTTTTCCTGACAAGTAAAAATCATCCTTAAATGCATATCCAACAAATAAATTATTCCAACAATTATTGGTGAATTTTGTTTGAAATCTAACAATGTCAAAATTATTAGAATCAATTATGTGATCTGGAATCAGCCCCATACAAGCACATGGCCAATCATCATTATAAATTTTCTGAACTGTTCTATTGTCATTTAGTACTTTCAATTTGTTACTAGTATATTCCGTATCAAATTCAGTGACATTAAAAACCCTTGTTGTGATAGTTGCATCCAATGATGATAAATTATTTAAAATATTATTTTCGCTTATTATTGGAGAAGATTGTGAATTGTTTGATAATATTAACTTTTCCAAATCCCTTTCTCTCCTTTCTAATTCCAATTCCTTCTTTTTTAATCTTTCTTCATATGCATTCAATTCACTCAACTTCCGATTTATCATGTCAAACAAATGGTTTGCACAAAGTTGCAGTGATGGGTCAGTGTTTTGGTTGTTCATCATTTTTTTTATTCTTGCTTTGGTTCCTTTTCTTCTTGTTGATTGTTCTCATTATCTGTTTGTCTCTTTTGTGCTTCCCTTCTACCAATATCTGCAATTTCTTCAATTTCCTCCAAGTTCAATTTATGAGTGATAAGATCATCATAATTGCCCAAGAATGAAATCCTCAATAAATCAATCTTATTTCTCACCAGAAATTCAAATAATTCACTTCCAGAAACAACAGCAATACTGACAGAGTTGTCTTTGGCTGTTTTCATAAAGTTGTGAATTTCCAATGCAGCTACATCTGGAGCTGAATAAATGTGAACAATCTTCTTAGATGGATCCTTTCGAGATGGGACAGCAAATTTATCGACCTCACTCAAACTTTCATTATCCCTCTGGGCAACATAGATCTTTTCAGTGAGATAGAGTCTGGATTTGTATCCCTCTGATTTAGATTCTTGAGATTGCAAGAGTTTAACTTTTTCATCAATGAGCTTTTGGTACTTATTTTGCATGGCTAGGTATGAGCCCTTATTTTGTTTCAAATCATGTGAAACATTTTGCAATTGAATATCCAAATCTTTAAGCTCACCAGCTGTTTGATTTTGCTCCTTTATAGATTTTATCAGTACTGAATATAACAGCTCTGACCAAACAATTGAAGTCCAATCCATAATTTCTCTCAGTTCCGGTGGCGATAACTTGATAGTGTCATCAATGGTGGCAGTCAAGACATCAATACTTGATGTGGATGAGGTGGCAGCCAATATTTGAGCAATATTTGGTGCACTTGACACTTTTACACTTGCATATTCCTTTTTGAGTAATTTTGACTCAAATCTTTCCAGATATTGATCATATTTAAGCTTACTCGAGAATATATTTACATTTCCTAAAATTGAAGGATCCATTGAGCTTCCAGCTTCCAACATGTTCATAAATATAAAATTAGGATATTGAACTATTTTTCTTAAAAATTCAATTTGCAATTTTTCATCTTGTTCCGATAATTCACTCTTTCCTTTCAAAGTAGCATATTTTCCAATTAATTCTTGTATTTTGAGTGTTTTTTCCAATTGAGTTTTATCCGAAATGTAATCCTTTTCATTTCTTTGTTGAACTTGTTGTACCTTTTGTTTTTTGATTTTTTCTTGAGATTTGGCAAAGTTTGATTTGTTCTTGGCCTCTGCCTTTGGTTTACTCACTTGAACACTCTTATTCCTAATTATATTGAAATTTCATACATTAGTAATATATCAATTAATATTATAATTTAAATAATTGTATGAATACTTGAGAAAATTCCAAATTAAAAGACTTACATGATGGTTGCATAGAATCTTCTCTCCCATTGATGAGAAAATTCGTTAGTAGTAAAACAATCACGATTGTTATTGATTGAAGTAACTATTGGAGCATGGTGATTTGCAAAGGCTTTCGGAATTTTCATCCAACAAGATGAAATGTACAAGGATTTCAACGATGATTGTTTAAACATTTTTTTATTAAATAATTCTTGCATTAATAGAATTTGAAGTTTTTAATCTTTTAAACATGATCTATAATCTCTTATGCATTGCATTGGGTAATGATGATTTTTAATAATATTAAACTATTGGATATTTCGGAGTTCTTCATCTCCGGAATCTTAGGAATGAAAAAACGTGTTTCCT
The DNA here is from genome assembly GCF_000004985.1 of Naegleria gruberi. Lineage (NCBI taxonomy): Eukaryota > Heterolobosea > Eutetramitea > Acrasida > Naegleriidae > Naegleria > Naegleria gruberi. The sequence continues at coordinate 279,340 of NW_003163316.1, read as the reverse complement.
AATTATCCACACTCAAACAAATTCCGAAAAAATGTTGCAACAACGATTGCAGTCATCCTCTTCAAAATCCATATGGATGAGAATAAAACAATCATCAGCATCATCATTACTTTTACTTTTGATTGTAATTTCCTATTGTTGTTTGCAAGTAAATGCTCTCGATGACAATCAATTCAAAACTTCACCCTCTTTTGCACTCCGAGATGTTTTTCAAATTGATTCCTCTTTAAATAGTAGTTTTATACAATTACAAGATTCAATTGCTGCTGTTTCTCTTGCTGGAAATCAAGAAGAAGAATTGAAAAATATATTCATTGATCCGAATCATCATGCTCTCTCATATTATCACAAAGTCTTGTCAGAGATGGATTTACTTGTTTATTTCCATACCAATGATTATTGTGCTAGGGAATATAATTTATATGCAATGAGTTTACTTGATTCAATTGTTAATACTATTGAAAAAGTTAGAGCAAAACATGGAAAGAACTTTAATTTGCCAGATGAAACTCTTCTCACAACAAGAGAATCCAAAGCTGTCAATCTCAAAGTTGCTCAATTCAATTGTCTCTCATCTGAATATAATGGTTTATTGTGTGATAAAATTCTTGGTGATTCTTGGAGAAATAGTTGTAAGCAAGATCTTCCATCATTCTTTGAATTGTCTCTAGGAATGAAGACTTCATTGAATGCTGACAGAGTCAAAGTTATGGATGAATATGTTGTGAATAGATTGAGATTTTTGCCTTCAAAGAAGAGACCAGAAACTTCATTGAATGGAATTGCTAATGTTATTCGTGTCAATAAGATTGGAAGACAACAAGATGAAGATAACAAGGTTCAAATTAGAATCACTGCTGACTCTACACAAGAAGAAATTCTGAATGAAAATAATGAATATATTCGTAAGGGTTTGACAATTCCACACCTCGTTTCAGATCTCAAAGACTCTATTTTACAATTCCTCAAATCTCAATATGAATTTACTGAATTTGATGGTGATAAGGAATCCATGTTGGCTACTAGACAATTCCCAAGATCCTATCTCTTCTATGAGGAATGTGATTTTAAGGAATTATTCAATCAAACTAATCCAACAAAGAAGGTTCGTCCAATGAATTTAATGCTCCTCCATAAGGGACCAGCTGATCATGAATTCCCAAGAACTATTATTTCCAATTATATTGAAGTTACATCTGCTCTTTTGAGAGAAATCTCTGCAGGTCTTGTCTATGTCTGTTCAGGAGAAGCAATCAAAGCTTTTGAAGCCACTAGAGACATTAATGGACAAGGTAATTTTGGTACCATCCTTGTCCATAACTTTTTATATGGTAAGAGACAATCTGAAATTCAAGACAGAGGACTTTTATTATTCTACAATCCAGTCATTACCAATATAACAAGCAGTGAACAATTGCATTTATTCAGAGGTGAACCATATGATGCTCAATTTGTCAAGGCTGATAGTAAGGCACTCATGAAACATATCAATCTCATGATGAAGCAAACTAAGGCAGTTAATAGTTTCGCAGATTGGAGAGATACTAACTTTTTCATGTTGAGAGGTTTAACCCCATTGAATGAAGCCATTTATCATTCCATTAAGACTTGGCTCATTAAATCTGTTGAACAAGAACAAGATTTAATCTCTATTGAAAAGGAACTCATTCCATTCCATAACTTGATTAAGGAAATTTTGACCAACTCTACCATTTTGAGAGATTCAAGAGTTGTATCAAAGGAATATCCATCCCAACTTCCAGATGACAATATTGAATATAGTGACAAGATGATTGAAAGTTGTACCATTGTTGATGAATATTTGACTGAAATGCTTGCCTCTTTCAATAGAGCTGCACAAGTCACCAAGAAGGATTTCTGGAGCTTTATTAATGAAAAGATTTCTCAAATCCAACAAGAACTCATCAAAGCTAAGAAGACTATGGGAGAAGAATGTGGAAAAGTCTGTGAAGAATTGTATTCTAAATTATTTGTCATTAACTCATTCAAGATTAATGAAGAACAATTAATGACTCTCTAAATTATTTATTAAATATTATTAAATCATTACAAAAATTATCTTTAAATTTACAAAATTTACAATTATTTCAATTATCTTCTTCCTCTTCTTCCTCTTCTTCACTCTCACTTTCAGCTGGAGGTGGAATATATGGTCCTAATGGAGATGGAGCAGTAGGTGTATCTAAAAAACTGGAATCAGTCAATCCTAAATCTCTCTTAATATCCATTTCAAGTTGTTGTCTTGGAGCTCCCACTTTGTAGAATAATCTGAAATATCTGGCCAATCTTGGATCTGTTTCACAAGTGTACATATTCTCTCCGAGTACATTACCAGCATCATCATTATGAGCTTCACTCTCTACAGGTGATGTTGCTGTCGAATAATTATTTGTTGTTGCTAGAGGGAGAGGAGGAACCATTCCACTCATCATCATGACTGGAGGAGGTGGAATACCCATACTACCTGAAGAAGACATTGAAGGAGGTGGAGGAACAAAACCAGCTGATGATGGTGGAGGTGGGACGAAACCAGCCGAACCTGGAGGTGGAGGAACAAAACCAGAAGATCCAGGTGGAGGAGGGACAAAGCCAGAAGCTGATGAAGGTGGAGGAGGAACTCCTGATGAATTTGTTGTTGTTGTTTCCATTGTTGTTGTTATTGTTGGATTAGAGACAGTGGTGGATGAAGATTCGAATTCTTTCATTTTGCTTTCCATTCCATCAACAGATTTTAATTTACTTTCCAAGAGGGAGAGTGTAATTTCAACACGATGTAAATCATGTTCCACACGGTTTAGTTTAGTTTCACATTGGAGAGAAAAATGGTTGAGCAGAGAAATTGTCTGAATAGTAAAGGAATTGATCAGATCGAGAGTTTGATAAAATTCTATCGGAGTGGCTTCCTTCTGACGAAGACGTGACGTTGAACGATAATGTGGTTGGTTCACTGCTGTTCGAGGAGTAGCAGGAGTTGTCATTTTTTTATATGTTATTCGAAAGTGACTAGATATTTCACAAGTCCATTATCAAAATAAAAAGCTTATTATTCTTTGATTCTCTACTGTGAGTCTTTTTCAAAATAATTGAAGAATAAGCAAATTAAAAGAAAAATTGATTTCATGCCACTTGAAAAAATTAGAAAATGAATTTTTTAAATATTGCAATAAAAATTAAAAAGAAAATATTTTAAATCCATAGGACTGATGATGATGCAGAGTAATCTTCTTCGTTTCCGAAAGACACTTCATCCCATGATGATGATGAAGACTACTCTACCAGTATATGCTTACCATCATTCTACTCAACAACAACAACAACAACAACACTCAAGAAAAGTTGTTCATAATCCGAAAAAACAAGTATCATCTTCATCGAATAGTACTATGAATACAAGCCCAATTACAAATAATACATCTCCCATTAGTAATAATAATAATTTAAGTTTGGAAAAATTACCATCTACCATGTCTTCATATTATAATTATGTTCCTATGGAAATTCCAATGGCTATTCAAGAAAAACTGCAAGAATATGAAAGAAAGAACAATGTAAAGATTTTATATTGTGTCGAGACAGGAAGTCACTCATATGGATATCATTGTGAATCACTTTCCGATTTTGATATTCGTTTTGTGTATTCATCATCATTGAGAGATTATTTAAAATTGAGGAATATGCTTGCAACTTATAGAGGAGGAGAAAAGAGCAAAATTCCTACATCAATTCAAAACATTTTTAAATGTAATGTGAATCCAATCCGATGCGTTGATATACTGGGATGGGAGTTACGTAGATCTTTTTCATTCATTTGGTCTGGTAATTCTTCAATTCTTGAATGGCTTGCCTCCGAAAGAGTGCTCGTTTCTCGAACTAATAATATTGACAGATTGAAGAATGTAGCTGCTAAAATTATTCATGGAAGTCCTTATACAGTGGCGTATGCAAAACTTAATACTGCAAAAAAGAATTATCACAATATTTTGGATAGCAAGGACAAACCACCTACATCACAACGAGATGTTTTGGATGTGAAAAAGACTCTATTCATTATTCAAACACTATTGAGTGTAAATATTTTGGAATGGAAGTATTTAATCAATACTAACCACGCTGATGTTGCTGAACCATTAGAAAATATAATAATTTTGAATTTTAGAAGATTATTTGATACTGTTAAAGCACTGAGAACAATTGAAATTGAAAAAGAAATTGAGGAATTATATTTGTTAAGGCAACAAGTACCAAATGTTCCATTATCTTCATTACATTTTGGACAACGAGTTGAATCATGGATTGTTTATGAATTGAATAGAGTTAATGCTGTTTGTAGTTCACTATTTGTTAAACATTCCAAAGATAGATGGGCTCAACATGACCAAGCTATCACTGATGAATTGGATGCACTCTTTTTAGATCTTCTTTTGGAGAATGACAAGTCGTTTACATACCACCCAAACAATGGACAATAAAGAGTTCTATTGGCGCCAAATTTGAATTACTTCCTCAATAAAAACACACAGAAATTGCAAACAAAAAAAATTAGCATACCAACAATAACCTTACATTGCAACACTTGCTAAAGCAAATTGAAAATATTCCTTGTTTAATTTAAACACCAACAACAATATAGAAAATATGAACTTGGTAAACCATTCTTCCTACTTGGGTCTTAAATCATTGACCCTAGCAATGTTGTTTTCTTCTTCGGTCTATTGTGCACCAAGTAGTAATTTCCTGCTTGATACTATTAGTAGTAGTCTTTCATACCAATCAATTATATTGACTACTTGTATTGCTATTCTTTTGGGAGTAGTTTTCAGTCTGAAATCCGAAAAGGAAGCCTCAAAGAGAAAACTTGAAGAACAAGCAGAACGCATAAAGGCTGTGGAAAAGGAAAACAAGAGTATTCAATCTAAATTGTCCAACATGGAGAAAATCAAAGATCAACAAAAGGAAGAAATTGCAACATTGCAAAAGGAAATAACAGAGAAAGATTCCAGAATTGCTACCTTGATGAAGGAAAAGCTTGATTTGAACAATGCCCTTACAAGCCAAAAGAAGGAATCAAAGATAATTAAGGAAGACAAGAAACAACTCAAAGAAGAAAGAGAACAGTTTGTTAATGAAGTATCAAACATGAAGGTGGAGCTTGAAAAGCTGAGAAATATCAAATCCGAAACAGAGACTAAATTTGCTTCCCTTGAAAAACAAGTCTCCTCTAAAACTAAGGAAATTACCACATTGAAGGATACCGTTATCGCAAAGGAAAGATCCGTTCTTGAGAAGACTAAGGAAGTTGAAAAACTCACTCAAGCCAAACAAAGAGATGCCAAGGAAATTGCTAAACTTTTGAAGGAAAAAGAAGAATTATTGGCAAAGATTCAATCATTTGTTCCAGCTACTTCTCCATCTCCTTCTACTGAAGTTGTTGAACAATTAAAGAAACAACTTGATGACACTAAGAAGGAGTTGTTACAGAAAGATGAATTGCTCAGAAATTGTAATCTCGACTTGAACAAGGAGATTGAAGAAACCTCTCGCAAATTCAAGGAAATTTCCAAAGAGGTTGAACATATCAAGCATGAAAGGGATGAGGAAAAGAGAAAGAGTGAATGCTTGCTTGTTGAAGTTACCAAGCTTTCTTCCCAAGATGAAACAAACCAAACAAGAAACAAGGAACTGGAAAAGGAGATTGCAGAAAAAGAGGAAATAATTGCTAAAAACATTCAGGCTTTACAACAAACAAAGACGGAATCTGAGAGTAAGGATAAGGTAATTTCTGATAATAAGGATTTGATTCATGCAAAGGAAGAAGCTATCGAAAGTTTGGTTTTAGAATCCGAAGGTTTAAAGAACCAATTGTTGTCATTAACCAATACATTGGAAGAACAAGAAAGGATAATTTATGAAAGTAATGAAGTGTTGAAGAACAACGAGCAAGTCATTGAAACATTACAAAAGGAAAGAGAGCAACACAAGAACGATATTGAAAATATCAAAATGCTCAAGTCAGAGCTCAAGACAAGAAACTTTGAAATTAATCAAATGAGAGTAGATGTTGATGCTGGAAAGAAGCAATTAAAAGAATGCACTGACAAACTTACAACCACTCAAAAAACCACCAAAGAAAAGGAATCACAGATCCAAAAGTTGAATCAAACGGTAGAAGCACTCAAATCAGATTTACAAAAAAGAGATGAAACCATTTCTTCAATTAATGATCAACGTAAAAAGAAGGAAGATGCTCTTAATTCCACTATGAGTGAAGTTGAAAAATTAAAGAAAGAGGTTGCTCTGGGAAGTGAAACTGTTGCAACATTAACAAAGGAATTGATTGCTGCCAAGGAAAAGGGAGAAGAACATTATAGAGAAATGCAAAAGTTGAATGAAACCTTAACCACTCTTTCAAGGGAGAAGGAGAAATCTACAGAGATGATCACCAAATTAGAACATTCTCTCCAAGAAACAAGCAACATATTAAAGGAATTAACGGAGAAGGCTTCAACTGAAAATCAAGAGCTCAAGAACACTATTACAACACTCCAAGAAGAAATTGAAATTCTTAAACAAGATGATAACAAAGATTCCGAGAGCAAAGTTGTTGCTTCCGAGAATATTGAGTTGAAACAACAAATCAAATCTTTCCAAGAAGAGATTGAAAAACACAAGAAGGTGGCTGAACAACAGGCTCAAATGAAGACTGTTATGAACACTGCCATGTCTGAAGTTGATGAGGTTAGAAAGATGATGGAGCAATTCAAACACTCCAATCAAGAATTAACCAAGATTGTAAAAGAAAAGGACGCCAAGATACTCGAATTGATTCAATCAAAGGCTTCCGATACTGTACAAAATTTAAAGGAAAGAGATGATATTCAATTGCAATTAACAAAGGCTCAACAAACCCTTAAAGAGTTGCAAGAAGTTTCTGCAACAGAAAGGGAACAATCTCAAACGAAGGTTGAACTTCTAGAAAAACAATTGTCCGAACAAGACACTTCTTCAATCAAGGAATCTTTTGAAGCCCGTATTAAGGAAATGCAGGCAGAAAGAGAAGAAATTGAAAATCAACTCAAACAAAAATCTCAACAAGCAGAAAAACAATCATCAGAATTGACAGAAGTGAATAATAGAGTGGAAAAATTAATGAGCGAATTATCAAAGAGACAATCAGAATTTGAAAAGTTGAGAGCAGATTTCGATCTAGTTTGCTCGAAATCAAAAGACTCAAAGGATGTATCTTCATTTACTAAAAGAATTGAATCTCTGGAAAAGTCTCAATCCTCACTCAACCAACAATTGGACAAGGAGAAAAGTGCCAAAGAAAAGGCTCTCAAGGAAGCTAAGGAAAAACAAAATGCTGAAAGAACTGAAAGTAAGAAGAAGATTGATGCTTTGGAAGCAACAATTAAGAACTTGACAGACAAAGTTAGCTCAGCCGAAAATTCATCTGTAAAGGATAAGGAAGAAATCAATGAACAAATGAAGGTTGTACAAGACCTCTCACTTAAGGTTTCAATTTTGGAAAAGATGAATATTGAACTGGAAGAATCTAAGAAGGCAGTTGTGGAACCAATTATTGTTAAGGAAACATCATCTCAAGAAGTTGAGGAATTGAAAACAATAATTGTCAAGAAAGATATTGAGGTAAATGATTTGAGAGAAAACATTTCCAAATTGATGGATCAGCTCAACATTTTGAAGAGTGGAAATGCAGCTCAAGTAATGGCAGAAGTTGAAAAGTTAAAGAAGCAATTAGCCCTCGCTGAAGATTCCAAAGCCAAAATTACAAAGAATTACAATGAAGAAAAGCTCAAGGTTGAAAATTACAAGAAGGAATTATCCAGACTCAACAAGAAGAAATAAAAAATCAAGAGTGAAATTTTAATTTTATCTAAAATAGTTCACTCAACTATTAAAGTATCTTTTATGGAAACGATAATAAAAAACCTCAACTATTTTCCACTCTCAAAAAAAAATGTTTGAACAAGAACTAGAGGACAGATCATCTTTAACAACCAAGAGCCAGGTACCCTTATTAACATCATCAATGAGCAGAGGTAAAATGTCATCACTATCAACAACAACAACATTAGATGAACAGCAGCACCAGCAAATCAATGGAATTCCTACTCCATTATCTAATAGAAAATATTTTGGAGATTCCGAACTAGTAGATGGTGCATCAACACCAAAACAACACCACCATCATCATCACCACCACCATCCAACAAAACCTCCACTCACCACAAAAGCAAAAAAGATTGAATTGGCTAAAAAGATTGGACGTGTTGTTTATTCATTGTTTTTATTAATTGTGATGGGAGGACTAATTACATTGGATGTTATAACACAACCAAAGAATTCATGGATTTCTAGAGGTTCTATTGTGATTGCTGTTACATTGTTTGGTAGAACTATTTATGAATTTCTGTTTGAAATTTTGTATGAATGGATTTTGGACTATTTCATTACTGAGGAAATAAAGAAACCTAACGAAAATGTGTAAATAAAAATTGTAAAGTAATTTCTATTATATTGAAAACTGTAAATTCCGAATATTCAACCATTCGAGACAAACAATTGAATTTTCATTTCATTATTCAATTTTACATTTTCATCATCTGAAAATGTCAGAGAGTGCAATAAAGTATTTGTTAAAATTATCAATTTCTTTATTGAATTTTATAAATGAAACTCATAATATATACAATTAAATAATTTAAAAGAAATAACATTGAGCAAAATCTGGTTCAACTGGATAAGTGTAAACTGGATTGTAATTGTAAATCAATGAGGCAAGTTCACTTTGTTCATTTTGGAATTTGTGTTGACTCTTTCTAGCTTCATTGACAAAGAATTGAGAAAAGTACATGTTAGCTTGTAAACTATCAAATGAATGATCGATATCTTCATGACACCATTCAAAGGCAATTTTTTCTGGATGGAATTGACTGGCATAGATTGGATATCTCTTGTTTTCATAAAGTGAAATAAATCCCTTTCCATTTCTATCCTTATTAATTGCTAAAAGTAAATTTTCAGAAGTGAGCTTTTGATTGGTCATCCAAGATGGAATAGGAACACCATAATGATGATTATTAAGAGTGACAGGTTGAGTTGCCAAAGTATTCATGTATGAAATTGGACAATTATTGAAAATTCTACTCATCTTTTTAGTGTCTGGAATTGAATTTGTAAAATTCAATGGCATTGAAATGTTATAACTATCAAATCCACCAGCAAGAATGTTAGAATCACCAGACAAGATAATTGTCAAGGATTGCATTCCCAAACAAGTTCCCCAAATTGGGAAGGAATCTTGATTTTTATCATAGGATTCCATTGACCACTTGACAAATAATCCTAAAGTTTTTAAATATGGAGTCCAAGAACCATCATTATTGGTTAAATCGGTACCACCTATATATTTTCATTATACAAATCATGTATTTTCATTTATGAATTTCATATATTTTCATATATTAAATTCCAATTTAAATATTCAATATAAATTTCATTCATAAATTTCATTGATCATCATCATCAATATAAATATTCAATTATTCACATCATGAAATTTCAAATTATTAATATTTACCTCCTGGAAAAACAACACCATTCAAAGATTCAAATAATGTACGTAATTGACTTTCAGGTAAATTATATGGAATTGGAACAACACGAGCACCACCAGATTCAACATATTTAACATAGGATGCAGCAATATAGGTGTTACCATATCTACTCAATGTACGTCCTGTTGGTTGTGCAATAATTCCTATAATTGGACGATCATTGGTTTTTAATAATTTAATATTGTGTTTCAACTTGAAGCCGAGCTCGGCTCCGTTGATAATCAATGTATTACATCCACAAAAGAGAATGGCAAGGATGAGAATAAATGTACGTGGATGGAGTAGCATTTTTTTTTTTGATTTTTTAAATGATGATTATATTATTGATATTTCGGAGTTGTCATGTTGAATAGTATGGAGCTTTAGATTACAACTTTCATGAAAAAGAATGAAATGTGCTTTTGTTGTTGCCCACAACGTAATTTTTAATATTAGGATTTAGAAGAATTCAATTTTATAAGATATTAAACGTTAATATAAATTGTGTATTAATGTACTTTAATTTCAATTTTCATTAATTCACTCCAACAAATAAAAGACTAGTTACACTACAGTGTTTTCAAAAGTAAATTAAAAAACTGACGACAAGTCTAGAGAATTTTCACGTATACGAACATGTATAGCGTATTGTAATAAAAAACTAGAGTGGGAAAAACATTTTTATTCCAAGCTAGAATTTGAAAATAATTTTATTAGTCAATATTTTTCATCCTATCAATGAGGTAAAGTGAAATTCAATTTTTTTAATAAATCACCACAGGCTGTTTAGCTCAGTGGTAGAGCTTCTCTCTCGTAAGGAGAAGGTCGAGGGTTCAATCCCCTCAATAGCCATTTGAATTTTAATCTTTTGCTATTTTCACCATCCTTTTACTTTTTCGATCTTTCAACTTTCTATATCTTCACATTCACATGCTGTGCTACCTATATCTGAAATATTACCTTCCATCTCCAAGTAGTTATCGAGAACGAGCTGTTCTAAAGTGTCGATAGGTTTTTGGCTTGAATTTTTCTTTTCGGAAATTAATTCCGATTTTTTAAAAATTTTCAAGTTGTCATTCAGTACCAAACGTGTAATTCTTGTAAATTCTTGTAAATTCGAAATATTTAAGATGCCACGTTTTGAGATTAAAATTTAAAGCAAAAAGGAAATTGTAGTGTACTCCATTGCTTAAAGACACAACAGGCAAACCTGGCAAGTGAGGTCTAATTACGGATCCGCAATTACTAATTCGATTGCAAAATGGATAATATTCATTTTCAACAAACAAAAATTTTCATTTTCACATTTTCATGTTTTCATTTGACTGTTGTAAAGTAATCGTTTGCTTGGTTATAAAGTCTATTAATGGTTGAAAAATTTTACAGAAAAGCTTATTATATTTTTTAATTAACCAATTTATTTTATTATTTTCAAAAAATATCTGCAATTAATTTAGCAAAACCAATCAGTGTGCAATTGTACAATGTGCTTTGTTGTGCAAAACCCTGGCTGCTTATTTTTCCATAGACAATACTCTCTGAAAACTCAACAAGTTCATCATTCTCTCCTTCATTCCTAAATCAATAACTTCCGATCTTGCATGCTTTTCCATGTGCTCAAAATAATGGCATCCATCACAGAGCAATTCAAATTCCTTCAACTTTTCTAATTGTTGTTCTTCAGTCATTGCAAGAATTAACTTGTACTCATTAACATTATTGGCTATTTCCCTCTCTTCATCATCAATATCTTCTGTTGCTTGGGCTCTCTTCTTCACACCATCCCTATTCTTGTGATGCACATGAAAGATCTTTCCCAATTCTGAATTGGATTCAAAAGACAGACCACATTCCTGACATTTTCCTCCCATCAGGTTGATCATCTTTTCATGACAATATTGCCAATTAGAACCACCTTCAACATTCCTTGCATGTTCCAAACCATGACAAGGTCTACACAATACTTCCAACTTTTCATTCTTCTTGAACCAATCAGCACCAAACTTTTTGAACTCGGGAATGAATTTTGTTGTACTCCTAAATGTCTTTGTAAAGTCGTGATCCTTATACATGACATGATGAAGAGTGAATGCATTAACCTCATGTAAATGTTCCATTTCAATACGACATCTATTGCACTTGATTGACAAATCATCCTTCTCCAATACTTCACTTAAAAAAGTTACGACCTAAAATGTTGTTTTTCATCAAATAAAATTATATGTGTTCAACATGCATTTTTGAATTTCTGCCAAGTTTCCATTCTCTTTTCATTATTCTTGAATTTATCTGGGAAATGATCATACAATTCTTGGACATATTCAAGATAAGCCCTTGCCAATTTCAAACCATATTCATGAGAAATATTGGATGAAGGTCTTGGAGGACACTTGTTGAGTTTAACATTATCCAATATGGGAAGGAATTCTTCCAAGATTGAATTGTTTGGTTGGTGGAGTTGATTCAATGGTAGAATCCTTTCTCTTACTAGTAGTTGCTATTTCACTAATTCATTAAATCAATGTATTCAATGTACTACCTTCTTTCAAACATTCTTTTTTCATATATTGTGTTTATGGCAAGGAATTCTTGATAAACTATTCCATTCAGGCATTTTTAACAATTCCCAATTCTTCAAAAAACCAATTTCTTTACTTTCATTTCTTTTTCGAAAAAAATATCAAAACAAAATGGATGACTTGCTCTCCAATCTCTCACCCGAGGTTTATCATGCTCTCATGACAGAAATGCGAAACGAAATGGGTGATCACGGTCTACACAACTACACAGAACAAGCCACTGCCTTTCAACCTCCAACTACAAATCAAGTTTCCAAGGAAAGATTTACACGAGCAGCCATTCTCAAACATCATTCAACAGCATTGATTAAATATCGACCATCGGAAGGGGATGTTTGTGCATGGAAGGATAGAGGACAAGTGTGGAAAGGTCAGGTTGTGAAAGATTTGGAAATTGTAAAGGGAATGGAATTGATTCAGATTGAACAATTGAAACTCTCACCAAATAATTCACCAAATCATCCAAATAGAGGGAAATATTTATTTGCTAGAATTTGTCAACCAGTGTTTAGAATGACATCAGTGATGACTATTGTAGAAAATGGGTTGACTGATTTAAATACTAATATTGTTCAATTAGCTATTTACAATTATGGAAAAGTTAATATATCTGAAGAGTTTAGAGTTGGTAGATATGTCATTATTAAGAATCCATATTACAAAATCTATTCGGATGAATGGCCAGGATTGAGAATTGACAATCCTAATGAATTGTTTTTTGTGGATGATCAGAAAATTATTTCACAACTGAAAGAATCTCACAAACAAAAAGTAGAAGAGTTGACTGAACCTCCAAAATGGAAAATTATTGTAACAGATTATGTAATGACAGAAAGAGTTTTACATTCTGGATTTATTTACAATGATTCTTCAATTTTCTATTGGGGAGGTATTTCTCATACAGAAAAGGATTTGATTTCTCGACAAATGAGTGAAACTTTTGGTGAATTAATCATGTTGGATACTTACTCGAATATACTTATTACTCCAGTGGTTAGTGGAGAAATTCCTGAAGCTGGAAGAAGAAATGGACATGTTTTCATTTCTGATTTTGAGGAAAAGTATGCTTATTTAATTGGTGGAGGAGATGATGGAGTTAATGATGGATCCTTTCGACTCTGTTTAAAGACATTCGAATGGAAAAAGTTAAAATTCAAGTTTAATTTGGTTCTTTCATGTGCAGCAAGTGTTCCTGGATTTATTTACATTTATGGAGGTAGACAGTATTCAGGTGAATTATGTAAAAATGTTGGAACCTTTTTCAGATATGATATCAAGAATGAAAAGCTTCAAAAATTGAACATTTCCAAACCTTGTCCTTCAGACAAATCAAAATCTTGCATGACTAGTATTTGCAATGGAAAATATTTGATTTTATATGGTGGAGATGGATCAAGATTGGATTCTTTGAACGATATGTGGCTATTTGATTGTTCTTCTCTCGAATGGATTGAAATTTCTAACATTTCCAAGACTAAACCACCTCCAATGACTCACTGTGGTTGGTCTAAAGTGAAAATCAATGGAAAGGACAGGGCTTTAGTGTTTTATGGGGGTACAGGAATGAATGGAGTGGCAAGTAATGAAATTTGGTCACTCGACTTGAATACATTCAATTGGGAAAAGGTTCTGACTACTTCAAAGAATATGGAAGCATTAACTGGATATTGTAATCATGTTTCAAAAATGAGATTGTATGTTTATGGAGGAATGGATAGATTGAAAAAATTAAGCAACAAGATTTATTGCTTTGATTTGAGATATCACTTTAGAAATTTGAAGGATAATTTGGAATTGTATGATTGGCAATGTGTGGAATGTCAAAAATACACAACACAAAAGACCAAATGTGGAAAGTTTTCATGTTGCTCTGGTAAATGTGAGGAAAATTATAGCAAAAAACATCCAGAACCTGTTAAAGATATTCCACAACAGAAAATTCCTGAACAATCAATGAAAGAAATTAAAGAATCATCAAGTGAATCATTAAGAGAAGTGGAATTAAGAGAACAAGTGGAATTGTTACAATTTGCATTGAAAAGAAAAACAAATACAATGCACCAGCTCATCGACCAAGTCTCTGAAATGGATAATTTGAAGAAAACTCTTTCAGACAGAGAATTTCAAGTTCAGAATTTGGAGATTTCAGTAAAGGATTTGACACTTGAACTCAATCGATCCAAGTTCAATTTAGAAAATATATCCAAAGAGTTGATCACATCCAATTTAAAGTATGAAAAGAGAATGGAAATTTTACACCAAGAAAAATCACGATTGGAAAATGAAAATAGACAATTCGAAAGGAAAGTTAAGGAAATTGATTCAAAGAAAAGTCAACAAGTGGAAAAGAAAGTTCAACAATTAGAAACTAAACTTAATGAAATGACCCAATCTAACAAGCAATTAGATTTGGAAAAGGAAAATCTCAAGAAAAAGACTGTAGAACAATCGAATATCATTCAAAATCTTCGACTCTCCAACACTAATCTCGAACAACAAGTTTTAAAACTTAATAGGGAATGTACTCAATTGGAAACTCAAACTCATCAATTTTTATGTGACTTGGAGGAGAAGGAAAAGGAAAATCAAGATTTGATTGGAAAACTTGCTAAATATTATGAAGATTTAGAATCACAAGAACCCAAAGTCAATAATCATGAACATTTACATCAACAAGAACTATTTGAATGTATTATTTGTATGGATAATAAGGTAGATCATGTGAGTGTTCCGTGTGGACACTTATTTTGTTTGGATTGTATTTCCAATCAAGTCAATTGTCCAACATGTCGAGGAAAGATTGAATCCAAGGTAAAAATTTTCCTAAACTAGTAAATTTACTGAAAGTTTCTTTCAAAATATTCACACAACCATGGAAGAAGATTTTGCTGTTGTGCTTATTCATCTTGTGAAAATTGATTGTCTAGTTGACTAGAAATATTTCCAATAAAATTTCATTTTCTATTTTCATAAATAAATTTAAATTTCCTATTGTGAACATCAATAACAACTTGAGAAAATCCCCTATTTCTAAATTCATTTTCCTTCAGTCTCTTCTCTTGTTTTCCTCTTTTACTTTGCAAATCATCATTTTGATTACAATTTCCATCATCCGAAGCTAAAACGATCAAATCAGAAAATTTGGAAATTTCTTCAAATTGAACTGGGCGAAATAATTTTGTTTTAAAGCAAAATATAGAGTTACTTGTTAAAACTTCTTGGAAAGAGATTCCAGCATTGCCTACGTGAATAGAAATAATTTCTCTCATTTTTTTGTGGTTTACAATTTATTGTAAACAATTTTATAATATTTACATAAATATAATTAATAATAGAAGAGTATAATCAATTTTACGGAATCAACAGTAGTTGACCACAGTATTTCACATACTATTTATTTTCCAAATTGCAGATTGAATAAGCCCGCTCCAAAAAAAAATGTCATCACCATCTTCCCACACTATTCTCTGCATTTCCACACCATCACAAATTGCTTCTTGTCTGGCAACGTATCAAGAATTACGTCCACACCTGATAGATGAACAACAATTCGTTTTGCAAATTGAACATCAACAAAAACAAGATGGTTTTAGATTGAATGCAATTTCGATCGGTGATGAAATTGTTGCACTCGTTGGATATAGAATTATGACAACAACTGCATGGGGTAAAATTGTGTATATTGATGATTTGGTTTGTAAGGAATCTCATAGAGGAAAAGGATTGGGAAGTCAATTGTTACATTTTGTGGATAATTTTGCAAAGGAGAATGGATGTAAACAAGTTCATTTGGATTCTGGATATCAAAGAAATGCAGCTCATAAGGTTTATTTGAATAATGGATATATTTTAGGTTGTCATCACTTTATTAAAACTTTAAATTAATTTCATTATATTCTAAATCATTATTGTTCTGTTTAAAAAAGACTACAGCACCAGAGGTTCCCAAGTTGTCTCCAACCTCAGTACTGATGTGGCTCGACGATGCTTAACTTCTCAAATCGGACGGGATGAGGTGCATTCATCGTGATATGGCCGTAACCATTCATTAATTAAAAATAATTGTCATATTAAATCAATGGCAATTAAGTCTAAATAAAATGATTGTTGCTGGTTTAACACTTGAAAAACAATTGCAGCTCTTATGTATTTACATTAATTTTTAGTACTTCTTTTCCTTTTCTTTTCCTCCACTGGATTATCTTCTTCATCATCAGCCTTTTCATATGGTACAACAATATTGTTACTGTTTAATTGCTCTCTCAGTAACTTGAATTTACCTCTCTGTGGAGAACGTACAACAGTTCTGAACCGTGGTGACTGGAAGGTGAGGAGAAGTGTTGTGTCATTATAAATATTTACATTGAGTCTGAACTTGTCTGTTACATTGTCACTGCTTGTTTCTCTGAACCTAAACTCCAGCTTGGCTTTGTTGTATCCGTGCTGTAATTCATTGTATTAAAAAATTGTAATGGTATAAAGAAAGTTGACAGGTTGAACAAAATCCAATAAAAGAAATCATGAAAATGAAGAGTTAATTAAACATGGAATGCACCTCAGTTTAGCTTACCTTTGAAACGTCAAATTCTTGATAACATCTACCTTTAATACCTCTCTTGCCTTTTCTTTCCTTTTTAACACAAAAAATTGGAGTATTGGTATTGCCACATACTAATTCAATTTTTACCCATAGATTGGGTAAGCCACAATTCACAGTGCACACACGCAATGTATACTTGAGTGAGCTCAACAAGTGATTCTCTCCATTGTACTTTTCAAAAACCAAATTCTTTGTTGAGATGACAACTTCATCAGGTGTGAGCAAGGGTTGTTGATCAAAGGGATCATAATTATGCAAACCAACAATGCAGTCTGCTTCGGAAAAGAAGGAAGGTAAATACTTTTTAGAAGATCCTCCAGTGTTGTACTTTTTCTTTGTTTCACCACTCTCTGACATTTTAATATAAGTAGGGATTCTATTCACACAAACTATTTAAATTTTAAACTATAATTGCGTAATATATATTGTTGTTGTATAGCTATTTGCACTACAAATTTCAACAATAGGGACGGAAATTTTTCAAGATCGTTTAAGAACGTGCTGGTTACTATCACGTGATTGTTTAAATCAAGACTGCCGGCAACACAAAATGAAACGCGCAACAACGGAATTTAACTGCCAACAACAAATTATTGGTACTCTAGATTGGGTTGGTTGTTTTGTGTTAAACCTTCCCACAACAATAGGTGATGCAAATTTTTTTAATGTTGTGATGGCGTGTTCTGAGGACGCAACTGAGTCACAACATGACAGAAGGGAGGAGTTGTTATTGGTTACCATGTGAGGAGGGCGTCCAGTGTTTTTGTACGTTGCGTCTACCGAATTTGCTAAAAGGATTTGTTGGATGGTGATGTATTCATCTCTTTTATGTACCTCATTCCTTGTCAATTACAAATAAGCTTGGATGGTGGTTGCTTTAATTTGTATTTCAATAAGCTTGATGGGTATTCGTTTACATTGGTAATAGTTTACAATATCAATTTTAATGCTTTTGATGGCAAAGTTTATTTCGCAATCAGGTCATTCAAATTCTCAATGAGATTGGATTAAACAATTGTGTATTAAAGAGTGTATTTGGTGTCAAAGTTGAAGAGGTACCGACAGATGGTTTAACTATGTATTAGAATGTTATCCTATCGTACGTTATCCTGTCCTAATAACTCCTTTTGAATACCGACAGATTTACAGAAAACCAAACTACAATTTTTAGTTCGCCAAGTTGATTAAAGATTTGAAGAATTAAGAACTCAGTAGGGCTTGTAACAATTTCATAATTGATGAACTAAACACGTCATAACGGATAGCTTTCTGCCATTTTAAAATTCAAAGTACTTTTTCTTAAAATCCAATTTAAAAAAATGTCAACAGAGCCCATCACCCAACAACGACAATTTACATTTGATCACTATCGGGTGAAAATTCCAGCTGAAATTTGGCTTCAAATAGCTCAATATTTACGTGTGCAGGAATTGAATGAGTTGGCGAGGAGTGACAGTGCCATGTTTGATTTTATATTTTGTAGGAATTTAAAGAATGAAAATGGTCTTGTTCAAGGGTTGAAGAATTGGTTTAATCTTGGTTTAACGACTGAGAAAGCTCAAGAATTAGATGATTACACACTCATTCAGAGATTTATTTGGAAGCGATTATTAATACACTACTTTCCAAGATTCAATCCAGAAATTAATGTAAAGAATTATTTAGCAGTTCTTCAGAGAAGAATTAAACATTTGCGAAAATTTCCAAAAAACAACTTCTTACATGTTGATGATGATTTTATTGAGAATTGTGAATGGGTGTACAAGTGCCCAATCAATTTTACTCTAATTGGAGAAAATTATCAGGAAACTGCCCTGTGTAAAGTTTGTAATGAAACTGTTTTCAGAGTGAGGCATTTAGAATCATTCAAGTATCACAGTGATGCTGGACATTGTGTGGCATTCACATACAAAGGAAAAGTTAGTCGAGGTTGCATATTGTATTAGAGTTAACAGGTACAGTGTATATTTTACCATTTGAGGGCAGTTGGCGTAACAATATTCAACTTTTCAACAGCATGATATTGAGTGTGAAGGATTGATTTTGCTTGTACAGAACCCACAGACCCCTTAATCCAATTGTAATATAAATTATTCAAACCTTCCTTGACAAGATTCGAATTATTTTCACAAAGAGATTTGATGTTAGAAATGTCATCCCTATAAAGCTTTTCAGTTTGGGCCAAATGCTGCTTTGGGGTAATGGTTACAGAAGAAGGTGAGTCGATATCCAATGTGATCTTTGGTTGTTTGACCTTCACTTGACCTCCTCCATTCAGGCATCCAATAGGACAAGCCATAACTTCAACAAAATGGAAAGGTTCAGAATTGTCTGCTTGTTTCATTCTTCTTACCAAGTTTTGAATATTTCTAAATCCATTTGCAATTACAAATCTCAATAAAATCTTTGAAGAATCAGTTGGATCAACTAGTACAGTTTCTCTATAGTCGCTATTTCTCTTGCTTTCAAATATAAGAGTCTTATCTCTGAGGTCAATTCCAAATAATTTCTTGGCAGCATATTTGAATACAATCTCACAATAACCACCAGATCCTGTGGCATCACTTTCAGATCCAAGCCATTCAAGTAAAGTGGCATCCTCACTAATATCTTGGGTGGAATGATGTGTGGATTGAGACAAAATTTCAAAAATGCTATCCAATTGATACTTTTCGTTTTTGATGAAATTTTCTGTGTTTCTAATGAAATCTTCAGGAGTTTCTATTTGAAGTTCCTTCTGAAGGAGTTCTGTAATTTCGCTACTAGTCAATACCATATCAACTTTATCGAAAGGATCATTGGTAAAGTCTGGTCTGCTAGCCTCTAATTTCTTATCAAAGCAAGGCATTACAGTAGTATGGTAAACCTTCAAATTTTCAAGTGAAATCTCATTGGATAACTGTTTCATGTTGCTGGTTATGAACTTTTTGACAAAAGTACCCATAATTTGTTGGGGAGATTTAACTGTTGAAATGGATGGAATAATTTCAGGTTGAGTTTTTTCTGCATAACAAATCCACCCAGGGCAAGCACTAGCAAAAACAGGTCCCTTGCCTTCCTTGTATCGATTGAGAAAATCTTCACACAATTCCAAATGAGAAACCAATCTTGCAAGGGTTGAAGTCTCAAAAACTGCAACAGCTCCAAACTTAACCTTAAACAGGTATGACAACCGAGAGAGACACTCTCTCACTGATGAGCACTGATAATAGGAAGATAATGAGGCTGCACTTTGTTGAGAAATTGTAATTACAAATATAGAATTTGGTTGTGGTTTCACAACTCTTTTCGATCCAGACAATAGGATCGAATCAAGATCATCTTCCAAATCCGAAACATTCACCTTATCTTGAATTTTCTCAATAAATGGGGAAAATAATTTCATTTCCTTTAAGCTTGTCAAGAATTGTTCCACACTTTGTTGATTTACCAAAACACTTTCTGCAGTAGTAACACAACCAGAACAAGCCAAACAATCAGCCAATTCAATTTTTGCAATTTTCTTTGGTTCGGCTTGTTGACTATTGTTCAAATTAATGGTTCCTCTATTATTGCTTCTTCCGATTCTTCTTGTGGGATTTCTATTTATCGAAACTCCTCCCACAGAATCATCATTGTCAAGAGAAACACTGACTGCAGCAGTACCATTCTCCGATGTGATGTTTTTGCTAGATGTTGTTGAATCTGACTTTGAATTGGTCATGAGAAAGGGTTTTATGCAATCTTGTCTATTCATTGGTAGAAAGTCGTCCAAATCGGCCAGCATGAGTGCTGTCGACATGGTTGGTTCCTGTTGAGGAATGTAGGAGGACATTGATTATTGTTGTGGCGTTTTTTTCTTCTTATTAATTGAGGAGGAATGGACACAGACCACGCATTTCCTTCATCCGACTCTGTGATTCTTCTTTTTCTAATAATATTAATGGAGACCAACCGATGTTAATGAAAAGAATGAATTGGATCAAAAACTTGCTCTTAACCTAGCAGTCAGATAATAGTGGCAGTTCGTTTTTGTATGAAAGTGAAGGCTTTTAACTATTCCCGCCAAAATAGTATCAAAAAAAATGAATCCAAAACAATACCCTTCATCTTCAACTTTTGCACCAATAGGTTCCAGAAGTGTTGCTTCTAACAGTAATAGGACAAATGCAAAGACATCTTCATCATCAGATGCGAACACAACATCTGCCACAACATTGTACAAATTGGCCATAGTGGGATCCGAACAAATATCGATATTAGAATTGAATACATTGGATGGAAAATTGAGTCCTTATAATTCGTTAAATTTCCCAAACCGAACAATTAATGACACCAAATGGAATCACAATAGTATGTATTTCAATTAAAATATTTGTAACCAATGAGTGAAAACAAGATAAGGTACTCATTTCGTGTAGTGATGATGGAAGTGTAATTATGGGAACACCTGAAGGTGAAATATTTGGAAAATTAAATATTGAAGAACAAGTACAATCAATTTCTATAGGAGAATCATCTCTCAAACTTTGTTCGGGAGGCAGCTCATGTATCGTAAAAATTTGGGATCTGAAAAAGAAGGAAGTCATCAATACATTTAAGGGACATAAGGAAATTATCACGTGTGTCACATTCAGCGAGGGTGATCAACATGTTGCGAGTGGTGATGCCAGTGGTACAATTCTGATTCATAATATTGTATCGAATACTCTCTCATGCACCCTTTCGAATACACAACAATCAATCAAATTTTTGGAATATTCACCTTTTTACAAAACCCTATTGGCAAGTGCCAGTGATGATGGAAGTGTAACAATATGGGATACCATCTCTGGAAAGCCATATTGCTCATTTCCTAATCAACATCAAGCTCCATGTGTAGCAGTACATTTTTCAAAGCAAAATGTTGCTCTCCTTGCTTCAGCAGGATTGGATAAGAACATTTACTTTTATGATATTAAGGAAAAAAAGTAAGCATTTTCATATAGTTTAGTAGAATAATCATATAATTTTAAAATTAGGATTGTGGAAAATATTCGAGTTTCTCAACCAATATCTTCATTTTCATACTTGGATAATGGATCAATAATGGCTGTAGGAACATCTAATGGAAGTGTTTTCCTTTATGATTTGAAAAAATCAACAACGAGTCCAATTACTGAACTTACTGTCGATATGGGATATATTAGAACACTAACCTTTCAATCTAAATCTAAGAAATCCACTGCTAAACAGCAGACAGCTCAATCTGAAGTACAAAGACCACGAGAATCCCCAACCATTGAATCCTATTCATCTCTCAAAAAGCCATCAACCCCTCCTTCCATTCCTCAAGAAAGACAAGTTAAACCACCTACACTTAACATAGACAGAAATCATGGTATGGATGTTTTCTCTCCTGTTAAAACAGGTAAAAGTATTGAGATTGGATCTACACAATTTCCAACACTGGAGGACATCAAAAAACAAGCTCAAATGGAACACTTGAGTTCCAAAATTAACACAAAACTCTCCCTGGAAAACCCTTTTAAACCAACCACTTTCAAAAGTCTTGATCTGAATAGCAGTCAGATGTTAGAAAATTCTACAAATAATCGATTATCCATATACAAATCCCTAAAACCAACTCAGGATGATAGGTCTGTATTTTCTCCCTCAGGACCAACCAAAAAGCCTAAATTTAACTCTCCCACTGTCGATGACACCAATAATGAGAATATTCTCCCACCCTCTAACTATCATCCCCAAACTCCTCCCTCACTCGAAAATGTTGATGAGTTATCTTTTGAAGACAATCAAAAACACAATGAAATGATCGATGACGAATCCCTTCCATCCTCAATAATAGCAACTAGTTCATCACCACATCTATCTAGACAACAGCAACAACAGAAACAAACTCTCTCGACTGGGTCCCCAGTTGTGTCAAATAGTATTTCTGAGGAAAGAATGAAAGATGTGATGAAGGATGTACTTCAAGAATCCATTTTCAATCTTCAGAGTTCAATTCACCAAGATCTCACCAACATTCATGTAGATGTTTTACGTCAATTCTGTATTCAACAAGAGCAGACATTCTCTCTAATTGAACAACTTTCAAAACAAGTAGAAAATTTAACCGAGGAAGTGAGATCATTAAGAGAAGAAAATAAGCAACTCAAAAACCTATTCTAATTTCAATAAGGTATGAAATTGAAAATTAATGTATGCCATTCAAATGCAATTCCATTTTATTTTTAAAAAATAAATTTAAAAAAAATGCCAGCCCAAAAATCCACCCTCATCAACATCTGCAAGGCTTGTACAAAGAAGTCTTCTTCCGTTCTTCCTTCAAGAGTCTTCCTCTCATCACACTCTTTCCACACCACAACAAGATCTCTTTCTATTACACCATTCGGCGAAGACGAATATAAAATTGGATCCAGTTCTTTCAAACAACAAGATGCCAAGAAGGTTTTCGACCTTGTTTATGAAGGAAATTGGAATGGATTGGCCGAATTGAAAAAGGAAAGAGAAGGAAAGGTATCACGTGGTGATGCTGCTTTAGAATTTGCCAAGGCAAGCGACTACAAGTCTCTCATTTCTCTCAAGCAACACTACGATGCTCACCCACGTGATTTGGAAATTGATGATATGGCCAAGATTATTGCTGCTTTCGGTCAAGTTGGTAGCGTACCTGATGCTGAACTTACCTTTGGATTATATATTAAGAGAGCTTCAACTGATAGAGAAGTTGCTTCCTTGCGTAATGCTTTGCTGTACTCTTATCTTGTCAATGGAGAAGAAGAAGCTGCTCAAACTTTCTTTGTTCAATATCCAGTCAAACCAACCATTTCCACCTACAATCTTGTTACTTCTCACTCATGGAAGAATACACCAACCAAGCTCAACGAACACTTGAAGTCTATCATCGGAGGTAAACAATAATTCTACTCTACCACCTTTTAACACCAACAATAACAACAATATTAACCAAAATGGGTCTTTGTTTTGGTTGATTTTAATTTTCGACACCTTTTTCAAACAATAAAAACTATAATATAATATTAATTATTTAATTGTCGTCGTTCATAATATCTAATAGTACAACAATTTGTTATCATCACATCAATTAGATACATGAAGAAACAATTATAATAATAAAACAACACAGATTAGAAAAAAATGTTTAAAAGTAATAGTCGTTCTCTCCTCTCACGATTTTTAAAGACAGCCAACACACATCATCACTGTAAAATTGTCTTTTCATCATCGGAAGTATTTTCACCAGCCTTGTGCCATCATACAAGTTTATTTTCATCAAATAACAAGAATGTTGGGCTCCAAATGTTCTTCAACAATACAATCAACAACAAGTGAGATTCTTCCACTCTTCACCAAAACAATATGGTCTATTTTCAAACTTGACCTCTAATATGTCTGATGCTTTTACTAATCTCTTCAAAAAGAAGACACTCACCAAGGAAGATGTCGAAGAGGCCATGCAAAAAGTTAGAGTTGCCTTGTTGGATGCTGATGTTGCTGAATCTGTTGTTTCACAATTTGTGAAGGAAGCCACTGAGGATGCCATTGGTATTGCAGCTGTTAAACAAGTTGAATCACAGGAAAATAAGGGAATACTGTCACGTATTGCAAAATGGGTTGGTCCGAATCAAAAAGCTGAAGAATTACCAAAATCTGCTACTGTTTACTTGATGGTGATGGATAGACTTTCAGAATTGTTGGGTGGAGGTGTTGCTCCTTTGGAATTAATTCCATCCACTGAAGGTAAATCAGTTATCATGGTGACAGGTATTCAAGGTTCTGGTAAAACCACATCGAGTGCCAAGTTGGCTTTACAATTAAAGAGAAAGGAAAATAGAAGAGTCTTGTTGGTATCACTTGATACTTACAGACCTGCAGCTCAAATGCAGCTTCAAACATTGGCTCAACAAATTCAAGTCGAATCACTTCCAATTATTCCAGAACAAAATCCAATTGAAATTGCAAAGAGAGCTATGGAATATGTGGGTCCAAATGGTGAACAATTTGATACTGTAATTTTCGATACAGCTGGTAGAATGCACATTGACGAACAACTCATGACAGAATTGGAAGAATTAAGAGCTATTGTTCAACCAAATGAAACCTTGTTGGTTGCAGACTCTATGCTTGGTAACGACGCTGTGAATATTGCTACTCAATTCCACGATCGTGTTGGTTTATCTGGTATTGTTTTGACAAGAATGGATGGTACTAGCAGTGGTGGTTGTGCTATCAGTATGAAACAAGTTGTTGGTTTGAGTGTTAAATATATTGGTATTGGTGAAAGGATGGATGATTTGGAAACTTTTGATCCCCAAAGTTTGGCTAAGAGAATTTTGGGTGGAGGTGACATTATGACTCTCGCTCAAAAAGCTAAGGATGCCATGAATTTGGATGCTGCTCAAGCTCAACAAAAACTTGTTCAATTCAGTAAGGGTGCATACACATTCAAGGATTATCAAGATCAAATTCAAATGCTTAAAAAGATGGGATCTCTGAAAAATATGGCCAGTTACCTTCCAGAACAATTTATTGGTAAATTCAGAGATAAATTGGATAATATGGACTTGTCATTCATTGATAATCACGAACATATCATTAGTTGCATGTCTGAACAAGAAAAATTGCAACCTCTCTTGGTTGAATCATCGAGTGCCAGAAGATTGGACTTGGCTAAGAGAGCTAAGGTTGAAGTTACCGATGTAAACAAGATGCTCAAGATGTACGAAAAGATGAAATCATTCATCAGTAAGGCTGGTTCAGCAGCCATGAAGGATCCAAAGAAAATGAGTGAACAAATGATGAAAGATCCAATGTTCTTTGCCAACATGTTCCCAATGAAAGTGAAGAAACAATTGATAAGGCCACCAAAGAGATAAATTTTTATTCTTTTTCTTCGACAATGTAATTGATTACATATTGATGTTTCATCTTGTCGACGTGAATAATCTTTTTGAATGTTTCATTTTGTTCCCTCTTGATAGCAATAACTCTACTGTTACTCATAACAAATGATTCAACAGCTGTTTGTCTTTCAGAATTGTTGGCAATCTTTAAAAGGGACATTGGAATTTGGAGCTCGTCTCTTCTCTTACCGTTCACTTGCACGACACAGAGTTGACTCTTCTTTTCAACCTTAATTTCGCTTGGAGTAACAGTTGGGAAGGCAGTTTCGAACACAGATGTACATTGTTTGAGTGGGTGATCTTTTGGTAAATGAGCTGTCACTGTCTTGAAGGTCTTTTCAGCAAATATTGGTGTGAAAGGGGCCATAACAGATGGTAACAAAAGCATTGCTTCTTCATAAGCCTTAGTATTTCCAATCTTTTCTTCATATTCTTGGAGAGCAATACCATATTTGTGGAGATTAGAAACACAAACATTGAATGTATAACGAGATGTCACACCTTCACGTGTTTGTTCAATGAGAGAATAAATCTCCTTCAAGAATTTGAATTCATCATCAGATGTTTCCACTTCAGATTGTTGTACATTTTCAGATTTACGTTTAGCAAAGTTGGAAATCAAACCATCCAAACGAGCAAGGAATCTTTGTTGCCCCAAAATTTGATTTTGTTCCCACATCAACTCCTTATCATATGGAGCTTTGAATAGAATGTAGAGACGAACAGTATCTGAACCAAATTCTTTCACAACAGCTTCTGGATCTACACCATTATATTTGGATTTGGACATCTTTTCCCAAACGCTTGTCAATGGTTTGAGAGTATTCTTATCTACAACTGTGCCATCTTCCAATCTTGTCATTTCTTCTGGTTTGTAATACTTATTGTTATCCAAATCTTTGAATGTTTCACCTTGGACCATTCCTTGAGTGAGGAGAGTATCAAATGGTTCCTTATGTTTCATATATCCTTCACTGTGGAGGAATTTGTGAATGAATCTAGAATAGAGCAAGTGAAGAATGGCATGTTCAATACCTCCAATATAGATATCTACATTCATTTCCTTATCGGATTTTTCTACACTAAATGCCTCCTTATCATTCTTGGCATCGGTATATCTGTGGAAATACCAAGATGAATCAACAAAGGTATCCATAGTATCAGTATCACGTTTACAATCGATACCCTTTCCACATGGACATTTGACATTAATCCAATCTTCAACTTTGGCCAATGGAGATGGTCCCTTACCAGTAAATTCAATATTTGTTGGCAAAAGAACTGGCAAGTCCTTTTCAGGAACTGGAACAGGTCCACATTGAGGACAATGAATGATTGGAATTGGTGCACCCCAGTATCTTTGTCTTGAAACTAACCAATCTCTCAATTTGAATTGGACAGATGGCCCACCAAAACCTTGTTCTTTAGCAAATTGAATAATTTTTGGTGTAGCTTCAGCAATTTTCATACCATTAAATTGTGCAGAATTAACGAGAATACCATTCTTTTCAGTGTAGCATTGATTTTCATCGACAATATCATCGAGTGGTTTGATTACTCTCTTAACTTGGATGGAGTGTTTTTGAGCAAATTCAAAATCTCTGGTATCGTGAGCTGGGACTCCCATAACACATCCCTCAGCAAAGTCAGCAATGACATAATCGGCAATATAAATTGGAATACGTTCTTTGGTGATTGGATGAATAGCATCAACACCAGTATAACAACCTTCTTTTGAGTTGCTGGCAACTTCATTTCTCTTCACACTTGTCAATGATGAAAGACGCTTAATAAAAGCATCAACTCTAGATTTATCCGATTCTGGAACCATTGCAGCAATTAATTTATCATTTTCTGGAGCAACAGCTAAATAAGTGACACCATAAATTGTGTCTGGTCTTGTTGTAAAGACAGTAATCTTACTTCCACTAGTTGTTTCAAAAGAAAATTCAGCTCCTTCCGATTTTCCAATCCATTGTTTTTGCATTGTTCTAACATTAATTGGCCAATTTTCCAAAGTATCAGCATCTTCCAATAATTCCTATTATTAATATTATTCATCCAACATTAAATCATCAATTAATTATCATTAAATCAGAATTACAGAATAATTATTAATAAATTCCAAATTTAAAAATCATCATCACTAAATAATACTGAATCATATTGCATTAAACATACGTTTGCAAATTCTCTAATTTTGAAAAACCATTGTCTCAAATTCTTTCTCTCCACCAAAGCACCAGATCTCCAAGATCTTCCCTGACTATCAACTTGTTCATTGGCCAATACAGTATTATCAATCGGATCCCAATTTACCAAAGCTTCTTGTTGATAGGCTAATCCCTTCTTGTGGAGTTGAAGGAAAAGCCATTGTGTCCACTTGTAATATTCCGGATTGCAAGTTATCACTTCTCTCTCCCAATCAAAATCAAAATCCAAGGCTTTAATTTGTTCCTTCATGTGAGCAATATTCTTGTGAGTCCAATCTGCTGGAGAAACACCTCTCTCAATGGCAGCATTCTCTGCAGGTAATCCAAAGGCATCAAAACCAAATGGATGAATAACATTGTACCCTAACATTTTATGAGTCCTAGCAATGAGGTCCGAAATTGTGTACACTCTAACATGTCCCATGTGCAAATTACCACTCGGATAGGGAAACATGGAGAGGACATACTTTTTCTTATTTAAAAGTTTTTTCAATCCAGCCATTTTTTATGTGAATTGATTTTTTAATTTCTTTGCTGTTGGGAAAAGAGTAGATTCTAATTGTGATTTGATATTATTGAGGAAGGAAATACAGCGAATTTAATGAATGAGAATGAAGAGAAAATATCCAAATAGTGCTCCTGCAAAAGTGTCCAGTATTGAATGTTGTTTGGTGAGGACACAACTTATTCCAATTGCCAATGGATTCAATAAAGTCCAATATCCAAAAATGTGGAGTTGAGTGAGTGACAAATAGGTAGCCAGAGAGCAATGGCCTGATGGTACTGTGTTGATATTCAGATCTGCTTTGTGCATCTTTTCATAGAAATACTTTGTCAAGTTGTCCAACTTTCCGTTTTTTGACTCATAGTGAGCTATGCTATCCCGATAGAAATCTGGAGTATTGGATGGGAAAATTACAAAGAAAATACATTGTGTAATTGTCACTAGAAGCATTCCAAATAAGACTCTAAATAAATATTCCAAATCAGGTGAGGTGGGTATAATCAGAGACATGATAAATAAATCTCCAAAAGAATACAAATAAATAGCATGAGGAATAAAGGGTATCCAGTCATCTAATTTACAATGTAAATTGATAAAATCTCTAGGTTTGGCCATTACAATTCTTTGTGACTGTGGATAATTAAGATATTGACCTATCAATCATAATCACTTACTTTGAAATATAGTTCAAATCCTCCAACAAATGCAAATAAAGAAACAACACATGTGGCAAAGTATTCGTATAAAGTAAAGTTATTATAATTTAAAAAGAATCCAATCAAATATTGAGAAAAACATAATACTATGATAATACCAAATCCCGTGATGACATCTTTCACCTCTTCATGTTGTTGTTGTTGATTCTGCTGATGATGAACTTGGAAGAGTTGTTTAGCCATTTTTTATTTGCCATACGCATCTTCCCTGCCAACAATTTCAAGGCCTCTAATTTCAAGGTCTATCACGATTATTAAATAAATTGCCGTGAGTTGGGCTGATATATGGTAGTAACAAAGTATCTAGTTCAATATTGAAGAGATCATTTTCAATTCCTTACAAAGAGTATTATATATCTTCTAAGAATCCTGTAGATCTGAATCAAACAAATTAATTTATTAATACGTTATCGTATCATAGGATTGATATGGTTTGTCCTTAGAAAAAAGAACAGGCCCTTTGTTGCCGTTGAAAGGAGTTGGCGCCAAATGATTTAAAAATTTAAAAAAAAATACGACTAGGACGATTTAAGGCACTACTTAATTTGATAGATCAAAACATCATCTGCACCATTATCATTGAAAAACATTTTAAATGTCTAGTTTGTTGGACAATAGCGAGTTGGATTTGTTTGATAATCAACAATCCATTGAGGAGATGCAGCGGGAGATGGATACCAATCTTACCATGCTCAAACAAACAAGTATTTTGGATGATGAATTTGATGATTTGAATGGATCTTTAGGAGGATCTTTCTTTGATCCAACAGGAAGTAAATTATCACCTCTTGAAATGAGTGACATTTTGCTTTCTCCAACAATTCTAACGCCGAGAGCAAACCTCTCAATGGGTGATGAAGAGAAACGTTTTATGGATGGGGAATTCTTTGAAAAGGAGATAATGGTAAAAAAGGAGAGGGACAAAGCATATTATATTACAAAAATGGATTCTCTAATGCCAGACATCAAATATGAAACTCCAAGTGGAAATCTAATTGAAAAGAAAGGTGTAAATAATTATTTAATTAATGAGAAGTATATTCATTACCCTTCTCCGTTAGGAAATTCTGCAAAACTACTCAACCTTAAACCTGGATCTCAAAAAGACCTTCTAACAGAGGATAAGGTTTTACCCAATATTAGTGACAGAAAATCTGTTGCTCATAACATTAGATTGATGGCTGCCTCAAAATTACTGAGCGAGGCTCAAGAAGACGAAAGTGGAGAGTGGCTTTTTACTCCTAACATTCAAGGCAATCCAAAAACTCAAATAACATTCTCAGTGCCCGGCTCCAAAGTAGAAAAAAAGGAGGAAGACGACTTTTTAATTGGAGATTCTTCTGAGGATGAGTTTTTCCAAGCTTCCCCAGTTCTTGAAGACGAGTCAAAATATGTAAATGATGAAAAAGCAAAGAAACAAGCCACAATTGAAACAATTAACCAACCTCCACCCCCTCAACCAGTAATAATAACAAAATCTAAACCAAAAACAAAAACAAATGCCGTTGATCCATTAAGGAGATCGGAACCTTCAAAACCAATTAAGGATATGGGATATAAGCCTCAATTTTTCAATCCAACCGATGAAATTAAATGTAAAGAACCCTCAGAAAAGAAGAAGCAACAGTGGGATAAGACAAGTACAGCCAATACATCGAGTGGTAGTATTGGTTCAACTGCTGTTAAGAAACCAAGTCTTAAAGATGCCATACCCACAAATTCCACAATGTTTCCACCACCATCAGCCCAAAATTCACCTCGAAGAGGAAGTATATCATCACTTACATCCATAGTAACTGATGTAAGGAAGAGTGTGGAAAGAGTTCCTGTAAATACTCAAATACAAAGAGTGAAAACTCCAACAATAGGGGACATGAAAGCAAAGAAGAAACCTTCTAGGCCCAACACAACTGGAAATTCTAAAAGTTTCACCACATCTCGGCCAAACAGTCCTCTTACAGTTGCAACTTCTTTGCCTGAAACTAAACAAGAGCTAGATCAATATGATGTCACTGATACGTTTAGTGAAATAAGTACTGCGGAGAGTGTTGAAATGTATGACAATGATTTTTCTTCTTTTGAAGTGCACGATAGAAGCCAACCAAAAAATTGGAAACTAATGCAGTGGAGAAGGGAAAACTACAAGGAAAGAACACGATCATCTTCATTCTCTAAAATGAGTGGTGAGTCCAAGTCTAGTACTCCAACACCAGTTGGATATATTTCTGACGTTTTCTATTCTCCTCCAACCAGTCCACAACACAAGCCCTCCTATGATTCCATAGTTATAGCTCGAGACTTTGTTATGGAAGTAATAGATATGAGCTTTAACAAGGCTATTGAAAAGAGATCTATTGAGCAACATTCAATAGCATTTTTTGGAAAAACTGATGTTACCAGATACGTTGATGATATAATATCTTCCTCACACCATAATTCTTATAGACTTATACTCAATGTCAGTATTTCTCTTTTCCTTGACAAAAAGCTTACTGAGCTTGATTGGGTTGAGGAAGATGTGCCTTGTTTTGTAGAGTTTTACAAGATTTTTGAAAATGACCCTTCAAGAAATCAATCATTATTCAAAATATTTGCATTCTACTATTCATTTGTAAACGTGGGAGGAGGATCTAATTTGTTGGAAAGAGATGAGCTGTCCAAATCCTTCTATTACAATATTGATGTTGTGCAGAACAATAGAACTATACCATTCGAAAGAGGAGCCAAATATGAGTGGAAATTACGAGAAAATCTCTATTTACCAGTACCTTTTGCTGATAGAAAACAAAAGTTGGAGCCACACCCAATGGATCCATCCCTTCAGTCTACATTCTTTTCTCTTTTTCATATCAAGGATTTGAAAGGTCCAGAAAATGAAAAGTACATCACACCATACCAGCTATCTCCTCCACAAACTCCAGTCAAGGAAAAACCCTCCTCCAGTAACAGTGCTCTCAAAACTGATGAGAATATTTTTGCAGTCAACCTTAATGCTTCTGAGTCCAACTCTCCTCCACTCACTAAACAGAATAATCAAACGAAGAATGTTAATGACACTCTTCACACAGATGATATTCAACTATCTCCTATTTTCATGCCACCAACACCACTCCCAAATAAGAACCCAGGAAAACCAGTCCAAGAAAAGGAGGCTAAGTGTTGTTCGATCATGTAATCAAAATATATTTCCTCTGTTTTAAGTCTTGATAACAGTTGGGAGGTTGAATAAACTTTCCCGCCAAAAGTAGAGTACAATTTTCATTCAAATAAAAAAATGTCGACAAGTAAACAACAACTACAAAAATCGTCATCAAAACAAGAATTAAAATCAAAGGAGATCATCAAAAAAAAGGAATTGGATGAAGAGAATAGTAGCGGAGACGAAACTCCTCCAAATATTGAGGATTTAGGAAACAACAAACCATCATCCTATGCCAAGTTGGATAAACTTGCAATGGAAGGCTCTCCAGATGTAAATAAATCTCTCCTAGAGGAGCTTGAAGCAAAGGAGAGTGAAATACGAGATTTAAAAGAAGTTGTGGAAGAGTTGAGGAATACAAACCGAGAAGTAGAAGCTTTGTTTTTGGATGGTATGTAATATTACAACAAGATTCAATTTAATGACTTCATGATCAAGATTCGGAGGAATTAATAGACTTGAGAGACAAAAAGCTCATTGAGCTGGCAAAAAAAAATAAGAATATAATTGTAAAATTGAATAAGGAAAAGTCTAAAGTTGCAGTTCTTACTCAACAGGTACAACAATTACAACAATCGAGTCGATCAATAACAGTCACAAATAATAACAATCTGAGACATTTTAGTTCTAAGGTGAGGGAAAACTTAAATGAAACCAATTCAGGATCTGTGGAAGAAGAGGACGGAGAGGATGAAACAATGAAATTACTTAAACAATTTAAAGAAAGGGCTGCAACTTATGAGAAACGAATGAAAATGCTTAGAGAGCAAGGAGAAAAGCACAAGAATGAAAATTTGAAACTGAGAGCTCTTATTCAAAAAGAAGTTGGTGATGACTTGTCGATTGATTCACTTCTTACCAATAGCGACGGGTTTAGAGGAAGAGCTCAACAAATTTATTTACTTAAAAATAAGGTCAAGGATCTCCAAAAGAAGTTAGAATCACAAACAATCTCTTCTCCTACAATTTCAAATATTCCAAGTCCTCTCTCATCAACAATTAATAGTATATCTCCTCAATCAGTCTCTGCCAATGAAAACAGCTCCATTTCAACACTATCTACTGTTTCTGTGGATGAGAGGCAAAGAAAAGCAATTGAAAAACTTGAACAAGAAAGAAGGAATGAAGTTGTCGATTTGAAAAAAGAAATTACTGAAAAAGTGGAAGAAATCAAAGCTGTCAAGAATAAGTTGGATGCATCTGTGGCTAGAAACAAAATTTTAGAAAAGACCTACAATGAGATTAAGGCCAAACAGGCCAGAATGATTGAGAAATCCGAGAATGACAACAAGCTTGTCGATTTGTTGAAAGCAGAAATTGACAATTTAAAGAAAAGAAGGCCAAAATCTGGAGCATCTATACCATCTGCTCCACAATTAGAGCAAGAAATCAAAAGGCTGGTAGGTAGTACTTTTAATGAAGCTTTGCTTAATATTTTCTATAGGGCAAAGACATTGAACAAAAGGATGAAATCATCAAATATTTGAAAAATGAGCTTCAAAGCACAAGTAGAAGAGCACTAGACACTCTACAATTTCAAAATACTAGTTTCGATCTCAAACAGCCAATTTCCAATACCACACCGGATGAGGAATTAAGATTAAAACTCACTATTACAACTATAGAATTGGAAAAGTTGAAAGAACTTAAAAAAGTTACTGGATCTAAAATAACAGAGCTGGAGCAAAAGCTGAACGAGACTAATGAAATACTGATGAAAGAACGATTGCAAACTTCAGAACTGGAAAGAAAATGTCAATTCTTGAAAGGAGAAAGAAATACGTTCGATTATCCTTCAACATCACAACTCCAGGAAGAAATAATGCTCCTCAGAGATGAAAATGAAGCTCTTAAACTCACAATTGAGCATAGTAAACGATCTAAGGAAGAGGAAATCAGGACCTACCAAGAAATTATTGAAACACAGAAAAGAAATTATGAACAACACATAACTGCACTCAAGGATAAACTAGGAGAATCTTCACAATTATCTTCGAGCTTTGAGCTACCATCTATTAGACAAAGAACTCCACCAAGATTAGACCCAGAAGCACAACAATCAGAATTAGAAGAAGAACAGAAACGATTACTTGAAGAAAATGATCAATTGAAACGTCAATTAGCAGAAATCAAGAACATGTATAATACACTAGCTTACTCTCAGCAACAACGAAAGAAATTCACTCTCAATAAATAATTAATAATTTAAAATTAATTTAAAAAAATGAGTAAATGTGAACGTACCCAACTTTTAATCAACGAGAATATTGATGATTACTATATTCAACCTGCAACAACCAGTAATGACCCAATTTTAAATTATGATTTATGTATTCAAGAACATAAGAATGGTTTATTTGTGATTTGTTTATCTCCGAAGCACTTTCTTTGCCAAAATACTTTCCGAGTAGTAAAAGTGCATTTTCCAATTCAACCACCAACTACAACAACACCATCCGATAATGCCATGGAGGATGATGAAAAACCAAAGGAGGTCAAACAACAAAATAACAACAATGGAAAAAAGAACAAACAAAAATTACCATGTCACTCAATTCAACCAAACACAATAATTTGTAAAATTGAATATGCCTCAAATGAGTCTCCAGAAACAATTTGCTCATTGGAAATACAATCATATGTGAAAGGAAAATTAGTAGAGGTCAATCAGAGATTATCTGAAACAGCTACACCATCTTTGTGTCAAACTCATCCACTCAATTTTGGATATTTAGCAATTATTGACCCAAATGAGGCTATTAAGAATTTGAAACAAAAGAATGAACTAATGAAAACTTGGAAACCAAGAAAGGATTATTACTCTCAATAAATATTGTTTTCACTATTGATGTGCGTATAGTAAGAATCGTTAAGGTCCTTATCAATTTGTGATTCCTAATTTTCTTTTGTGGTGTGTGAAATATTCCAATAAGGTTTGTTTGTCAGCTTTTTCAATAACATTGTATCAAAATAAATTCAACCCCAGCATGAGTTTTACAAAATTGACTCGCAGAAACAACACAAACACATCCCGTTGCGCGCACTTTTCATTAGTTTACAATTTCTATTCTTTTACTTCCAAACAACCATCCAGTGGCCACAGATAAAAACCAGAAATGTTTGCAAACAGAAAGAAAACACAAGAAAAAATGCCTGAATTTCCACCACTAGGTGATTATATGATCGAGTACAGTAAATCAAGCCGATCAAAATGCAAGTTGACTGGCAAGAATATTCCACAAAGTGTTCTTAGGATTGGAAAGATTGTCAGATCAGAGGTTGATAGTTTTGGTGGAAATTATCCAGAATGGTACAATTTTGAAGGTAAATACTTTATAATCACACACCACCATCATCATCAATAACAAATAATATTTAATTTAGAATATATCAAAGATGATGATTTGGTTGAAAAATTGAAGAATCACGAAATACACGGATTAAAAAAATTAAAAGCCAATGATAAGAAAAGAATTGAGGAATTGTTAAAACAAGAGAAGAAGAGAAGTTTGGAAATTACAATTGATGAAGAGGAAAATCTTTCTAAAAAGATTAAAATGTCAAGCTCAACACTCACACGAACAAGTGCATTGGAAGAGTTTACCAATGATTTGATTTATGAAATTTCAAAGTTTCTCAATGCTGAATCATTTGCAAATTTGGCAGTGTTGAATTCTAGAATGTATGGAAAGTTTAACTCGTGCATTTGTGATATGATGAATAGAAATGAGTTTGTACAAGTGATGAGAAGTAAGAAGGTGGATCCTAGATTTAGTGTTCACCTAACCTCAAATCTACCATCTGTTGTTGAAGAGTACAAGAAGAATTGCTCACTATCAATCAGTATTCTATTCATGGCACTAGAGTATGTTTCTTAATTCAATGAGTTTATTAATTTTTATTCAGTCGATATCCTGGAGGTAATTCAGATGAAATGATTTTGAGTTGGAAACTCAAGGTTAAACCAAACAAGCCAGTACAAATCAAGAAGGGTCAATTACGTAGTTGGGATGGTTCTCTCTCTGGCAATCGTTCAATGAAAATTCAAATTGACCGTTCTCCTATTGATCTCCTCAAGAAAATGATGAGACAATCATGTGATACTCCCAATAAGGATAATTTACACTACTTTACAATAAGGGATAATAGATTTGATTCAGAGGAGTATGATACTGAATGGAGTGGAATCAAAATAGATGTTGCCTTATCAGAAACTAAAGAAAACATTTTTTCCTTTCATCAACAAGCAATTTATACAAACGAAAGGAGAAAGAAGGCAGAAAATGATTCAATTGAGTATCCTTTGAGTGAAAATGCAACATCCCTTGTTGAATCTCTTCAAACATTTTGTGGAATATCAAGAGTAGAGGCCGAATCAGAGGGACTATCTATCTCTTCAAAAGAACCACCAAAATATCCAAAAGCTTACTGTTTTGACATTGAAGAAGCCACTGATCAATATGAACCACTAACCATTTATTTGCATAGAATTTATGAAAAGTAAGCTTAATAAATACTTATTCCTGAACAAGGAGATGACTAATTTCCATCATTGTGTTCTACAGGATAAATACTTTAGTTCGACAAGAGTTGACTTTTAATAGAAACTCTCTGTAGATGATACTTTGCATTGTAAAATCAAATTATTTAAAGTAGTCATTTATCAAGTACATTCTTGAATAATACTTCCTATTTTCGGCTTCATTGTATAAATAGACTCTAAGCCACACAAACAAGATCAGAATCAAACCCTTCTTTCATACAAAAAAAAAATATCATCACACAACTTTAACTTGCCTCAAAGCTTCATTTTTGATTAACACACACAGTAGTAGACTTCTATTGTCCATTAATCAATATGTTATCGAGCAACAGCAGCAGAAGAAGAAGTATCAATCTCATCCATCAAATTCAATCCATCACCAAAAACAATGGAAAGTTTATACTTGGAAGTGCGGCCAACTGGACTACCACTAATTGGAATCAATCTACAAAATTCATCGGAGAAAGAACATTCAGTACTCACTCTTGTTTAAATGGGCCAGAGTTGAAAAAGCAACAGAAAATGGATGATTATAAATATTCGGCTAGAGAAATACCATCCCAGGTCACTCCCACCTATTTTGAAGCAACTTTTGTTGTCAATTCAGTTGAAGAAACTAGAAATTTGGCCGAAAGATTTTCATCCATGTTGGAATCTACAGATGTTGTCTTATTAATTGGTGATATGGGAAGTGGAAAATCTGTTTTTGCAAGACACGTTATCAGAGTATTGGAAAAGGATATGAATCTCAATGTTCCATCACCAACATTTTTGCTAGATAATATTTACGAATCCAAAATGACGAGCAAGAAAGTGTAAGTTTCGTATTATTACAATGAATTTTAATTTAACAAATATAATAATTTAATAGTCCTATTCATCATATTGACCTCTATAGATTGGAACGATTTGATAGATTGGATTTACCATCTGTTTTTTCAAGTGGAATTTCGCTCATTGAATGGGGAAATAGATTATTGGAAGAAGATGTGATGAAGCAACCACATCACACTATCATCAAAGATGCCATGTCAGACACAACCAAATGTCACATTCTCTGTATTATTTTCGAACCAGTCGATACAGACATGAACTCTGAAGTGGCAGATGAGCAAGACGAAAAGAGAATTATTACCTTCCACTCGGCAGATACAGCATGGAAAGATCGTTTGAATTTACTCTCTCATTAATTGTACCATAAAACCCTAAAGAAATGATTTAGATTTTCAATTTACCTTGCAGGTACTTGTGTAATAATTTTCAATTTTTAAATTCACAACAAAAAAATGTTATCACGACAATTTACCAAACAATTACTCCGATTGCCAACAGGATATAACCAAAGATTGGCCACTACCTTCTCATCAAGATGTTTTTCCACTCAATTTTCTAATAGATTATTATCCAATAATACAACAACAACAAATACCTCATCAGAACAATCAGAAAGTAAAGAAGAAAAAACCTCAACATTATCGGAACCAGTGGTAGAAAATTCACCAGCCCAAGAACCTACCACAACAACCAACGAACAACAAACCAATACCTCATCAGAACAATCAACAACATCAGAAAATGTTTTTAATTTGCAATCGACAGCTTCTCTCATCATGGACTCTGCCGAAAGTCTGAAACAAAAGAGAGAAATGTTACAAAAAGAATTGGAATCCCGTAAGGATGCAGAAGTCATGTTAAAGAAGGTTATTTATAGAGGTATTCGTGCATTTGGTGTTCTGTTTATTTCTGTTTGTTTATTGATTTGGGCTGTAAAGAGGAAGAATTTGGAAGCCAAGGTTAAAAAGTTCAATGACAAGATTAAAAAGAGTGAAGAGAAGGAACAAGAATTGGAAAGAGAGCTCGAAGCTAATTTCTCTTACATTAAAAAAGATATTGAAAATAAGAATGGTACTTCAACCAGTCAATAGATGCTAATATTTTAGAATCGGCTTACATCTTTAATTTGAATTGTAAACAGAGCATAACAAATTTCAAATGGACTTTGTCAAACTAAAAATAATCATCAATAAAAAACAAGTAATATTATTTTTTTAAATAAAAAACACAAAAAAATATTGCATCGCATCATCATGTCTGAAATTCAAAACTTCCAAACATTCGATCCTTTCAGAGATTCCGCAGACAACAACCAACTTTCAACCACTGTTACTGAACAAAACTTCGTTCACATCAGAGTCCAAAAGCGTAACGGTAGAAAATGTGTTACTATTGTTGAAGGATTGCCTCGTAATTTCAAGTTTAAGAAATTCATCAGTGGTGTCAAGCATAAATTCTGTTGCAACGGAACAATAGTAGAAGATGAAAAGGCAGGTAAAGTTATCCAAGTTTCTGGAGATCAACGAGGCAATATTTCTGAATTTTTGCTCGAAGAAGGTATTGTCACCAAGGAATCTCTTAAAGTCCACGGTTTCTAAACATTTCAATGTTTAATAATCTCAGATTATTTACTCACTCTCAATTTTCCCTCTCTACCACCCAACACCTTTTCCTAATCATCATCAAACAATAAAACATAATTTAAAATTTATTCGTGTTCTTGTTGTTGGTATTTATCAATGATGTTACACGAGTTAACATCGCTGCGAATTTAATGCACAAATTGAAGTCTTTGCTTGACAAAAACTGCCTCTAAATTACTTGAATGGTTTTGGTCCTGTTGATTTCGTCTTCTCTTTTGTAATCGAAGCCTTCTTTGTTGAGTTCAAGCTAGCGACAGAAGGAGGTCTTGTTTTCTTCTTTAGAACAGGAGGATACCATTCCTTTGGCACTTCTCCAACAATGAGCTCTGGGTGTTTTTGGAAGAATTCTTGTAAGCCTCCACTAAGAACTACAATATTATCAAAACCCTTTTCAAAGAGAAGGTTGGCAGCAGGACAAGCAATCTTTTCGTCCCTGTCATATATTACAATTTTTTTGAGAGGATGATTTTTCTTAATAATTCCAATAAGGTTCCAATTTTAAAGATTTAAACACTTACAAAAGAAAGCATTTCAGGTGTAAATGGATTAACAGTTCTA
Source organism: Naegleria gruberi (assembly GCF_000004985.1). Taxonomy (NCBI): domain Eukaryota; phylum Heterolobosea; class Eutetramitea; order Acrasida; family Naegleriidae; genus Naegleria; species Naegleria gruberi. The sequence continues at coordinate 239,403 of NW_003163316.1, read as the reverse complement.
TTCACTGTAGCAGCTGGATATCTATAAGCTGTCTGGATGTGACATACTGAATATTCATCTGTATCTCTAACATCCAATAAGAGTACCATATTATCCACATCATGAACATCTTCCTTCAATCTGGTTTTTACAAGGATTGGATCAGATTGATGCACTGCTAATTTGGCTTCAGAGAATGTGCAAGAAGCCATAGATGAATACAAGCTTTTTGATCCACTTGGTGATGGTGGAGCATGTTCTAGAGGCTCTGTTTGTGAGGTGTTATTTTGCGAATTTAATTTGAGAAGAATGAGTTTCATTAATTCAGTTCCTTTCATTCTCTTAAAGTTTTCAACTTTTTTAAATAATTTAGAATCGCCTGTTGTTAGGAAAGTAATGTTCGGAAACATTCAAGATCTTTGAACTTACCTGAATCATCCTTCTTTTTTACTTTTCCTGTATCCAGTGATGATCTTACATCTTTAAAACAAACACTTGATGGTGCCTTCTTCTCCAAAATCTATTGTTGTTATTTTGATTTAAATTAAAACAAAAGAATAATTAGACCATCATCATCATACAATATATTCCCAACCTACCTTAGCATCACCAATAGGTTTAAAATAGCAGCTCATAATACAACAGTGCAGTATAATGGAGATTAAAAATCCAAAGTTGAATTTTTTTTTGATTTGAAATTTGTACTCTGATTGGCGGGAAACTATTTTTGTTGAGTAGTAACAGATAGCTCCTAGACTGTTATTTCAGTTAGTACTAATTTTCAAATATCTTTACAAGATGTGATTTGTTACAGGGAGAGAGTGTGATTGGACAGGTTGAATGACTTATCAAATGATTTTGAATACACTTGTAACAGAATACAAAGCCAGAAACTGTCAATAAAGTGGCATTTCTTCTTTCCTTCTTACACAATGGACATAATCTTGGGTTTGTTGGTATTTCTAGACCTCCTGGAGTTCTCTCTGGTTGTGAAGGTGGAGGTGGAATGATGATATTTCCCTTTGTGAGAAGTGATGATTCATTATTGAAATACCATTCAAAGAATTTGAAAAGGAAGGCTATTGCTAAGAGTAAATGAGTTGAGTAATCAGAAATTGAGTATAAAAATTTGATAATGTAACCAAAAAGAGATCCAAATAAATTTCCCCCCAATTTTTTGAAAGATTCAATGAGATTATTTCTCTTGATATTCATAGCACTCAAATGTTGTACATGTTCTGATGGTGATAATCTCTTAAGACATAGTCCAATCAAATACATGAAAGGATTATGATATTTGAAATCTCTCTTTAACAGATAGAGGAACATGAAAAAGAAATGAGAGCCCTCATAGGCAGTACTAATATATGGCCATAATTTCATAAAGTATGTCCTAACAATTTTTGAAAATCTATGATATCCCATATTACTTGACTCCTCTTGCAGCATTTCCGAAGGAATAATTGAATTATCCAATTCTGTAGAATTTCTAATATCTGACAAGGCATGCTCTCTTCTCAAATCAACATATAAATTTTCCAATTTATCCTTTATATAAGGAACAAAGACAAGATATGCAAGACTTTGTGCTCTCTGTTTGCTGGTAAGAAATGAAGGTTTTGATTGATTATCAGGTGTAAATTGATTTGCATCCACTCGTTTCAATCCAAATAAATGCTCGGCAAAAGAAGAGTCAAAATTTGAGAGAAAATGTCTCTCGATCACAAGTTGAAGTATTCCAAATAATTCATCATAATATTTCAAAATGTTCAAATATCTAAAATTGCGTTGTGCAGCCATTGACAAGATGTATCGGAGCGCTGATTTTAATCCAGAAATCATTCTTTCCTGTGTCATTATTTCAAAGAATGTTGGCTGAAACATGGAAATTGATGATCGGCTTGATGCCGATGAATTATTATCAGATGTTGGTTGATATTGTGATGAGAGAAAGGACATTTTTTTAATAATTTCGTATTCATCATAAATTATTTAATATTAAAATTGAAAGAAAAAATGAAAAAGATTGGACAAAGCATTCTCAGACTCAATCGTCTTTATAAAACTTCTTCATCATTGACATTTTTCGGAAATACTAGAGTACAATTGAAAACTTTCTCACTTCATCATGGTGGTGTGGTATTAAATCAAAAGCCAGGTTTGTCCAACAAGGCCATCGATACAAATCCAAATTTAAAACCAGAAAAACCATCACACCTCATACAGGCACCATTTCACGAATCAATACTTTCGAAAAAGATTAGTGATGCTGCTAAGAATGCAGAGGAATTTTGGGTTTTAGATAACAAGGATGCCATCAAGTATTTGGAAAAGAAAATTGTTACTTTTTCGGAAGAAATTGATGAAAGTGATGAACATTACCAAGTCAGTATTTACAAGCTGAAAGAACTTCTTGGCACAATGTTCTTTTCTTTGGGAGAATATGAAAAATCAAAGCCATTATTTGAGGAATTAAGATCATTCTACCTGGAACAATGTGAAAAGATCCCAACTGAATCTTTGACAAAATATGAAATTTCTGACATTTGTGTAAATTTACATGATTGTTATGTAGCTACTGGAAATATTAATGAAGCCAATCAAATTCTCGAAAAATCTTTGGAATTGTGTGAAAATAGATCGGTTTTGGCCTCAACTATTATTGAAAAATTATCTTACAACTTGTTATCAATTTCACAAGATAAGAGGTATGACCTCAGTCAAAAAACTGACATGTTGAAGGAGGGAATCAAGCTCGTTTCTGGAGCAATTGAAAAGGACGACACACATTGTGGACTACTCTATGCTAAGGGTATCTTTTTGGAAGAATTATCCAAAATTTTGCCAATCACACGAGTTGAAGAAAGAGAAAATTATCTGAAAGAGGCAGTCAGTTGTTATGATAAGATCTTAAAGATAGATCCAACTGAATACCATGCAGAGATGAATGCTGGTGATTGTCACTCAAAATTGGGTAATGATCAAGTTGCTCTTTCATTCTACAATAGATTTATTGATCACTTTAATTTATTTGTGAAGGATTGTGTTGCCAAAGGAAATAATATTGATTTTAATGCAGTTTATGTGGATATTTTGGTGAAATTAGGTATTGCTTACACAAAGTATGAGGATCATGAAATGGCACGTTCTCATTTCGCATACTGTATGGAATATATTGACACTTGTTTAAAGAAGAATCCAGCAAATGCACAAATATTGAAACAATACAAGGTCAATGCACTTAATAAGAGAGGTCTGTCATATTTCAGAAAGAAGGAGTATTGGAAATGTGTAAATGACAATACTGAAGCAATTAATATTGATAATACCTTCTTCCCTGCTTTCAGAGATAGATGCGAAGCCTATGAGGCATTGGGTCAAACAGAATTAGCAAAAGAGGATAGAACCATGGCTGAATACTTGAAACGTAAATATGTAGCAAATGTAATGTTCTAATCTTGATCACTGTCACTACTATCACCACTACTGCCACTATCACTGTTGTCCTCTACTCGTTTTCTTTTCAATGCTGATGAAGAACCGAGAAGAGAATTCATAATATTCATATATGCCACCATATCCTGTTCAATATTTTTGCTTTCTTGTGGAGTAAAATCCTTTCCAATTCTCAAATTTACAACTTCATCTTTTTCTTCCAATTTTTGTTCATCCTCTGTTGGTCCATCTATATCTGTAATTAGGCTTGTTTTTTGTTTTTGTTCTAATACTCCCAATACTACATTCATCTCCACATAGGGTTTATGTTCGGATTCTTCTTCATCATTATAATTTTCCTCTTGAAGTTGAGCACCATCTTGTTCCTCCTCATCATCATTCTCAATAATTTCAACACAATCCGAAAAGCCTTCAACTTCACCACTTTCTAGCTTTTCGTTTGCTTCTTTAATTTGTGGTAAAAAGCTTTGTAGTCTGGACAAGAGCTCGGAAGGAGCAAATCTAGGCATTCCTTCATTTGTGCCATCTTGTTGCTGTGATAATTTGAGAAAGGATGGTTTACTAATAGGATTTGAATTTTCTTTCTTTTTGTTCAAATTGTCTTCAATATCCAAGAGAAGGGAAGATGATGATGAATGAGTGTTGTTGCTTGATGACATTTTTTCTTTTCTTCCTTCACCAAACATTTAGAGTACAATAAGTTTAGACAAACATAGCAACCAAACTTGAATTCTTTGGTCTAATCTTTGCCACAGTGATAATTTGACATACAAGCTCAACAATCCATTGAGCCATTGACAATTATTTGAAATGGGAACTTATTCTTAGTTGGAGCTCAATTTCCATTCTTTCACCTCAAAACCCTCAAGCCATTCTGATCAATCGCACTACAATAATGTCTCCAGAGTACAATGCGCGGGAATAACAAGTTCATATTCAAAAAAATTAATAAATTTTCATCATTAAGGGATACATAGAGAAGAAATAGAGAATGACCACCGATCAACCTGTTGATGTTTTAGGAGCAGAAGAAGATTCCGATGATGGAAGTGGAGAAGGAGCAAGAGATGAGCTTGAGAAGAAATATGGATACACTTATGGAGAATTTCTTGTAATTTTCGGATGGCTAGGAAGTATTGCAATGTTGGGAGTTTATATGTGGAGTGTTATATCTGGCTACTCTTATCTTCAGACCCATCCTCCAGTATCAGTGGATGTCACTTCTTATTCATCATTGAACTTTCCCAAGACAACATTTTGTTCATCAATACCAGATACAGCACTAAGTTTTACTGGATGCACAATTCCTGGAGGGAGTTGCACTGAAACTCTTTCATCATCAAAAATTACAGTAACACAGGCAGGTACTGTCTACACGTATCAGTGTTTTACATTTAATGGAGATGGAAAATCAAAATACAAATCAAATCAAAGTGGATATGGTGGATCAATTGCTTTTGAGTTTACACTTGATGATTTCTCAAAGATTAATAGTCTTAAAAGAGCTGGTCTTTATGTATTTTTCAATACTTATGATGAAGGTGTTTCTGTCGATAATGACCATGCCAAGTTCAATTTTGCATCAGTTGGAGATGATAACTTTTTCACTCTCTCTTTAGAGAACATTAAGAGATTAAAGACATCAGTCGAGTATAGAACTGATAACACACTCTATAAGGCAGTGAAGTCTTCTGTAAAATTAATTAACTATTCTGATGGAACAGTTGTGGTTTCTGTTGGTTATGGTAAATTGGACATTACAACTAGAAATGAATTCGAGTCTAAAACTTGGACTGAATTGATGGGAGAAATTGCTGGTATGTTGGGTGTATTGTTCGGCCTGGATCTCCTAAAAATGATAAGAGTTGGGTTTATTATATTCGAAGCAGTCAAAACTAAACAACACAGACTGGTCTATGAAGCTTTGAATTAAGGTTTAATAACCAACAATGTAATATAATACATTATGAATTTAATAAACATAATCGAGAAGCCATTCATCTCCCGCTTTTATGTTCAAGTTCATACACTCTCTGTAGAAACACCCCAAATACAATATGAACTACATGCTTAAAAAAATGAATTCAACTGTTCCCGTGCATACTCTTGTAGAAGGAGTTGAAAAGGTTGGAGAGAAAATAGGTATACAAATTTCTGCTCCAGCTGCTCCTAAAAAGAAATGGAAATTTGCAGTAAGGGATATTTTCGCAATTATTGGTTGGTTGATTTTTCTAGGATTTAGTGGCTGGTATATTTATGACGTATCGGATACCTATGAGAAGAGTAAAAACCAGCCTACAACAACAATCTCGTATGTCACTCAGGATAAGATGGAATTTCCTGGGATGACCATTTGTAATTATAATGCCAAGCCTCCTTCCGAAGCTTGTGATTATTGTGATATTACTTTTACTGGAGCTTATTCTTACTCCAGCTCTGGAGTAAAGTCTTCAACAACCATTACAAATCAAAAGAAGGAGATTGTAACTTCTGGACTGAAATTTAATTGTTATTTTCTTAATAATGAAATTAAGAGTATTAAGACAACATCAACTGCAGGATTTGGAGGATCAATATCATTGAACTTTAAAATGAAAGCTCCTACTGCAGGGAAATATGGTGCTCAGATTTCATTCCATGAAATAGCTGCTGAAGCTGACATTTTTGCAGAGACACAATTTGCTTCTCCATACAAGGATAATATGTATACTCTGAATAAGGTGACAAAGAACTTTCTTGATGGGAATTCAACTACACTGTGGGAGCCAACCTTGTCACAAATCAAAATATCGAATGCCAGTTCTGCAGATATTATTATCTCTGTCTCTTATGGAACGCTTGATGTTCAAGTTATTGATGAAGTCCTATCGACAGATATTCCAGGTTTATTGGGTTCTATTGCTGGTATTATCGGTTTAACAATGGGGTTAGATATTATGAAAATGTTGAGAGGTCTTCTTGAGGTTCCATATGCTGTTCACCAAAAGTCAATCAGAGGCATTTGGAAGATTTTCAATTAGCTTATTCAATTAATTAATTTCAATTGAGCTTAACTTTACAAAATGGAGATCCGCTTTTCCTTCCAAAACTAAAATGGTCCATACTCTTGGTTGAATGGAAAAACGCGAAAATTTATTTATTAAATTATTATAAAAAAATGACTTTAAAGACTCGTGCTGTTATTGTTGCCGCTCAAAGAACACCAATCGGTTCCTTCCTTGGTAAACTCTCTGGATTTGATGCACCAAAATTAGGTTCATTGGCCATTCGTTCTGCCCTTCAAAAATCAGGTGTTACACTCTCCGAAGTACAAGAAGTAATTATGGGCAATGTTATTTCTGCTAATTTGGGTCAAGCTCCAGCTCGCCAAGCTTGTATTCATGCTGGTCTTCCAGATAGTGTCGTTTGTACAACACTCAACAAGATGTGTGCTTCTGGTATGAAGGCTGTCATGTATGGTACTCAATCAATTGAATTAGGAATCCATAATTGTGTTGTTGCTGGTGGTTTTGAATCTATGAGTAATGCACCATATTATGTTCCACACGGAAGATCTGGTCACAGATTAGGTGATGGTAAATTGGTTGACTCAATTTTGAAGGATGGTTTGACTGATGCCTTCAGTAATGAACATATGGGTTGGTGTGCTGAACATACTGCCAAATCATTTGGTATTACTCGTGAAGATCAAGATAACTATGCAATTGAATCATATAATAGAGCTCGTGAAGCTAATGAAAAGGGATATATGGCTAATGAAATGTTCTCGATTGCTCTTCCAACAAAGAAGAAGGGTGATGTTGTCAGCTATCTCCAAAAAGATGAAGAATATACTAACATTAACTTTGATAAGGTTCCACAACTCAAGCCAGTTTTTATGAAGGATGGTACTGTCACCGCTGCCAATGCTTCCACACTGTCTGATGGTGGTGCTGCTTTAGTTTTGATGAGTGAACAAAAGGCCAAGAATGCTGGTTTGAAGCCAATTGCTAGAATTTTGGGTTATGGTGATGCTGAAAAGGCTCCAATTGATTTCCCAACTGCTCCTTCTGCTGCTGTTCCAATTGCTTTGAGACATGCTGGTGTTAATATTGGTGATGTTGATTTGTGGGAAGTTAATGAAGCTTTCTCTGTTGTTGCCCTTGCTAATATGAAGATTCTTGGATTGGATGTTAGTAATGTAAACATCTTTGGTGGTGCTGTTTCATTGGGTCACCCAATTGGTTGTTCAGGTGCTAGAATTCTCTGTACTTTGATCAGTGCTCTCCAACATAGAAATCAAGAAATTGGTTGTGCTTCCATTTGTAATGGTGGTGGTGGTGCTTCAGCAGTTGTTATTGAACGTCTTGCTTAAATTAATTCAATTGACCTGGTTGAAAAACAAAATATAGAGATTACAAAATTTTGAAAGCGAATAAAATCAATATTTATTAATAGACTCTGCATTTCATATTTAAAGGGTTATTTCTTAATGTTTTGAGGATATATGATACAATAATAGCTGTTATGACGTGATCTTAGCTTAAACAACAGATTGAGGTGTTTCAGTATTTCCCATCAAAGAATGAGAGTTTTCATCTTGAGATTCTCCATTAACGATTGAATTAGCTAGTGATGAACCCTCTCCAGCTCCACTCATTGTTGTGATTGTCTCTGCCTTTGGAGATTGCACCATTGGTGAGACAGGTGTCATTTCCAAATCATCTAATTGTTGCATTTTGGAAGTAGTTTCAATTTTCAAACTCTTTCTTGTTGCATTTGGATGAGTGTGAGAAGAGGTATCTGTTTGAGTATCATCCAAAGCACGTTGTTGATCTTCAGCAACTTCACGTCTCCACAATGGATTGTACAACAATAAAACGAAAACGACAAAGATTAGAATACCAACAGCTTGGCAGAAATAGTCCAAAATGTGTAAATATCCTGCAAATGAAGAGGTGAGGAAGCCAATAATTGCTGACAAGATTTGAAAGAAGGAACTGATAATCATACCAAACATTAAGCCAACAATCTTCATATAAGGCACATCCTTTTTTTGTTTCTTCTTTTGAGTTGGAGAAACTGCACTGGAAATGTTGCTTGAAGTTTTTTTCACAATACCAATTAATCTGATTGCCACAATTGAAAATACAATGAGTGTGAGGACACTTGTGAGGAAATAAACAATTAAAAGAACTACTTGGAGTGGAATACCAGCATTCTTATCAATAATAGACATTTTCACTAGTAAATTGAGTGTTGCATTAATTACAATGACAAGACCCAAGATGATGGAAGCCACAACTGAGAAAACAATGAGTGAGTAACGTAATCTTCTGTAAACTTTTTTAGACATGGAACCAGCAGCTGCAGCAGTTGTCAAACTAAATAACTTTAATATTTCAACATGAATAAATGTGATAAACTTACAAAATATCTTGAACGAAGGCCATAATGAGTGTGATGGCTACAACGACTGAATAGACAATAGCATTTTCCAAGACACCTGAAATCCACAATACAATTCTGTAACTAGGCAAGTCAGGCAGTGATTGCCAATCGATTTGGTTCATGTGAAGTGCAGTTGCATTGTAGACAACTCTAATGCACAACCCAACAACCTCCACCACAATTAGGATGGCCACGAGAATGAAAAGTAATCTCTGGTTACGTTTCATCTCTTGTCTTTGTTTATAATAAAAGGCAATTAGGATGATAAAAACAGGAACTAAAGTCAATATGAAGAAGCCAGAATTGACCAGACTTCCAATGTTTTCAGCAGCTTCAGGTATTTTGCCAGAAGTAAAATTGATACCTTTGCTGCTACTTGTTGAATTGCTGGCCAGAGATTCAGTTACGCCTAGAAGCTCCAGGTAGGGTATTGTGTTATGGAATGGCTCATTAGAAAGGTGTTGAGTATTCATGATGTTTGAATTAATTTTTTTCAACTTTCTCTATTTGATTTGTTTAAATTTGAATATTGCATGTTTAAGAGGTGAAACATTATAACATACGCGCACTGTCTGTATGACTCTAAACTAAGGGCGAGCATTACAAATTCAATGATTTCAATCCCTTTATTCTCTCTTACTTAAATTGAGATTCACTTGTCATTTTTAAATTTATTTTGACGGAGGATATTTTGAATTTCATTTGGATTTGGCAAATAAAGAATCTCAAACATCCCAAACGTTGTGTGCTAGAGTATAAGGTATAACAATCATCAAGTAAAGGCCACCAATTACAAACTCACAAAATGCAAATAATGCACAGGAAACAACATATGGAATGTTGGCTCCATCAAGAGTGGCTGCAAGAACAACCAAAGCAACAAACAATGGAATGGTAAAACACCATGGACATGCAACAAACGAATAATATGCTCGTTGGTATCTTTCTGGGTCATTCTTATTTTTGGTGGTTGCCTTTGAAAATTCTTCAGTAATGACATCCACTGAAGTGCTTATTGTTTTCTTGTCTAAATTGGTTTTGGTGCAAATTTCCCATGTTATCCACGACGGCAATCCACATAAAAGAATGAACATTACTATCCATAGAGGTACAAACACAGAACTCCAAGAAGATACAATAATCCCATCAATTTTGAGGGGTACCAGAATCATCTCCAATCCTACCATAAATAGTATGAGAAATATAAATACAATAATGGTAAGTGTGGATATGTCAGTAATATCTTGAATATGCATTTGATTATCAAACTCTTTAAAGACAGAAAGCTTGGCTGTCTCTTTCTTTCTTTCCCTGGTCTTTGGTGTTGAAACCATTTCATCAGTTTTTCTTGATGTTGTTTCAGTTTCATCATCAAATGCAGTAGAGTCATCAAAAGTATCCTCAAGATCCTCATCTGTATCATTTCCCATATCTTCATCTTCACTCAACTCTATAAAATCATCATCGTATGGTTGTGCAATATATTTGGCTTTTGAGTAGAATTCTCTTCTCTTATGAGATCTCAGTCTATAAGCAAAATAAAAGTATTCAGGACTATTTACACTCAGGTTGGGTCTATCCTTTCTCATATCTTGGAATTGAATTCTTCTTTTGACATACTTATGCAAAATATATGCAAAGCAAAATCCAACAAACATGATATAGATACAAAGGCATGGAATGGAGAAGGAAGTCCATAAAGAGGTTTTAAACCAAAACCACTTTAAACCAAACAGTAAAGAGCAAAAATAGAATGTGTACTGTCCGAGTACAATAACAAGAAAATGGATAAAGTGAGAAATGTCATAAAATCCATTCTTGCAGAAAATGGTCTCTCTCAAACCAAGTGAAACATTTCCAACAATGGAAAACAGGAATGATGTGAAGAAAGGCAAAAAAACAAAGAGTAAAGTATTTCTATCATTCTTTGGAATTACACCATCCTCTTGTAGGCCAAACACTACAGTGGAAATCATGAAACATATTATTGCAACTAATGGATTCAATACAAATGAGTTGAATAGGAAGTATCTTCTTGATTTTTCGTGTCTGTTTTGAGATAGAAGACGTTGCTTGAGGAGGTGCTTCTTCTTTCTCAATAAGATTAAATTATATCTAAATTTGCTTCTTTGAGGAAAATCAAAATCTTTAGAATATGAAAGAAGCATTGGATTTGCTTGAATTGATCTCGAATTGAAAAAATTAAAGTATCTCTCCTTCCACAAATAATCCAAGCACAACAAGACATACCACCTCTTACAGAGCATGTTGTAATTGTTATCCTCTGCATATTGAATTCCAACAAATGAGAAAATGTGCAGCATAATATTATCTGGTAAGCTTAGAACATTTGTAGTATCCTTATACTTGTCTACATTATTACTTGTGACAGTAGAGGTCTTGTTTCCAGAAAAGAAAATATTACTTCCAATTGATAAAAGATTAGGCACTGAGGCATTGGTGAAGAAATTGCTTGCAATCATTCTTTGATCATCTTCAGCCCTTGGAGAGGATGTGAGTCTCTTGGAAATTTGATGATGTAAATTATTATCAATGATATTATCTTCTTGAAACCTTACTAGAGAGTTTCTATTTGGTGTAAAATCAGAAATGAGAGAGGGAGGTAATTTGGATTGTCTATGAGAATTGTTTGACCTTTCAGATACAGTATTGGTTTGGTATTGTATATTCCTTTCTCTATGTCTTTTAGCTTTGTAACTCGAAGTTTCAGAGTAAGATGATTCAATACTGATAATATCAGATTTGTTACTGGTGCCACTATAATGTCTTGATATATTTACGGTTGGTGTAGTGGTGGTATGTTTGTGTAGTGATGATGTTGGTGTATTATTATTTACATGGTGTCTTGTAGCAGCTGATGAAAAAGGAATCGAAGGAGGAGATGGAGTCGTGATTACCGAATGTTGTTGTTTAATTGATGAATTAGAACTTGTCGGATAGGGATTTGCAGAGGGAGAAACTCTACCATCCTGTATTTGATGATGGGGCTGAATGTTTAATTGTTGAAGAGGAGAGGGTTGGTTACTACTTGTTGTTGTTGCCGTACTATTGTTACTATTGGATCGCGCAGAGTTTGGTTGGGTCGGATTTGATAGAACAATATCATCATAGAGGTTTTCCTCTTGTGTTGAATCTGAAATTATATCATCTTCTGTATTCATAAAACTAGTATTGGATTCACCATTATCCTCAAAGACAATATCTGTAGATGTATTATTATTGGGAATATGGTGAGAATTTGGAGAGGTATGATGTTTGGAAATGGCTACGATAATATCTTCATTCTTTGGAATTATTATTTCCGGAAGGTTAGGGTGATTCCGAGTTGTTGTAGAGGTTGTTGAAGAATGATTTGATGATGAATTTTCGGAATGGTTATTAGAAGTTTGTTGCAATTGATTATTTGTCGTTGAAATTGTTGTTATGACTTCATCCAATTCTATGGAACCTGTCGGTAAACTAGTAGCATGTTTGTTCTCTTCTTCATGATGATCATGTTCGGTCATTGTGTGGCAAACCAACAGTTAATCGGTTTTCATTAGAGAACAAGATATTGTTTGGAATCTTTTTTTGTAACAAAGGAGAAAGTGGGTTTCAAATTAAGTGCGACTCTTTATTGTTATTTGGTGAAAATAATGCTGTAGAGAGGTCCCTTAATTAATGTATTACTGTTACCAACAGATGATTCATCCATGATAGGAGAGGCTGATATTTTAGATCCTCCTTGGTAGGTAGAAAACTTTTGTCCATTTTGACCTAGTTTGCTGATGTAGGCAGTCACTCTCACAAACGTCTTCTTACTAAGTAGATTTTGAGTTGGAGATTTCGAGTCTGATCGCAAATCTAAAGTATTGAATCCTGAATTATTCAAAATTGGAGAGGCTGACCTAGATCCATTAGAGTTAAATGCATCAGTTGAATTGTCATTTCCCAACTTGGCAATTCCCAAACCTTGCAAAACATCATACTGCAATAGTCTCGGCAGAGCATCAGCCTCAATACCAACACAAATATCAGAAAATTGCATTCCCAATATTTGAGAGAGGAATATTTCGTTCTGCTCAGTCTTGCAACCAATTAAAGTGAGGAATCTTACATTGTACTTCCAAATTCTAAATTTGCTATTGAGAATCAAAGTTGGGAGAGCGTATTGAGAAAAAAGCTCGTAAAATATTGGCGGATAGTATACAGAATTTCTCTCAGCAAAATCAATAGAGACTCTTTCATTCTTTGTTACAGGTGTCTTTCTTGAGGAGCCACTGTTCGTGCTATTATTTTGAACCCTTTTCGATTGGTTTACAGTCTTGTCAAGATAGGGCAATTCAACTCGATCTCTTTTAGCTTCCTGTTGGGGCTGTGGGGGTGAAGGTTTTGAAGAGTTCGATTCATTCTGGTTCACAGGTAGTAAGAGTGACTTGATACTTTCTTCCTTCAATCTGAACATGTGTTCCTGTACAATGGTATTGTGAGCCTTTTTAATAAAATCCAATTCCACTCTCATTTCATTTTCTTTAATTTTCCACTCTTGCTTGGCAATCTTTTGTTCCTTAAAGTCTGAAATCATCTTATCCCTTGCTTCTTCCATATTTTTCTCCATTTCACCAACTTTTCTCTCCAAATTTTTGATATACCCCTGTCTGTCATTTAATTGATCTTCCAATTGAGTGGCAGCATTCTTGAATTGAGCTGTTTCACTCACCGATTTCCTCCAACAAGATTCCAACTTTTTAATGTACTCTTCAATATCTTTTGGAACCAGAGCGTTAGTAGGACGGGCAAGATTAGAAACTGGGCTACTCGGACTTCCAGGTGTCCTCGAGTCTTCCAAATCCTCAAAAACTCTCATTGCATTTTGTGCATAAACCCTAGTGACATTGATCCTGGAAAGATCTGTATTTTTATCATCCTTTTCTTTTGCAACAACGGGAGTATTGGATCTTCTTCCAACAAAAATTGAATAAGGTAAGCAATCTGCTTCGCTTTCGAGAAGGTCAGATATTATTGTCGAATATTCATGCATTTTGGCTTCGTCCTGAATGTCATAAGGTTCAATTTCTTCTAGATTATCTGGATTTGGTGTCTTATTCATAATTTCCAAAACTCCAAAACAATTATTCATCTTCTTTGTAATGAGTGGATATGAAATTGCGACCTTTGTTTTAAGCCCAGTATCTTTGTCTATTTGTCTGTAATGCTTTTTGAATGTTGGAACATCGAAAATATTCAAAGCAGTTGTTTTTGCAAAGGTCTCTCCAATGATTCCTTGATTTGCAGGAACAGATATCTGCTTTGGGAATGCTTTTGGTCCTCCAATCAGTATATGTGTATTATTCGAGTATTGTGTTGCATTACTTAGATTCTTATTTTCCACTAATGTATACAATACTGGATTGTTAAAATCATATTTACAAACAATGCAAAAACTTTGCAATTCGTTAATCCTAGGGTTATAGAGAAATATGGTTGCCATTTGTGAAGAGAGAGAATCCGCCATAGATGTTAACAATCTTTGGGAAACAGCTTTAAGCATCTCCAGACGTTGGGGTTTAGGAGAGATTTCCTTAGACAAAAGATTTGTTTTTGTCATTCTGTTTGGTGTAGTGGCAGGTTCGACCTTACTTGTCATTAGTGAAGGAGTTTCAGAAATTGGAGGGTGGGTTTTGTCAACTTCGTCAGTAAATGCATTTAAAGAAACAGATGTTGGCATTTGAATGTGATGAGGTACAACTGGTATTGTTTCACTTAGTCTAACTAATCCATAGAGTGAGTCTCTTTCTTTTCTTATCTCTTCCTTTTCTTTTTGTAAGCTGTTCATGTCAGAGATTACATCTTGCCATCTCTTTTGCAATTTATCATATCTTTCCTTCCACTCTAGTGCTTTTACGTCCTTCTCTTTCTTTGCAATGGTCAATTCTTGTTTCAGATCATTAATCTTGGTGTTCAAAATAATCTCCATCTCCTTTAAACGAAATGATACTTTTTTGGAACATTTGGCAAACTCATTCCTACTCTCAGAGAATATGTTTGGTTGAATAACTTTACCAATATTAACTTGATGGTTTCCTCCATTATCTTTTGATTCAATTAGTTGCCCAGTCTTGAAAATAAGAGTTTCGTCAAAAATAGATAATAATCTATCCATTGTTTTCCCCAGCTTTTCGTGATTGTAAAAGAATTCCTCAGGAAGATTGTGGACATTCCTCAATCTTGGATCTTCTCCAACAGAATTTGATGTTAAATCCAATTCTTCATCACTTTGATCTGAATCTGTTTCCTTATCCAAATCTACATCATCACCTACAAATTTCAAATAATCACTTGTTTGTTTTAACTCCGATTCTGGTACTTTAAATTCTGGATATTTATCTTCCTCTTTTTTATCTGGAGTTTGTTGATTATTGTCATCAAATTCGTTATCTTCATCATGGAATGAAAGTGGTGAGAGAGGTTGTAATGTTGTCTTTTCCGTAATTCTCAACTCACTACTACTTCTTGGTAATTTTGTACCAAGAGCCTGTTTTTCTGTCAATGATCCTGTAGAGGATGATGAGACAAGCTTCACGGAATTTCCTCCTCCTACTAGTGTACTCATTTCTTATTGTTCAGAAACAATAATCCAATTATTGTTAATGATTAGTATCAATGAATTTTATACCAAGCCCGAATAGAGGTTGATGATAGTTCTTTTTTTTCTGCTGTTTTTTCTCTCTCCTTAGATAATAGTGAAACTGTAGACAAAAAGTCGTTAAATCTGTTGTTGTTGCTAGGTTTATTGTCTTTGAGAATGACAATCACTGAAAAGTTTCGTAGAATATATTAAAGCAATCTAGATACCAAGAAAATCAAGTGAGGTTTTGCTAGGATAAAGTCCTGATGATGTCTTCATTCCACTCACAAATAGTGAATGTAGTATATGCAATTATTGAGAGAGAGGAATAATGTACAATTATGATGATGTGAGTAAACTTATAATAGTTCCAAAAGGTTTCATGAGAGGCGTTGGCGCCAATAGACATAGAGATGAAAAACCGTAAAATTTACTGCCTTTCAATATTTATAAAAGAAAATATCATCATTGGGCAAGCTGAACTAACACGCTGGCCATTTCATCATCAATATCCGAACAACAAACTAAGGGATTGGCAATAATCCTTTTTCGTGTATATTAAACCTTTACACCCTTGTAGTAGTATTGGTAGTATTATTGTTTCATCATGAATCCACCAAATTCAAATCAAGTCGTTCCTTCCTCTCCAAATAATAGGACAGCGAATGACAATGGAGTTCGAGCAGTACAGCAACAACAACAAATAGAAGTTGCTCAACAACAGTCATATAAACCACAAATACCTAGATTAATAGGAAAACGATTTTTAGTAGGAGCAAAACTAGGAAGTGGAAGTTTTGGTACTATTCACGCAGGTAAAATAATAAGTAATAATCAAGAAGTAGCCATCAAGTTTGAAGAAGTAAAATGTAAATTCCCTCAATTGCTTGCGGAGAGTAGAATCTATAAAATTCTTTGGGGATTACCAGTCTCTACAAGCAGGAAAACTCTAAGTGCAGCCTCAGCTGCTTTGAATACATCTATTGATACTGCTTCTTTACATGTGAACCATGGAAATAGCCCTAATAGTACAGGTATTGGGACATCAAAGAGTCAAGAAGTACTCTCTGTTACACAACATCATCAAGAAGAAGCCACTGTGATAGGAATTCCAAAATTGTATTGGTATGGAGTAGAAGATGATTTCAATGTAATGGTAATTGAATGTCTTGGCCCATCTTTGGAAGATTTATTTAGTTTTTGTAGTAGAAGATTTTCATTGAAAACTGTTCTTATTTTGGCAGATCAATTAATTTCAAGAATTGAATTTTTGCATTACAAACATTTTATTCATAGAGATGGTAAGTTTTTTTTAGTAACTAGCTCTAATCCAACACCTTAATAGTTAAACCTGAAAACTTTCTAATGGGAAGAAAAGAAAAAGGTCACCACGTCTACATGTTAGACTTTGGTCTCGCTAAGAGATATATGGTTGAAGAAAAAGGAGAAGGTCTCAAACATATACCAATGAGGAAGAACAAATCTCTTACAGGTACAGCAAGATATACAAGTACAAACTCTCACTTGGGTTATGAACAGAGTCGTCGTGATGATTTGGAAAGTATTGGTTATTTATTTGTATATTTCTTAAATGGTAGTTTACCTTGGCAAGGTCTCATGGCAAACAATAGACAGAAAAAGTATGAAAAGATTATGGAAAAGAAGATGAACACTTCCATAAATCAATTATGCGCTGGCTTGCCAATCGAGTTTACTCAATACTTTCTCTACGTAAAGAAACTGAAATTTGAGGAAAAACCAGATTATGATTATTTAAGAACAAAATTTGCCAATCTCTTCAATAGAATGGGTTACAAGATGGATTTCGAAATGGATTGGATGAAACTGAGGAAAGAAATTAATTAAAATATTTTCAAAAATTTATTCTTTTCTAATCAACGTGAAAACAACAACATTGCTTTCTTCTTGAGTTAATCTGTCAACATTCATTTCTTGTTGAATGATCAAATCCTTTCCAGAAGGAACAGCTTCAAAGAAGACGTCCATACCCTTCAAATGTTGAGCAAGAGTGGCAGAGTGCTTCTTCAAAACTTCAACTACTGTTTGAGAACTCTTACCAGTCAAGAAAACGTCAACCTTATCTTCAAACTTGAGACGAGCTTCCTTTCTCATTTGTTGGACTTTACTACCAGCTTCTCTGACGAAACCTAATTCCTTCAATTCTTCTGACAAGTCAGTGTTCAAAATCAAAGTACCAGTACCACATTCATCAGCAAAGTAATTCTTTTCAGTACCAACAAACTTGTTAGCCACAATCAAGTCTTCATTGTTGATAGTTTCACCGCACAAAACAATTTCCTTCTTCATCAAGAATGAAACCAATTCTTCGTGTTTCAAACCAGTAATTGCCTTATAGACATCCTTGAACTTCTTACCCAAACGAACACCCAAAGCCTTGTTATTTGGAGTAGCTTCCAATTTAACACTATATTCTTGAATGTTGCTTGTAGCAATAACAGATCCATGAATGTTGAGTTCCTTCTTGATAAAGTATTCCATACTCTTAACTCTTCTAATGAAATCTTCATCAATGTTACAAACAATGTAGGAAGATACTGGAGTTCTGGAAGGAATGTTCTTTCTGACACGCAAAGTTCTACCAACCTTAATGACAGCTTGCATAGCTTCAACAGTTCTTTCAATTTCCAAATCAATCTTGGATTCATCACATTCTGGGAGCATTTCATAGTGGACAGAATCTTCACTCTTTGTGAGCAAGTTCTTAAGATTTTGATACATCTTTTCAGTCAAGAATGGAGTGAATGGAGCCATAATTCTAACAACATTATACAAAGCAATGAACATAGCAGACAAGGCAGACAATCTATCTTCCTTAGTTTGATCCTTTTGTTCACCCTTCAAACGCTTGTTGTTAATCTTGACATACCAACGAGTAAGATGGTCAATGAAACCTTCCAACTTTGGTGTAACATTATACAAACGATAGGCCTTCATTTCAGCACTAATATTCTTCAACAAACTGTTGCTAGAGGAAATGATCCACTTGTCCATGATATTATCAATCTTGGCAGCATTGGCAATATCACTGTTAAAATCTTCACCAGTTTCGTCAACATAACGTTTGACAGATTGAACAAAGAATCTGTAAGCATTGTACCATTGCAACAAGATTTCCTTGACGACATCGAAAACACCATCTTCCTTGAACTTGAGTGGTTCAGCTCTAACAACTGGTGAGTTGATCAAATATAATCTCAAGGCATCAGAACCGTGCTTGTCAATAACAATTTGTGGATCTGGATAATTCTTCTTACTCTTACTCATCTTGGAACCATCTTCAGCAAGGACGAGACCGTTTACAATAACATTTTGGAATGGACACTTGTCAAACAAAGCAGTACCCAAAACCAACAAAGTGTAGAACCAACCTCTAGTTTGATCCAAACCTTCAGCAATGAAATCAGCTGGGAAAGAGTCTTGGAACTTTTCTGGGTTTTCAAATGGATAGTGGTTTTGAGCATATGGCATAGAACCAGATTCAAACCAACAATCAAAGACATCACTGACTCTCTTCAAAACCTTACCAGGTACCTTTTGGCTAGGAATAGTAAGCTTGTCAATGTGTTGTCTGTGGAGATTGTTAATTCCAGTGATACCAGTCAATTGTTCCAATTCAGCAACAGAACCAACAGCAACCATTTCTTCACCATCCTCACTCATCCAGACAGGAATTGGAGTACCCCAATATCTACTTCTAGAAATGGTCCAATCCTTACAATCAGCAAGCCAGTTGTGGAATCTACCTTCTTGAACGTGTTCAGGAACCCAATAAGTTTGCTTATTGTTTTCAAGAAGTCTATCTCTTAAATCAGTAACTCTAACGAACCAAGATGGAACAGTCTTGTAAATCAATGGAGTATCAGATCTCCAACAGAATGGATACTTGTGGGTAATACCTTCCTTCTTGAAAAGTCTGAGTCTGCTTCTCAAATCTTCAATAATCAATGGATCAGCATCCTTGATGTACATTCCCTTGAAAGTTTCAATTGGTGAAACATAACGACCAATATCATCCAAAGGACATGGAGGTAATCTAGTCTTGTTATCAATAATTCCAAACTTGGCACAAACACGGTTATCGTCTTCACCAAAACCTGGAGCTTGATGGACAATACCAGTACCACTTGAATTTGTGACGTAATCATCGGAAATAACTCTAAAAGCATCAGCAAATTCTTCAGCATAGAAATTATAGAGAGGTTCATACTTCATACCAACCAAATCACTTCCCTTAAATTCACCTTCAGTTTTGACCTTCTTGAAATATTTAGAAGCCAAATCCTTCAAAACGATAAAGTACCATTTCTTTTGTTCATCATAAACTCTAACATATGTGAATTCAGGATTAACACAGAGAGCCAAGTTACTTGGCAATGTCCATGGAGTAGTTGTCCAAACCAAAAAGCTTGTATCCTTGAATTTTTCATCTTCACTCTTAATTGGGAAAGCAACTGTGATGGCAGTATCTTGGACATCTCTGTATCCTTGTGTGACTTCAAAGTTGGAGAGTGGTGTTGTACAACCTGTACTGTATGGCATGACACGAACTCCTTTATAAACCAAATTCTTATCCCATAATTGCTTGAAAACCCACCAAACACTTTCCATAAATGAGAAGTTCATTGTCTTGTAGTCATTCTTAAAGTCAATCCATCTTCCCAATCTTGTAATGATTTGTTCCCATTCGGAAGAGTATTTCATGACAATAGATTCACATTTGTCATTATATCTGGCAATACCATATTCTTCGATATCAGCACGACTCAAAGTCATTTCTGAAATCTTCTTTTTGATCAATTCTTCGTTTTTCAACTCTTCTTCTGACAAGAGTTTTTCCTCGAAAATCTTGTCTCTCTTCAAAATCTTTTCAATTTCAAATTCAATTGGAAGACCGTGACAATCCCAACCAAATCTTCTTTCAACATAGTGACCAGTTTGGTGAGCATATCTGGTAACAACGTCTTTAATAGTACCTGCTAAAATGTGACCATAGTGAGGAAGCTGAAAATAATTGTAAATACTGATTGAATCACCTAGTTAATACTTACACTATGTAATATAATTAATAGATCGTCATTATATACAACAACATTTAAATAGATTGTTAGGCTTTCCAAGTTATGATGATTTTTACATACCCTGTTGCGAATGGTGGACCATCATAGAAGGAGAATGGCTTCTTTCCTTCCGACTTTTTCAAGCTGGTATTGAAGGCGTCGATTTCTTTCCAATACGACAAAGTCTTTTCTTCTTCTCTAGCAAAGTTAATACTTGCGTCTACTTCTTGGAGTTTACTCATTTTTTATTTTAATTTTCAACAATATGAATTGCAATTTTATTTTTATGATGGGCACGTGATGACAATATCAAATGTGCACCGGCTACCTTGTTCAACGAAAATCCAAAAGTATTCATATTTGATAATGATAACACTCTCTTCACAAACAGAATGCTCCCTTCCTTTATATTTAGATTAACAGATTGGGAGAATTATCCTTAATAATTATCTAAAGTAAGAAATTAATAAATTCTAAAATCTATCGGTGATGTTTATTCTAATTCCTAATTTCAAAATATATTTGTCTCGGTAAATCCTATGTTTCCATTGTTATTATGATTTAATACTAGTAGTTAAATTATTGTTGTTGGACCAATGACTTGGATTCTTGAACACGCTTAGCAAAATCCTTGATGAAAATAGCAACTTCTGGTTCGTATTGAGTTTCAGTTAATGAGAGAGCAGTTTGTTTAATACGTTCGGCAAGAGTTTGTTCATTATCTGTTTCTTGAACCTTGATGGCTGTTTGTGTTCCGTCATCTGTAATGTTGTTGTTGTTCTTGATTAGTTCCGCATAATAATTACTTACCCAATTCAATGACAATTTTAGCAAAACCTGAAGTCTTGTTATATTTAACTCTCTTGCATTCTGTTTGTGGGTTGAAATGTTGAATAGCTGGATAGTGTTTAACAACAAAATCTCTAGAAATAGAGTTTACCTGTCCTCCGTAAGAGTTATAGATGGTCGTTATTTTCTTCAAATTAGTTGGAAAAACAACTCTATTATCGAGAATATAATTCAAACTCTTGAAAGTCTTTGGTGTAATTGATGGTCGTGGCATTTTTTAATAAAACTTTATTTCTTTTTTGATTCAACCAGTTTTCTCTTTCTTTTTAAATTTCATTTAGGAATTAATCTACCACTGAGAGGAATTAATATCATAAATTAATTAAATAAATAATGGAATTGAGTGGATGGTGATTTTTTTTGGAATGAATAATAGTGTTTATTTGAATATTATTCATTTTGTTTCAGATCTTCAGTATTGGTCAACTCTTCAATCACAACATTGGATTGTACTTTTGTAGTTGATGATGATGTATCCTCTTCAGGGGTTTGAATTTCCTCTTCATCATGATTTAATTCCTCTCCCGTATTTATGAAATTGTAATAATCTGAAAGAGTTCAAATATTCGAATTTTATCAAATGCACTCAATAAATAATACCTACCTAAGCAATAGCTTTCTAAAAATTCAATGAAAAAAGCTTCTTCCAAATGTTCTTTTCCCATCATTTTTCTCGTCACATACTTAAATCCTTGATCATTAATTAAAACTTCCAATGATTTAGCTTCACACTCCAACAAATCACATCTCGGCTTCATCTTAATTTCATCTCTATACTCGGAAATATATTGTATCAATTTAGAATCAAAAACTAATTCTTTAGGTATAAGTGGTGATGGTCTATTATTTTCTCCTTCTCCCAAAGTTTCAATTTCCTCGTTTATTTCACTCTTCCCTTCCTCTGTTACAACTATTTGCTGCTGATCATCATTTGTGGTGATGGAATTTAATGATTCACTTTCCGACATTTTTTTAATAATTTGTTTATTAAAAGATTTTAAATTTAAAAAATAGAGCAACCTTCATCCCTTCATCCTTCATCAGCATTATTTCCTTCTTCACTTCCATTTTCAAAAACTCTAAATTAAAATAGGAGAGTGAATTAAACAATTATTTTGGAAATTTAATATTTATTTGAGGATATTATCTAGATGGGATCATCACTTGTAAGTATATTATTAATCGGAAAGATAATTAAAATTGCAATCATTTAATAGATATCACTGATAGCATCGCTTGTCAGTTTGCTTTCCTATCGTTTCTTGAGACATTTACTTTCGGAACATGTAAAGAGAGTAATTATTGGAAGTCCAGCACTTACAAGTTCGGAATCACTCTTTGCAAAATCTGCAGAGCAACAAGCCTTGGAGAGGAGAATAACCAATAGAGAGAAACAGAAAAGAGCACTGGAAGATTTCTTCAGAGATACTGGAGGAAAGGTTACTGATTTGAGAGTTTTGAGAAGTGCCATGTTTTTGAGTGATGAAATTGATAAAGCAGTTAGAGGAATTGATGATGAGGATGAGGATTCAAAACATACTAGGTCATTTGTATCGTGGAGACCTTACAATAGATTCTATGCAGAGGGAACTGAGGAATTATTTACAAATATACCAACAGGTCGTTCACCATTAGTTATGGCAGCTCCTTCTGCTGATAGACAAACAATGTTGAAAGATTTGGATTCTGAAAGGAAGCCTCTTCCAATTGAGTATCAAGCTATGCGTAGATCTCATTTAAAGTTGGTCGGAAGACAATTAAAGGAATTTGAACAGGATCAATTGAAAAAGATGTCTAATAATCAAACTGTTGAAAATGAAAGACAAGAAACGACTCAATCCATTCAACAAAGATATTTGAAGTCGAGTAATAAGGCACCTCTAATTGTTCCAAAGAATGACTATAATGAGCCATCATATGTTTCACAAGATTTGAGAATTGGAGCTTATCAAAGATATCAACCTTTGGATAAAAAGACGTCAGTCAAAAAACAATTGCTTAAATTTGAGGGTGACATTTCAGAAAGACGTCCTGATCTCGATTACAAATTTGAATTGGACTAATTTTGAATACTTTAGTTTAATTGAATAGTTCACAAAGAGGAATAATTATTTTAAAGGATGTTATGATTTGGTAACCAATAATAACCATCAGCCAAACATCTTTTGAAGATTTCACTTGTCACAGAAACGATATTAAAGAAATGACAAGAAAACGATCTTCCGCCAATAAATCATCAAATTCATTATTAATCACAAACAACTCTCTTGTGTAAATGTAGAGGAAGATTCCAAAAAGGATGCAACAAACTCTAACTGAGATTGGATGAAACATGGTATTTTTTGAGTTAATTTCACATTTTAGATATTCTGTATTTTCTAGAAGCAGCTACAACTTCACTATCATTTTGAAGCTCTTCAGAAGCAAATCTGATGGAAAATTCATTCTGTTTTACTGCCTCCATTACAATCATCTTATTACTTCTCAATTCCTTAGATGCAAACTGGAGAGCTTCACCATTTGATTTGACAGCTTCCAAAGCAATTTCAAAATCTCCTTGTAATTTATCAGACGCCCACTTGAGAGCCCATCCATTCACTTTGACAGCTGTCATGACAATCTGCCAATTATCATACAATGTTGGAGTATGATATAGTGCATTTGGATATGTTTTCACTGCCTCCATTGTAATAATCTCATTATTTCTCAATTTTTCAGAAGCATACTCAAAAGCAAGCCCAGTACATTTAACAGCTTCCAAAACAATCTCAAAATCATCTTGCAATTCAACAGATGCCCACTTGAGAGCCCATCCATCCAATTTCACTGCTTTTAATATGAGCTCTCGATCATTTCTTAATTCATTCGAAGTTGAACTAATTGCAAAAAATGAATTACGCTCCACAGCAATATTCATCATCTCCAAATCGTTATTTAAGGGAAATGGGATTCCAAAAACAAAACTGCAACATTTTGATGACATTAAATCCTTCCAGAATTCTCTGTCTTGCTGTATTTCTTTGGAACCATTTTCATAAGCGACCATCAAATTCGTTCTACCTGCCATTGCAATAATATCCCTGTCACTTTTCAATTCATCAGGGGCATAGTACAAGTCACGACAATTTCTTTCTATAATTTTCAAGATTAATTCCTTGTCTCTTTTTAATTCATCACACAAGTAAGGTAATATTACATGACACTTTCCAATGACATTCTCAATAATAAATGACTTGTCACATCGCAGTGATTCATGTGAAAATTCAAACACCTCATTTTGATATTCATCATTCAAAGCAGAACTAACAAGATTCTTATTTCTCTTAACATTGTCATTGGAATATTTCAAAAGATATCCTAAACGTGTGACTCCCTCCTCCATTATTGATTGATTATTTGGGAAGGGATTCTTTTGCATGTAGGCATCCACCAATTCAGTTTTGAGATAGGATCCAACAACATCTGAATAACAAGCCTCATTGATCATATTTTGAAGATTGTTGAGGTAGGAGGAGGAGTTGTTTTCAACATTTTGATTGGAATGTGATTGTCGGAGCGTAGGTGTGTATCCAGAGGGCAAGATGATCATTTTGAGAGGAAATTTGTTGAAACGTTTGAGCATTTTTTTTAAATTCAATCAAAGAACTTGTTTACAAAATTAAGAATACAAATAGTTATGATGTTAAGAAGTTCATAATTTGGTTCATAAAACTGAGGTCAACCAAACATCTTTTAAAACAAGTTTTCATTTGTCATCTCGGTGGAAACGACATTAAAAAAATGACTAGAAAACGATCATCCACCAATAAATCCAACCATCAAATTCAAACTTCGGAAATTGGTTTTGCAAACTCTGAATCTCTCCTCTCCGAAGATGACTCACCAATACCTGTCACTACTCATGTTAGTCAATCTCGTAATCAATTATTGATGGAAAGACATGATGTTGATGAAGAACATATCACAATCCAAACTGACCAGCCACCTTCTCCCATTATAAACAATCAACAACGAACCAATACCAAATCACCAATTGCCAGAATTTTTCACGCCCTCAGTTCTTCATATAACAACAACAATCACAACACCACCACAACAATAATAATGGAAAATAGAAATGATGATTCGGAGGAGGAAGGAACAATTATATTGGATGGTGCAAATCATCATCATCATCGTCATCGTAATAATAATCAACGATTGAAACCTGTTGAATGGCATAATTTTGAGAATATTATTGCAAATGATATTTTGATGATTATTTCAGAGTTTTTGGATGATTCTTTGACAATGGTCAATTTATCACATACTTGTTCAATGTGGTACAATTTTCTGGATAGAGAACAACGTTTTTGGAATAGATTATATCAAATCAAGATACGAGAATTGAAATTATTATACTTTAAGGATTTTGATATTTATGTGCAGGAAAAAGTTGTAAAGAGAAGAATATTGGCAGTTAAGAATTACTTTTTCAATAGGAAGAAGGGTGGAAATTTAGGTCAATATCATTTAAATTATTTAATGTCGAATGGAAAGAAGGTGAATACGAAACCTTCTCTATTGGACTTGGGAGGAGTTTGTAAAATAGAAAATTCATGTTTTTCACCACCAAAAATTATGGAATTTATTGAGGATATTGAATCTCCACGTGGTGAGAGAAACCATCAGGAGGTAATTTCAATTGAAATGGATGAGTTTTCGAATAATAGTGGTGCTAGCCAAACTGCTCTGATTGATCATCAATTATCAGAAACTCTTACCTCAGAAGAATATGTTTCTGAAGAGGAAGAAATGGAAATATTGACACTAATTAATGAATCAGATTGTGATAGCGAGGAATCAACTGTTCAGATACCTCCATCTATGTTTAAAAAGTACAAATCGGTAACAATTGAGGGAGTGAATGATATTATTTTCGAGAAGGATTGTTATTGTGAATGTTTGAAAACTGAAAAGAAAGTCAAACAATTTGGAATTGACATATTTAGAAAGATTGAAAAGAAAAAATCAGATCGTTTCACAACTATTCCACTATCAGAGCAACTCATTTTGGATGACATTGAGGGGCTATCTTCTATTCACTTTGTATTTTCTGCACCCTTGGTTTACATCTTTTTCACATGTTTCATATTGGGATTCTCCATTAAGGGAGTGTTGATGAATGTTGGTATTGATTATGAGAATGAGTGGAGTTGGATTGTGGTATTCTTTCCACTCTATTGTGGAATGATTAATATTCTCGTATCGTCCATAATAGAGTTGAGACTTTCAGCGAGGAAACTTGGAATTGCGCTCAGGAATAACAGTAAGAGAAGGGAAAAACAGAGGAATATCTTGAGTTTGAGGAAGATGTTTTTTGATAGTGTCATGTCATGTATTGGATTGTTACTCTTATCTATTTGTGGAATTGTTTTTGCACTTGTGTGGAATTTGTACTTGTGTCTGCCTCATTCTCAATTCAGTCAATCTCCATGGTATTTGTTTGCCGTTTTTGGTGGACTTTCGACAATCATGCTGATTTATTGTTTTATTTGGTTGATTGTGAGAAGTATCAAATTCAGAACAGTGATTTCCAAGCTCACTTCTACTTGCAACTCTATCATTTTAATAGTGGCATTTTGTTATAGTATGCTGTGTTCAATCATGATTACTCATCAATTTTCTATTGAGTCAGAGATTGATTGGGCAGTGGCTATGATTCCACTATTTGTAGTAGAGTTTCTCTTGTTTGCTGGAACGATATTTATTGCCTTTTTGTGGTGTTGCTTGGAGTGTAGAGCTCTCTATTCGAAAACCAAACGTTGTTTGTACATTAACATGTACATTACCGTACTGTGTAGTCTGATTTGTTTATTCGTTCATCATGCCATTATCATTGCTTATCCAGAACAGTACTCTTTTGGGTTTGCCACATTGTTTTTGCTTCCTCTTCCCTTAATTTTGCTTCCTTGTTTGTCTTGTTCGGTCAAGTATATTGATAATAATTCTGGAAACTATTTGGACTTGGTGAAATAAATATATTTATTGAGTTTCAAAAACATCTAATGGAATATCTCTAATTCTGAACCAAGTACGATACAGATTGATATATCTTTCATCTTCTTGTCTATCTAGTGCTGCTTCCATAATACTATTGGCACCCTTACCATACAATTGTTGATCTTCAAGACTGTTGAGGAATTCAGCCAATTGTTGATATCTTTCTGCTCTCTTCTTTGTCAGCATAAACTCAGCTTGTTTGACGAGTTCAGAGGCCAAATTTCTATATTGTTGGAATCCTTGAGGATCTACAACATCTGTAAAATCATCACCATCCAATTGCAATTGAGGTTTTTCAATCATCTTCCAATATTTGTTGACTGTTTCGAACAATTGATTTTCAGTAAAGTTTACAGGAATATAGACTGCTCTGGCGCCCATATCAATGATAGTATCACCATATATTGTCATTCTTCTCATTAAACTCTTAACATCGGCCTCTGTCTTGACATGAGGAACTTGTTTGAGTGGAAGTTTGAAACCTTTAGGTAAATCCAAAGTATTGACCAAATAGAAAGTATGTGTGCTCCAATCATAACGTTCCAAGAAGAGGCAACATTCTCTCAATCGTTTCATATATTCGTGGGTAACTGGGAGAGTTTGATACCGTTTCATATTGGATTCGTTCAAATCGGCATAGGTTGTCAAATTGAGTTCTTTACATTTAAGTTTATCAATGAGTTCTTCACCGAGTGAAACACATGCTCTCTTAAGATTGCTGAGAGTTCTTCCCATATCTTTGATATTCTTGATTTTTTGAGCTCCTAAATCTTTCAAAAATTCGAACATATTGTCCTTTCCATTGTGCATAAAGTTCCAATGAATTGAAATGTATCCATCTGGACTTGCTGAATACTTGTTATCAATGATGATACAGAGGTCTTTCAGTAACAATTTCATCTTGTCATTACTTAAGTATCTCTTTTCAAAGTTTTCAATAAATGTATAGAGTTCTTCTGAGGTCAATTCTGGTGAAATGGTTAAATCAGAGAAACCAACTTCTTC
Organism: Naegleria gruberi; assembly: GCF_000004985.1. NCBI lineage: Eukaryota > Heterolobosea > Eutetramitea > Acrasida > Naegleriidae > Naegleria > Naegleria gruberi. The sequence goes on along the minus strand of NW_003163316.1, from coordinate 210,915 downwards.
AATAAGTTTTTCTCTAATGTTTTGAATAGCTTCGGCCTTTTTTCTTGTCAATTCACGTTTTTCAACGAGGAGTGTCATGTTCTTTTCGTTGGTAATGATTTCCTTGACAAAATCGAATGGAGTAAAGTCATAAGGAATGCAAATGAACCCATCAACAGGATCATTTACAGCATACTTGCCAGTTTTTTCTGTAATCATTAATGGAATATCACTCCATTCATAATATCTCATCTCACCAAGACCATTCTTCAATTGATTCATAGCTTTGATGGTTTGTTCTGCTGTAATATTCTTAGAGAAGAAGAGCATGCCGTGTGTAACCAAGTGTTCAATGGATGGCAAGTCTTTATCCCACCACCATTCTTCATCATCTTCTTCACCTCTTCTTAATTTTTCAAGGTTGACTGCTCCTTGTAAATTATTTTGGAGAGCCATACGTAACTCTTCTTTCAGTGATTTATAGGTCTTCTTACCCTTTGAACCCACGGACTCTTCCATTTCTCTGTATTGTTCCAAAGCAATGTCTCTTCTTGCTTTAGCTTCCTCAGCAGTTATGATTTTTGATTTTTCCAAAAGTGAAGTTACTAATTCTTCCAAACGTTGAGTTAAAATCAATCTACTCTTTAATTTTCCATTGAATTGAACCTTCTTTGGTAAAGAAAACAAAACTTCAATTCTAAATGGTTCAGATTTTTGTCTTCCAGTTTCCTTAACATAGAAAACAAATGATTCATCAACGCTTGGAATAGGACCAAGTCTATTCAATCTCTTTTCCAGGTCAGCTATTTCCTCTTCATTCAAATTCTTATTATCAAGTGTTAATTGGGTATATTCGTTAGTCCAATTTAAAAGTTCGTTCAATTTTGAGAAGGACTCCTTGTTTTGTTGTTGTTTTGGTGGATCTTGTTGGAAAAAGTCAGGGTGAACCTTTAAGAAGAACTTTTTCAATATTTTAGTATAGGATTCTGTAGTTACATCATTCTTTACTTCCTTTGGTGTTTCAATGTTATCCATTGGTTGATATTGTCTATCACGATGATTTTTAAATTGTTTCTTGTTATTATTTGATAATTCCGATAGACGATTTAATTTTGCCAAATGATTATTATAACATCTGTATTGATGGTTAATTATTTTGATTGAACTATTAGTGTTGAGTACAACTCCCGATGATGATGGTGTTGATGAAATACGACCACAACCAGCATAAAGTGATGAAATTCTTCTTGTTGATTTTTGAAGCATTTTTTTGATTGGATTTTACCAATAAATTGTTGAACAAGTTTATTGTTTCATAATGACTGCTCCCAAACCAATGAATCGATTGATCCAAGTTGAGGCAATACTGTCGTTTTCTGTGCTATAGTAAAAGGATTTACCATCACTATCAGTGAGTAAGAAAGTTGTAGGTGATTTTTTGAATATCTTACTTCCCTTGATTTGATAGGAACCTTTCATGTCACCATTGGGCTTGTCATAGTATTTTACACCTCCCATGGAAGATAATGTATGGAATCTAGTTTTCTTGCTCAAGCCTTTGGATTTTGTGAGGTAGCCTGCAAAAATAATCTTTTCCTCTAGTGGAGTGCTTGAATTTCCTCTTCTTCTTATTCTTGCCTTTGTTAAGCTGGAATTGAGTTGTTCATTGATTGCAGATGACCACACTTTTTGCTCTTCTTCAGAATCAAATGTGATATAACTCTTTTCATTCTGAAAGGAAAGCATCACAGTTGTGGATGAGATTTTGGTTAGTTCAATAAGATTACCAGCTTTGAGAGGTACCTCCTTAACTACTCGTTTCGATTCATTTGACATGACATAAACTAAAAGGTCTGAGAATAGATATAACTCAACTATGGTGTCACCATTATCTACACTTCCAACTCCTTCCCTAAGGAAGGTTCTATCTCCTCTTACCAGTTCTTTTAGTTTCAGCTTTTTCTGGAACTCTAACAGAGTTTCCAAATTATCTGATTCATTCTTCTTCTCGATACAATAAGCGGACAGGGATTTCATTTCATCAATAACTGCGCTAAGAGAGTAATAGTCATCACCATCCAATGTTTCCAACAAATCATTGAATAAGAGGTAGTACTTAGTAATTCTTTGCAGAGGTAACGCAATAAAACTCCTCAGTGGAAACAAATGAACTCCGTTCACTTTAGTATTTCGTTGAGATTTCTCCCATGAATCAAAATTATTATCTTTTGACAAGATTTCATTCAAACACTTGATTGCACTCGGGTAACTATTTACATATCCTACATAGAGCTTAATTGCTGGAATTCTAGAACTGAATATCGACGCAATCGACTCTTTTGGTTTTAGTGAATAGTATGCTTTTTCGAATTCTGTAAGCAATGTAGTATTAATTGCTAGAATCATATTAATGTTTTTGAATACTATCTGATAGTTTTCTTTTGATAGAATACCAACTTTCCTAATTGGCAATAAATAATACTCAAATAAATGTACAAGATTTCTCACATATCCAATCTCTGTTTCCATTATTTCCTTCTCTATAAACTTTTTCCTTCTCAATATTTCCTCTGAATTCTTATCCACAACAGGGGAATCAGATTGGGAACTATAGCACGAGTATTCATACTCTCTTTCCAGAACAGAATCTGAAGTATCATTATTTTGGTTTTTTGAATTTTCCATCAGTTGGTTTCTCATTCTTCGTTGCTCGTCAATATCTTTTTTTCTATTATATCTAGATACATCTCTGAAAGTTTCTATAATTTGAAAATCTGTTAATTCCAATTTAAACCCTGTTCTGCCAAATTGGTCATCTCGAAGAGGAACATGGGCAATTCTATATGGATTTAGAGGCTTAGGTGTTTCCTTAACCAGAGGAATATTGCTTACTGTTGCTGTTGTTGTTGGTTTATACTTTTTTCCGAATAAAAGAGATTTTAAACCTCCCTTTGGAGGTGTTCCTACACTATTAGTTGATGAAGGTGGTGTATTAGGGGGAGAGGCAACATCAGAATCATCTGTTGTTGAGGGAGATTTTTCTCCTGCTGTTTCCTCTAAGGAAGATGATGAGAATAAAGAGTCGAAAAGCTCATTAAAAGACTTTTTTTCATCAATTACTACACTTTCCGATCTTTTCATTTCTGATTCTTCTTCTGGTTGTATTTTAGGTTTAAAATTTGGATTCAAACATTCTGGTAACTTAATTGAACCCTCAAATGCCCATGATTTGATGCTGGATACTAGGTTTTTATCAACTTCAATGGTTTCTGCTATTGAGGGTGAAGGAAGACGTTGTGTGGCCTCGCTATTTCTTCGGACATTGTTATCTGTTTCCACTACTTCTGTTGTTCTCTTAATAGGAAGGTTGAAGGACTGAGTAAATCCTCCAACAAATGAAGAACCTCTCAAAAATGATTTTCCAATATTATTATTACTATTAGTTTCATTAGTGGATGTAGGTGGAGGAGGGGTGTTTGGTGTCGAGTTATTAGAAGAAGATGAAAAATCTCCCAAGGGTTGTCGAGATCCTGTTGATCTTATGAAGGATGAGGGACGGAACATAATTCCTGTCGAGCAGCTGAATAGGATGTATTATTATTATTGTTATTATTGTTATCAAAATCCAATTTTAATGTTTACGTTTGCTGCTTAATGTTTTTGTGCAGTCTATTGAGGCGACAGTGTAAGCGAGCGGTTGGATGGTGAATTTTTTTATAAGAATAATAACTTATAGAAGAGGTGGAATGCCGGTTTGTTTATTTGCTCAGAGTCAGACAGCATTATAACAAACGGTTTGGCCAAAGAAAATTCCCCTTTTTTAGAAAAGGTAAGGAATGAGTACTTTGCGCTTAGATGGGAGTTTCTTTGGGAATTTTGTTTGATACCAACGATATGTTTCAATTGAGTGATAACCAAGGTTAAGTGAAGTGAATGCAAAACACAATCTATTACTCTAAGATGATTTTCTAAGGAGTATTAACTTACATTGAGGGAATGTATGAAAAACATAGGATAATATTGAGTGAAAGGTACATTCCGATTTCTGTTGAGTAATGTGGACAATATAACAAATCAAATAAGTCACCATTTGGAATCTGATACCCAATGCTTGGATTCTTGTTTTTTTCTCTTGCAAGCGAATAGAGAATCTTGTGACATTGGTATTGGTGATAGCTAGTGACCATTCAAATAATTAATTGTGATTAAATATTTAACAAATTACATACCAGCAATAGATAAAGAAGAAAGCTCCTAAAATATTCAGCGGATACCTCTGCAAATCTGTACGCTTAAGGCATCCCAATAAGAATGTAATTGGAGAGATGACATAATACGAAACACCACTCAAGAATAGAAATGATCCAACAAATCTTGGAGGATTGACCCATGGTTGTAACCAATAGACTTCAATGCATCTCTTGAGGAGATGAGCTTCATACAGTACAAGAATCAAAATTGTTGACCACTCTAATCCATTCACAGAGTGAAACACATAAATTCCAAAAGTATTCACAACCAATCCGACTGAGTATATGCTTCTCCAATGAAAACTTTCCGTCACAATAGGTTTCATAATAAAGTGTGAAATTTTGTCAAGAAATTCATTCCTTGGTTGATTGGTGTGAGGAGAGTTATCCGTACTCGTTGATGAAAATCTTCCATATTGAAATGATGAATGGAAAAAATTGTTGAAAAATCGGAGACAATACAAGACACTTCCGAGTATCCAATATGCAATCACTAATTTTTCTATCCAAAATTGATAATCTTCTAGCAATTCATGAGGTGACATTTTTTTAGAGTGTTGATACATTAATCAATGTACTGGTCGAGCATTTCATCTTCACCAGATGAATTTTCATGATAGCAATACCTTTGTACTTGCCTCTTTGGCCTAGCTCTGCCACCTCTTTTGCTACTTTTTGGAGGTTCTTCATCACTCATTTCATCCTCCTCTTCTTCTTCTGAAATAAAATCATCTTCATTGAATTCTTCCTCCTCTTCAGAAGTTTCAGAATTGGTTACAGCCACCTTTTTAGTGGTTGATTTTCCATTTTGTTTGCTGTTAGATTTCTTATTGGTTTTAGATATTGTTTTAGATTTTACAGTGGTTGTGGCATTCTTCTTATTAGATGTTTTTCTCTTTGGCTTCTTCTCCTCTTCTGAAATAATTTCAAATGATTCTTCATCTGTTTCATTTTCTTCAAATTCTTTGTCTTCACTTTCTGGTTTTTTCTTTGTTTTTTTCTTCCTCTTTGTTGATGAAGAAGTGGATAGTTTACCACTAGTATTGATTTTTGGTTCAGGAGTTGTGCGAGCCTTTTTTGTTGAGATTTTCAATTGTTTACACTTTTCTTGCAGTTCTTTTGCGTCCCAATTCGGAAGGTATTTCAAAATTATGGCTGTCCAATCATTTCCAAACTCATTAATACCTCTTCTCAACAATTCTTCGTCTGTCTTATTCCAGGTCAGTGTTTTCAGACAATCCATATTAAAAATTCTGGAAGGATCTGGTCTAAAGTAAGACTCTTCAATTTCACCATCCTCTGTTAGCATTTCTGGAGGTGAGAAGAGCATTCTCAATTTTTTACATTCCAATTGTTTTTTGATTAATCGTTCTTTTTGAATTACTGCTGAATCAATCACGTGATTGCTACTGCCATTATCAACATTACTGATGACATCTGTAATAATACTTGAATTGTCATTAAAATCATGCAAAACAACTAAATCATTAGGATCCGAATTTAAATGAGTATTTTGCAGATGGTGATGAATGGTCGGAGGCGATGACGAATAGACTTCGTCTTCTCCTTCATCACCACCCAACAGGAGTGAAGTCCACGATTTTGCCAACATTCTCCTCGTATTCACTGCAGAGTCTCCAACACTATTTGTCGAGGAAACAACCAAGGAATTGAAATCTACAAGGTTTAAAGAGAGACCACTTTCCATTTTGTTTTGATTTTCAATTCGTTTGATATTTAAAAAAAGGCGGCAAAAACTTTTGATTCCAACAAGTGGTGAATGCTATTCCTATCTACTAAAACAGCTTTGTGTTTCACCTACATTAAATATCATCATCTCTTCTCATTGTAAAGCAGAGTAAGCCACATGTGGCATTAAATTTCATCTACCCTCTTTTCAAAATCATGCAATACGGATAAGAACAACAATCAAACTGGAAATTAAAGTTCGGAAAGGAATAAAAATAAATTTTAAAAAAAATGAAAAATCACATCGTGAAAAGGGTTTTCAGGCCAAAGACTCTTTCTTCATCTTCGTTATTGGTTACCAACAATAGATCATCATCAATTAAGCATAATAGTATTAATTGTTTGAAAACAACAACATCTTTAACTGGCACTTGTTTTAATTCCTATCATTATGATACAAACCTTGGTCAAGCAAATGAATATCATATTTCCGATTTAAATGATGAAACTGTAGCAAAGTGGACTCAAACTCATTTACAAACTCTTATTATTCAACTCTATAGCTGGAAGAATGCTACAGATGATAAGAAAGCGCTCACAGAGACACTCACCAAAACAATAGACGGTATTGTTTATGTTTCTAAACAATATATGGCCGATAGACCTGATGCCGAAGATATATATCCACAACTTATTGCACTCCAAGTAGCATCACAATACTTGAAGGAACATGAATTGTCAAAGAAGGATGATAGTAAATTGGCAGATTTATCAAAATTGAGCTTTTCCACAAGCAAGTTGCAATCATTGATAAAGAGAAAGACAGACCTTTCTCATCTTCCTGAAAATGTTGAAACTGTTAAAAAAGCTAAAGAGGAAATTATCAAATATTTGAACGAGATGAACGGAATTTACAATATTCTTCAATGTACATCATTGAGCAAGATTATTCTTCAAAAATTACTCTTCTTCCAATATGATGCATCATCATTCGCAACCAGAATTGTTGTAGAATCCTTCTTGGAGCAAAAAAGAAATGAAAATCTTGTGATGAGCATTTTTGGTACATATTTCCAACTCTCAGCTGTTTATGAACGTGAAGGACAATTGAGAAATGCTGTAAATACTCTCATTGCTGTATACCAAAAATTGGAAGAGGTTCTAAATATTCTTAAAAACATTTCCTCAACTCAAGACGTTATCAAACATATAGCATCTACTGAACAGTACATTAGAGATTTGGATAAGAGACTTTCAATTCTATTCGAAAGAGTGCAAGATTTTAAGAGTTCAGCTGATCACCTTAAAAAGCTTCTTCCAAAAGAGAATCCTGCATCTATTAACTTTGCATCTGATAGCCTAAACTTGTTCGAACTCAAGACATCATTGCTCAAACTTGGATATTTGTACACAATGGCAAATGAATGGAAATCAGCTGATTCTTGTTACGAAGATTTGACTTTTCTTACTGCTAGACAATTGAACAGCTTACCTGCTGCTGAAAAGTCTTTGCATCCTAAATTCACCAGTCAACAAATTGTATTAGATTCTGTAGTACTTTCCTATGAATGGTCAATCTTTTTAAGAAAGATGCTCCTTGTTAAACAACGAGAGAAACAACCTGAACAAGAAGAAGAAAGTGAAGAAGCTCAAAATAATGCACTAGATATTCCATCAAGATTAAAGACAATCAAGAGATTGCTTGACATTGGTACAGGTATTGGTCAAAGCATTGGAATGTTCTCTGATGAAATTCCAAGTGTTGGTGATCAACCATCATCTGCCATGCTTCAACTTCTCAAGGATAAGGTCGAAATTCAAGCATGTTCTGAACTTTGCAAACTTCAACTTTCTTTCATTAAGGGATTTTTGAGCGAAGAAAGTGAAAACTCTGGTTGGGACGAATTTGCTCAAGTTTGGGATAATTTATTAATGTCAATTACTCATGTATTGACATTTGAAACTAATATCAAGGAAAATCACCCTCAAATTTGGAATCAATTATCTGTACATTTCTTCAACTTCAAGGAAGTTATTATTAATGAAGCTCTCCACTTGTTGAGATTTGCTGTTACTCAAATGAGGGAACACTCAAATCATGCACTCAATAGAGAGGAACAATTCGAATCATACCTTGAAAATATTGTAATTATTCTTTCAAGAAATGAAGACTGTTTTGAAAACAAATTCAAGATTTGGGCTCAACTCAGATCCATTCATGGTAGCTACATTATTCATAGAATGAATAAGGATACTGCCACGGAAGAAATTACCAAATCATTAATAGAGAAGGAAAAGATTTTCGATTATTGTGAAAAAGTTGCCAGACGAGACTATAACTTTGATTTACCTTTCTTGCTTCACGATATTTTGGTTGAAGTTTTCGAGAATCTTTCTGAAGATAAGAGAAAGAGTTTATACAAGCGTGCCTATCGTATTTTGGCTCCAACAAAGGAAATTGCTCATGCTAAGGCTCTCCAATTTGAAAGTTGGGTTTTGGAAGGAAAACAAACCTCTGCAGTATATGAAGGAAATCAATTAGAGGCTGAAATTGATAGATCAATTGAAAATACTGAAAAGCAAACTGTTCTTTTCTTAAGGGATTTAATGAAGGAAGAACAAGATGGTGGGGAATACTTGTTTGCTGGTATTGTGAATACTTCTGCTAAAGCACTAGCTCCTTAAATAAAACTGTAAAATGTAATTAGTGAAATTTGTTTCTCTAATATCCTATTATGTTGTTAAATAATATTATTTATTGCCTAGATCTTCTTAGAATGACATCCTTACACAAGATTTCATTTACAGACGTTTCAAACCTGCTGGTTTTTTGGCAACAGTAGAAGTATTGGTTGTGGTGGTAGTTGGCTTTTTGAGTAAGAGGAGTGGTTTCTTTTGTTGGGTTTGATTTACATTACAAATATTTTCCTTAGCATTTTCGGAATCAACAACAGTTTCTTCAGAGATGGTCTTGGACACTTCAGGTTCTGATTGACTTGTGACACCTTGTTGTTGTTTGGCATAGATATCTGTGAACATCTTAGCCTTGTTTGAATAACCTTCATAGTTATCTTGAATAAGTCTACCTGCTTCAGCATTGAGAGCACTATCAGGATTTGGTTCAATCATCAAACAACGAATAACCATGAGAACATGTCTGAAACCAAGAGTAGACTTCCAATCTCTCTTCAATGTATTCACACAAATTTCACCTTCACGTGTAGAAACATTTGGGTGGAAAATCTTGGTAACGAAATATCCCTTTGGTGGCTTATTAGGGAATTCGTGATCCAAGACCAATTTGATAGTAAATTTACCTCCTTCGAATGGAGTACCTTGTGGACCATCAATAGAAGCATAAATCTCGCTCAAATCACTCAACAAGTCTACATTTCTAACAGGATCATAGGTGAGAATTTCAATTCCATCAATCTTGTTCTTTTGAAGGTCGAAAATTTCCTTGGTTACTCTTTGGAGTGTATTTGGTGGCAAGAAAGTACTCATTGTATTAAATTATTATAATTGTATAAATAGAAGAGATGAAGATAGTCTTCCTAAAATTAATAGTCGTCGTCAAGATGTACTGCAAACGACCTTTGAAGAGTGTTGTAGTTTTTTTTTGAATTTTAAATAACGTCTGATGAGCATTTATTCTTGGCGCCAATTCCAAACCGTTACGTTTTGTCTTTTCTCCTAAGATTTGGATAACCGTAATGAGTTCTTCACACCTTGAAACAATATTACAATATCAGTTCCTCACCTTGATATTTTCTTTAAATTCAAGATTTATTAATTATTGGAAGTCTTTCTTGACCTATCGAATGAGTTTTGTTTCTCCCTGAAACATGGACACAATCTTCGTTTGCCATCCATTTGATTTTTACATCTGAATCTGCTTGGTCTTGAACCAAGAATGCAATAGTCTCCATCAAGGAGAGGTGAGCTAGAGTCCAAAACAGGATTTCTCTCATACATGCACTTACAATTTGGTGCATATCGTTTCAACTCATCACATCTATTAATATAGGAAAAGAATTGAGGTTCACACACTGAGCCCAATCGTTCACAACATGTTGAACAACTCTCTGATGCATCACATGGAACACTTCTCACTTTCTTCAATTCAACCAATGGTAAAGGATTTGAGGATGAATAGGAAGGCAATCGAAGAGTATCATGTTCAAACTCATAGTCCTTATCGTCAATATATGGAATACCTCCTGCCATACTTGACTTTGGAATTCTTTTGGTGAGTGTATTGGATCCAGTTAGGGTATCATTACACGGGAAAAAGTATGAGTTTGGACATGCCTCTGCCTGGAACAGTACTAAAAGTTGAGATTGTGTTTGAGGTTCCATACAATTTGGAAAATCAACATTATTTCTCTCAATATTTCTCTCATTTCCAACAGACGATGTGACACCAATGTGTTTCATTAATTGATATCTATAAATATAGAATAATCTGTCTTGGAAACGTAATTTTCCATAATGATTCAATTGATGGAAGTATTGTTCCAATAGCCAATCAATTGGTGTATCAGTTTCAGATTCTCTCTCCAAAAATCTCAACATACTGCCAAGATCCTTTCTCTGAATTAGCACACCATTCAGACCGAAGGAGAATCGATAACCAACCCAATCCTTTCCACTCGATTCCAATTCATGAATCTTTTCAAAAATCCTACCAAAATGATAATAAGCTCCTTCACACATTATAAAATCATCTTCCATGATGGCAATTGGAGTATTATCCTTCACTCTAAAGTTTGAATCAACCGTCTTGATCATATCATAAAAATCATTGGATTGATGTTTCTTCCGAGGTGATAATTGTGAATTATCAAAATTATTACTTTCCCATTCCTTCTTCTTGTGATAGATTGTTACTTGTGCATCGAGAGCTGAACCTCTCACCATAAATTCAACTTCTTCTTTAAAAGCTTCTCCCTTGCTATTGAATATTACAATACATGGATTGAATAATCGTTGTTTTAATTTAGCAATACTATTAATTGTTTGTCCTAGATAATAAAAACTATTGCCATCCATTTGACGTGGAGCTGTCAATATTAAAAAAGAAATTGAACATTTTTCATTGTTTTTTGATGATAGATATAATCGAAATGTGAGTGCTGACAGTGCTAGAAACAGTGCCTGTGAACATATGAATATTATTAAAGTGGACGATTTCATTTTTTTGTATTTTGTTTTTTATTCGAAAAGTTCAAAGAGTAATGATGATGCAAAAAGATATCTTTTTGTAAATTGTTACTGATTCAATAAACAATTCTTTCATTATTAAACCAAATAGTAACCAATAATATTCCGATATTTCCGAACAATATTGTTATAATTATCATCAAAATTACAATTTCTCTCATTCCTAAGAAAAGACAAAAAAAATGAACGGAAGAATATTAACATCATCGGCCTCTTCTGTTGCTGCTTCTGCTTCATCGAGTGGTGGAGGATCTGCTTCTTCCGTGATGATAACAAATCATGAGGAATTATATTCGACTTTTTGTTGTGATATTTACGATTTTTCTGATGATCAATTAGTGAATAATAATAGATCCGATCGAGGCGAGAGTAAAAACACATCATTACAGAACACTAGAACAATTGTAACAACACCCTTCACGTTGAGATGTCTTCCATTGGAGGTTATTTCTCTTGGTGATTTGATAGAGTTTCCTTCTTCCTGATTGGAATTCATCAACGAAAAAGACTTTGTTCGGGTCAGTGGAAAGTTATTGGAGGAAATTCAAGGGAGAATATCAACATCCCTATCCATCAGGTTATACAGCAATACTCAGGCTGAGGAGAAGGAGAAGAACTAAAAAACCAAATGAAAAAGATTGGTCCACTGATAATGCTATAGAATTAATACAATTTCAAATCGAGGTGATAAAAGGTTTAGTTGGACCACAATTTGTGGTTACTGATGTTTCGAGTAGGAAAGGTGTCGGAGAAAGATTTATGGGAAGTTGCTGCTCTCAACCTTTCAAACAAGCATTTCAAATGTATCAACCCGAAATGGTTGAAGATGAGAATGCAATCAATAATACGGATAAAACTATCGTGGATTATGTATATATAGGAGTCAATACAGAAGATTTAACAGGATTGAAAGCTTTTGGATTTTGTGAAGACTTTCTGAAAAATCTACTCAATTCTATAGCCAAACAAAAGAATTTACACTTACCCACAAGGGTTAACTATTTTGGAGGAAGAGACAGAGAATATTGGAAAGACATTTTGGAAAAGGAAAAAGCAAAGTTATTGGAAGAAATTACGAGTTTAGAAAATACTAAAAAACGGCTCCTTGAAGAAAATCAACAAACAGATACAATGACAGATGATACTGTTTCAGAGGATTCATCATCAACAATATTGACCACAGCTGTAAAAAGACGAAAGAAGAGAAGTAAGAGAGTAATCAAGGATGTTGAAGATGATTCAATGAGAGAGAATGGAGCTGACTCTGAATCTTCTCAAATTTCTCCAAAACCTTCTTCATCAATAATTTCATCAGAAGAAATTACACCACTCAAAAAGCTCAAAATGGATACTTTAGAATATGATGTTACACCTGTTTCTAATACCTCCCCAACTAATGCAAGAGAAAATCTCGATTTCATGCTTCTTTCGAGACCCAATGCGGATGAGCCAATAGTAACACCAACTCATTCTGAGTCATCTCATATTGTAGTTGAAAAATCAAACCAAGAGCAAGTAATTTCTTCCTCTCCACCCAAAATACCAAGCCAAACTTCCAATCTTATCAGTCAAGAATCCATTGCTGAAGAGAGTGACAGTGAAGACAATTCTACATCAAACACCCGTCTATCCCTTGTAAATATGCCAAAATCACCAAAAGTTGACAAGCTCAAAGTTATTTCTCCTTTGCAAAATCGAAAAATGCCAATCGAGAGACGAAACGAAGAATTTGCAGTACCATCCCTTCCATCTCAATCCAAGAGGTCAACCCAAGAGAGCAGTACCCAAAAGTCCAGTAGTACTAGTTCATCCTTGACAGCCTCATTACCATCTCAAAATATTCTTCCACCACCTACTCCTCCAACTAGTAGTACTATCGAGGAAACCATTAAGCAAAATGAAGACAAAATGATTGTAGATATCATAGAAAAACCTTCTGAAACTACAGTACAGCCATTAATAGAAATAACTATAGCAACAGAAGAAGTAGTCAAAAAGGATCCAATGCTGGATGAGGGAGAAGAAATTCAACCACTGGATAACAAGAAAAGTACACAAGAGGAAAAGGTTGAAACATCTTTCAACTCTCCTCCAAAGGACACATCTTTTACTGAACCAGCCATCATTGAAACCATTGAGAAGAAACCACCCATCACAAGTGAACAAATTGTACAAGCTGAGGTTGAAACAATTGTGGAACAAGTGAAACCAATTGAATCCACAACAAAAACTTGTGAACCAATCGAAAAGCCAAAATCTCCCCTCAGAATTAATACTGATCTTCCAAAATCACCAACACTCGATTCTCCAAGTAGTACACCTGATTCTTTGCCTCCAGGTGATGATTTATTATTTATGGAGGATTTGGAACCAGCCAATCATCAACCAGTTCCCACCAACAGTTCTGCAACAACCACAATAACAATCATAGAAGCCAAACAAAGTAGTCCTAACCCGACCACAAAACCCTCACCAAACAAACCTGTTCTCATTATGCCTACTGTTGACATTAATTTCAATACCAATGACAGTGCTGACTTGAATTCACCATCATTGAGTACACCAACCGAGCTTCCGAATCTGGAAGAGAAATTAGAAACCAAAACTGAAACAGCACCATCACCTCCTCCACCAACAGTTCAGAAACCAAATATTTCTCTGGAAAAGACATCTACCGATAAATTAGATGAAGACGATGAAACACCTCAAACCCTTCCATCCATGAACTTGGATATTACACCACCAGCTAAAGAAGAAACTACAAAAGAAGGAAATGTGAAACAAGCTGACACAATGATTGATGATGAAGAAGTTCCACCAACCCCAACTCCAATTAAGCCAAAGGAAAAGGCACAATCACCACAAATTGTAATTCCTCCAACAGTCTATTACGATCCACTTGAATCTCAAGGAGCAAATGTTAGTGATGATGAAATGGAAGAAGATAATAATCCACCACCAATGTCTACACCACCACATAATACCAGTAGAATATTGTCATATACCACTCCTAAATCTGATGTAATTCTTGAAGAGGTGGAAGAGACACAATACTCTGCTGTAAAGATAGTTTTGAATCCAGGCGATATTTCTCCAAGCAAAAAGAAGAATCCATTTATGCAAGTTCAAGATGATGAAACAGATGATGAATTGTCACCAAGAACACCTTCTCAAACTTTTGAAATCAAAGATTTCAGTTCACCACCAATCAACTTTTCACCTATTCTAACAAAAGCTAATTTAGGATCTCCTCCAATAGTGAACAAGGGTGAAACTTTGGATGTTAAACCTAAATATGAGCTTGAGCCAACAATCGCTGTCAATTTTAGTTTGAATTTTGAATCAGAAGATGAGGAAGAAATACCTTCCTCACCTGTGCTGGCTTCATCCAGTGCCACAAAACCTGTTACATCTGAAAATGATGCAGACAAAAGTAATCTAAGCACACCTCCACTTTCCAGTCCTCCACGTGCCAGTTTTGCCTCTCCTATGCGATCTCAACCTGTGCTATCACAAAATTCTCTACCTAGACATCCAATCGAAAAAATAGACAAGCAACATCCTCTCAAGTCCTATAGTAGGATCAAGATTAAGGGTCCAGTTTTGAACATGATATTTTCACCAGTAGGTGATCCCAGATTAACTATTTGTACAAAGACTCAAGTATCCTTAATTGAGCTAACAGGATCAGAATGGATTCAAACAGAACTTTTTGGTTTAGAAAATGAAGAAAATGAGGAGTTTTATTCTTCCAAGTTTACACCTGATGGAGAAATGTTGATTATTGCCTCTTCCTCATTTGAACCATCAATAACCATGACCATGTCCATACTGGATGATGAAAATCCTGCCCAAGCTGATGGAACTCTCTCCTATCATATCAGATTCTTTGATATCGATGGGTCATCAATCAGAAGTCAGTTGGGTCAAGAGAAAAAACCCCTATTAAGCTTGGATGATGTAAGATCACCAATATCTTGTATGGAAGTTTACGACTCTACTTTGATGGTTGCAACCAATAATGGAGAACTTTTAAAATACATGCTCACAAGTGATTTTACGAGTAGGGTCAAGGTTGTCACATTCCAAACCCTTAATGGAAAGGAAGCCATCAATAACCTTCAGTTTGTCCCTGAATTGAAAGATTTTGTAATTGGAAGTACTAATTCATATATTGGCATTTGGAGAATGAGTAGTGGAAAATTACTCCAAAAAATAGCTTTAAATCCATACTCTGTTATTTACTCTTCTGTAATTAAGGCTGTAACCACTGGAGCAAACCAAGGAATATTTTTGGTTGCTATTCACAAAGAGAATGTTACTGAAAATGCTCAACTTTGTGGTTTGTTCTTTTTGAATGAAGCAGCTACAAGATTACACACATACAATAAGAAGGATATTCCTAAACTTTCTGATTCTTCAAATGATAATGTGACAGCGATTGGAGTTTCTGGAAATGCAGAAATATCTCCATATCTTGTCACTGGAACGTCTAAGGGTTTGATTATCATCTTCAATTGCAGAACTGCCCAGTGTGTAGGTATTTTACAAGATATAGAAGGTGAAAAAGTTGGATCGTGCTGCTTCCATGACAAGTTCCCTCTCTTTGCTGCTGGTGGTACAAGAAATGTTGTAATCTATTATCAAACAGAATAAATTATTTGTTTAGTTCTTCATTTTTCAGTTTCCTCCTTAAAACGAACAGGTCTTCTTCTGAGTTTTCTTCATCTGAATTGAACTCTTCAATCTCTATTTTGGGTTCTGAAATTCTAAAGTCAAAGTGCCTTGATGTGGGCGATGTTCTTGGCATTGGTCTGAATAAGGTTGGTTCACTTTCTTCAAATGATAACTTTTTCTTTACCCTATTATCAACCAAACCTTCATCTGGAGAACCTCCCATACCTAGCTTTCTTCCCTTATTTCCTAGTGGTGTCTCAGTAGTTTGCTTCTTCTGCATTATTTTACCCATTACCTTACCAACAAATTTAGAGTCTAACTGGACTGAGGATCCAACACTCACCTGGGAAGAGTTTACATTTGGTGTTGATGGAGGATTGGAATTCTTTCGTTTTTGTTTTGGTGTGTGTTCAAGAGGAGCATTGCCATTGCTCTTTGGTCTGTGAACAGGTTTAGGGCTTGGAGTCTTTGGAACTGCATCGGTTCGCTTTTTAACAGGTGTTGATGGTGCTGATCGAGCTTTCTGAGCATTAGGACTATTATTTGGTTGTTGTTCATGGAACATGTTATAGAGTGAGTTGAACTTTTCTTGTACTACCTTAGTTGTTTCAGGTTTATAATATTTACTGTCGACCTTTCTCTGTGGTGTCCCGTGCTCTTTCACAGGCGAAGTAAATGGCGATGGTATGCTTGGTGTGATGGTGGGACCAATCCCAGAATTTGGTGTTGAAATAATAACATGCCCATGTTTTATGAGCTCATTGAGTTGGTGTTGCTTTCTCAGCAGTTTTTCCTCGAGTTCTCTCAGCCCATTCTCTTTCTTATCCAGCTCTTGAGCTCTTTCTCTCTGTTGTGAGATAACAAATTATTAGATTCCATGTTAAGAATTATTTACGTACAATATTTTCTCTTTCCATTTGCACTTGCTCCTCCTGGTATCTGTAATCAGAGAGTTTCCTTTCGAGCATATCAATTTTTGTCTCATAATCCATTCTCAATTGTTTTTCCAAAGTTAAAAATTGCTCCTTCAATTTTAACTCCTTGTGTCTAAGCTTAGCCTTTTGAATTCTCAACTTTACAGCCGAATAATTCAATATTTGGTTTATATCTGGTCTCTTACTTGGCTCCTTTTCTAACATTTTAAATATTAAAA
Organism: Naegleria gruberi; assembly: GCF_000004985.1. NCBI lineage: Eukaryota > Heterolobosea > Eutetramitea > Acrasida > Naegleriidae > Naegleria > Naegleria gruberi. The sequence goes on along the minus strand of NW_003163316.1, from coordinate 193,944 downwards.
ATTGAAGTTCCATAGAATAGATTTTGGGAAGACTGTTTGGTCTATCACCAACAATTTTCCTATTATAACATAAGTATATTTAGTATAACAAAGAGACTTACTTTGCTAGAGCTATCTGATTTGTTGCTAAGAATGGAGGTGAAAAAGCTGCTAGCTCATATAAAAGACATCCAAAAGCCCAAATGTCACTCTTATGATTGTAAGGCTTTTCCTGACACAGCTCAGGGCTTTGATAAAGAGGTGTTCCTACATTTGATGAGGCGAAAGAGGATTGAGGTCCTAGTATTCTTCCTAAACCCATATCTCCAATTTTAATATTATCCTCTGCATCTAGAAATATATTTTGAGGTTTAAGATCTCTGTGCTATAATATGTGATCAGTTTAATATTTGTAATAATTTACAAACTTACCAAAATTCTCTTGTCATGCAAATATTTCAACCCTTGAGATATCTGTATCAAAAAGTTCCACACTAAATCTTCCTTGAATGGTTTTCCCTGTTGTGCTTTAATTTTCTTTGTCAGATCCCCTCCAGATGCATATTCCATAATAATACATAGGTAGTTATTCTCGATGAAAGAGTCCAAATATTTAATGATATTGAAATGTTCACACTGGCTCATTAAACGAGCCTATTCAGAGTCAATGCACTGTATTATAATTACTCCTACGAACCTCATTTAATGTTTCTTCTCTATCCTTTTCATCAACTCCATCTAGGCTAACAATTTTCTGAACACAAATTTCTCCAGTTCTTCGATCCCGAACAGTGAAAACTTTTCCGTAGGAACCAGATCCTAGCTCTTCAATAATATCATAATCCTGAAAACCCATTATATTTATATTCATTCACTATTTACAATCTAGCTTCCTAGCACAATTACTATACAACTGACTCGACTCGTGATGGGGTTTCTACTCGAATTAATCTTGTTGTATTTTTTTTTAATGTTTTGGCGCCAACTTCTTCCCACCAAAAAATGGAACCTTAATACTGTCTATTTTATTTCAACAGGGAGAGATTCCACTTTCAAGATAATATTTAACATAGCAAAATAATCACCACCAATCTTTAATATTCAAGATTCGGTAGATACTAATTTTAACTTGATTTTTCGAAAACGATGTTGTACTCTGGAATAACAAGACAAGTTTGTTTCATCCGAATAAATTTCATCAAAATCTTCGTCCATTTCTTCGCAATATTCTATTGGAAAAGTTAATGTCAATATTGATAGAATAGAATATACAGAAGGTGATCGATCTATCATGGTTTGCAACAACTTCAAAGATATAAATATTGCTTTCTTTCTAATGATTGATTTAAATGTTCTCATGAAAATTAATGCATTAGATAGGGAAATTAAGGGTGTTTTGAATGAGAGAATGGAAGATTTAGAGCAAAACATTAAAACATTGGTTATCTTTGATATTTTACATCCTATCAAAATAATCACCAACTCTATAATTTTCGACAATGTGAAGAACAAAAATTGTTGTATGTTCCGAAAATAATAAATATTATTCGGAATGATCTTGTTGTTCTCGGAATTTAATCAAATACACAATTCTTAAAAAAATGTCTGTACATGTTCCTCACGTTTTGTGGGCTCCAAGAGCCGATCGTGTCTATGTGACTGTTGAAGTCCCAGATGCTACAGATGTCAAAGTTTCATTGGATAATAGTATTTTAAAGTTTTCAGCAACAGGAGGTGAAAACAAGTATGAATTGGAATTGGAATTGTTTGGTGAAATCAATACCGAAAAATCAAAATGGAAAGTGTCTGGTAGATCTATTGATCTTAACATTGAAAGAACCGAGAGTGGCGAATTCTGGCCAAGACTCACTAAATCCAACATCAAGAATAGAAATATTGCTGTTGATTGGTCAAAGTGGATTGATGAAGATGATGAAGAAGAAGATAATTATGATTGGAATCAATCTGGAGGTGATGTTAATGATTTTGGTATGGACAATTTCTATCCACCACAAGGAGATGAAGATGATATGGTTGTCGGAAATGATGAAGACGAAGAAGATGAAGAAAAGCCAGACCTTTCTGATTTAGACAAGTAAATCCACACCTATTATTTATTGCCATCAAAAATAAATCATTAAATTATTATTATTGATCCTTTTCACAATTTTTCACTTCCAACTAATGCAACAAATCGGAGCAATATTAAATAGCATGCCTGAATAACTTTATCCTCACGAATTCATCAATGCTTCATCGCCTCAATCAAATGAGGAGAAATTAATTAAATAAAAAATGCATCCTCACGTCGAAAATACCTTAAATGGGTCGATAGTCGCAACAACAAAAGATTCAAAAAGTCACTTTGAAACCTTCAGCTTAGCAAACAAGTTTAAAAAAAATTGTAAGTGTTGTACCAAGAAGTATCAACTCAACATACCAACTATTATCACATTCATCATCAAATTACTTTAGTCAATAACAAAATGGATAAACTCTACACTACACCTGGATATATTTTCCACGACAAGGAAACTAATTTTACTTTTAATATTTCTGGATTCTTGTCTCAAACAGCATCACCAACAACAACTATTCAAACACTATTGAAGGAAAATTATGTTCATGCAGTTAAAGTTGCTGCTCAAAAGATTAAAGAAATTGAAAATGGACAAATTGTAAATAAGACTGTTATTGCATCGGAATCAGAAAATCGTAGTGTTGATCACTATAATTTACGTTTGGCTTCATCAACAGTTGCTGGAAAATCATTGGATGATAGTTTAAAGTTATGGAATGATATTAATGAAAAAGTTGGTAAAATTATTAGTGGTCAATTAAAGAATGAACAAACAGGAAAGGCTTACAAGAATGTCATTTTCAATGGTATTGGTGGATCTTATTTGGGACCATTGTTGTTATGTGTTGCCATGAAGGGTATTTATTTCAATGATTTGCAAGAAAAAGAAGGTTTGCCAAAGTTATACTTTGTCAGTAATACTGACTCTGATAGTTTTGATCAACTTTTTGGAGAGAAGGGTGTTTTGGAGTTGAGCGAAAGTTTACTTGTTAACATGTCAAAGAGTGGTGGTACTGCCGAAACTAAGGGAAATATGAATACTTTCAATAGATTATTATTGGACAGAGGTATTGCACAAAATGGTAATATTGGTTCATATAATATTGCTATTACTACAAAGAATAGTAACTTTGACAAGTTTGCTCAAAAGAATCACTTCTTACATACATTCTACATGAACGAAGAAACTGGTGGTAGAACTAGTGTTGGTAGTGCTATTGGAATGGTTCCAGCTGCTTTTGCTAAATTGGACTTTGCTGGATTCTTGCGTGGTCAATCTTACATGGATGAAATGACCAGAAGATTTGATACAGTTGAAAATCAATTGAAGAATCCAGCCTTAGTTACAGCTATTCTTATGGATCATTATCAAAAGAGACATGGTAGAAAGAATTTGATTGTTCTTGGCTATTCTGATTCACTCCGTGAATTTGCTCACTATTTACAACAATTGTATATGGAAAGTTTGGGTAAACAATTCTCTGAAAATTCTGGTGTTGAAAGTCCAGAAGGTCAAACTGTTTTTGGTGGTGTTGGTACTGGTGAACAACATGCCTTCATGCAACAAGTTCAAAAGGGTATCAATGATTGCATTGTTAAATTTGTTTACTATTTGAAGAGAAACTCTGATTATTCAGTTCTTGACCCAACCGATAAGCAAGAACTTGCCGGTGAAAAGGTTGCTGCCAGTGATTTGACTGAATATTCCAAGAAGGGAACAAGCTATTTGAGTATGGGTAGACAAATGCTTGGTTTCATTAAGGGTACTGAAAATGCTCTGTATAAGAATGGTAAACCATTCCTCTCATGTACATATGAACAATGTGATATGTTCAACATTGGTATGATGATTGCTTTGGAAGAAAGAATTGTTTCAATTTTGGCTGCTTTCCGCGCTATTAATGCATATGATCAACCAGGTGTTCAAGATGGTAAGATTAGTGCCAATGACATGAACAAGTTCAGTGATGTTATTGAAAGAAAGGTTGCCAGCATTGTTTTACAAAAGGGTGGATGGCAAGGAAGTGCATCTTGTGCTATCAAGGATTTCGAGAAGGAATTGTCAACTGCTCCAATCTGGTATGTTGACTCCATCTTGAGTGATATTTTCGGAAACTGGCAAGTTGATTGTGCCTACCCAAGATTGAAGGAAGTTGTTTCAAATGTTCAAAGAGAATGGAAGGAAGAAAATGGACAAAGCCAATTTGTTTATCAATTCGTCTCCAAATTGTAAATTAAATATTTGTTGATTATTATTAAGTACTTTTATGTTTCACATTCTCCCTTTATAAAAAATGCCAAGAAAAAAGAAGGAAGAAACAGAGAATGAAGATGATGAATCTGCTTCAACTCCACCAAGAACAACCCGATCAAAGAGAACAAGAAAACCACGAGCTT